>NC_041391.1:261229550-261280553 GCF_002162155.2 Triticum dicoccoides
GGGCGGGCGGCGGCGCGCGGTCGGGCCGGGCGGGCCCCGGTGGGCCGGTGGCGCGGGAGAGAGAGGAGGGCTGCGAGGGGACACGTGGAGGCTCTGGAGTGGCTGCGGCGCGGCCGCGGACGCGTCCGGCTCCGCCCGGACGTGTCCGGCGGCGAAGAGGGAGCGGGGCTAGGGTTAGGGGGAAAATCATCCGCGAATTTGGACGGGGAGGGCATATTTATAGCTATAGGGAGCTAGGAGAGTCCAAATGAGGAGCGGTTTTCGGCCACGCGATCGTGATCGAACGACCAAGAGCATGGAGGGGAGTTAGGTGGGCTTTGTGCCACTTTGGAAGGGGTGTTGGGCTGCAACACAAAGAGGGCTTTGCGGTTACCCGGTTAACCGTTGGAGTATCAAACGACCTCCGAATGACACAAAACTTGACAGGCGGTCTACCGGTGTTATACCAAGGCCGCTTGGCAAACCTCGGGCCATTCCGAGAAAGTTTAACACCCGCTCACAAGGAGAGACAAAAGGGGGACGCCGGGGGACATAGGAGTGCCGGATTGCAAAACGGACAACGGGGAAAATGCTCGGATGCATGAGATGAACAGGAATGCGAAATGAAATGCACATGATGATGATATGAAATGCAGATGATGACATGGAAAAGTGAAACACGCAAGCAAATGACATGGCAATGACGGCGAATAACTGGCAGACACCTGGCGTAACGAATCCGGGGCGTTACAACACTCCTCCACTAACAAGAGTTCTCGTCCCGAGATCTTAGGACCGAGACGGAAGGGAAAAAGTGTTGAGGTGAAACAAGAACTCAAGAGAAGAAGCAAAGAATCGAGAGCACTCGAGAAGACGAGAGGAACGACAAGAATGACGAGAATCGCAAACTCACGGAATCAGATAGACTATGAAACCATTCCGTTTAGAACGAGATAAGAAACGAATAAGACCGAAAGGATTTAGGTAGCACTCCGGCTGAACATGGAAAGAAAAGAACATGAACTTGAGAGGATGGAATGATACTTGATGAAGACAAGACACAAAACCTCCGGAAAGAATTGAAAGAGTTGAATGAAAAGAACGGATAAGGATATGACAACTTATGCCACGAATGAAATTGAAAGCACCTTTAGAAGGAAGGTTTGAACGGAGTTGTTGAGAAAATCAACAACAAAAAGAATAAGCTTGTTGTGGACTTATAGATAACATCTCAAAATTATGAGGTGATCTCTGACCACAAGCGGAAAAGATTGAATGGATGAGAAGAATGAAGAAATGCAAAACTCCACTTCAAAAGGATATGGAGAATTAATTGCACTTCGAGACGTGAGAAGAAAAGATACTTGAACTCCTCCAACAAAATCTTGATGAGCTCTTGAAGAATGAATTAAATCATGAAGAACAACCATGAAGAACTCCGGTAACAAAAGATGATGAGATAGAACTCAAGGATGGAAAGAATAAGATTAAGGCCCTGCAATGATTTAGATGGAGGCTCCGACGAAATGGCCGAGGAAATAATTGAACTCCGGAAAAGAAAAGAGGAAAAGACTTGGAACTAGAATTTATTCATCAAGAACAAACTCCGAAGGAAGGGATTACTCACTTGGATGAAATAAGAATAAGATTTATTGTATGCTTATCCTTCATCAAGTTAAATTGATGACAAGCAATGGATTTCGCATACTACTTATTCTTATTGAAAAAGAATTGAGAAGTGACATATCGCAAACTTGAGAAGGTATTGATGGAACCACCGGTAGGATTGAAAGAACGAATGGATTAAAAAGATAATCAAGGAAAAAGAATCTTGAACGAACCACCGTAAGAATTTGGAAATGACTGATGAAAGAGAATGAATCACCGGGAAGAATTAGAAGAACCCAATGGTCGAGGGGATTTACATGCAAAATAACAAAGAGATCATGAGCTGATTGAACAATACTTGAACGAAGCACCGGAAGAATATTGAGAGGAACGAAAGGGCACGAATATAGAATAATTGGAGATCGAATCTGAAAAACTTAGAACTAAGAAATCTTCCGAAAAGGTGGCCTCCGGATGATCGAGAGAGAAAGCAACTCCTGAAATGCTCTGGATGGATGAAAAGAATTCGCATGACTTGAAACAATTTGATAGGATAACATCGAGCTAGCACCGCGAATCTCTGGGGAACGGACAAGATTTAACAGAAATCTTCTTCTTTGGTCTTCAAATGATGACGGAAAACACCACCAGAATTACTGAGATACTCCGGGAGAATGACAAGCGAAGAGGTTGAACCAACAATGAAAAGAATTTGAAAGCGATCTTGGAGAAGGCATGTGACTGATGGAATCCATTCTTACATCACACTTTGAAAAGAATTTGAGAATAACTCCGGGGGAATTAGAAGAGTCAGGTAAGATCCTGGGAAAAGACCTATGGGTTAGGGCCCACTAGAAGAAAACACCGTTGGAAAAGATGTTGAAGAGATAGATGATGCTCCGGAACAATTTAGAATATTAGAATGAGGTGACAACCTCAAATTAATTGGAACACAGACGAATCTCCTGAGATGTCTTTCGAACTCCGGAATGATCGAATGGCGAGATGCAAATGAGCAAGGAAAACACTTGAGCCGAGGAAAGAATATGATCTACCGAAAACTTGAATTGAGTCCACCGGAGAAGAAAAAATAGATGAACAATGTCGAACGAGACGAGAGTTCACCGGTTGAAATAATTGAGGGAAGACTGAAGAGGCTCCGCATGAATTAAATTGATGGTCGAAACAGACTCAGGCTCCGGGAAGAAGAGGGTGGGAGGGCGGGAAAACAAAGGAAACTGGAAGGGAGAACCGACGAATATCTTGAAGAGAAAACACCAGTTGAAATCATTGAGGAAAGAAAACAAAGACTTCGCACGAGTAGGATGGATACTCGATTACGAACTCCGGATTCGATAAGAAGAAGGGAGGGCGGGTGGGAAAAACAAGGACAACTTCGGACAGGGAAACAACTTCGATCGAAAAGAGCTGAGGATTGATCTCCCAAAGAGAGAGAGGTCTGAGTCGACTTGACGAGAGATGCACCGGACAAAAGAGGATGGACAACTCACGAAACTAACCACATGATCCTAAAGAAAAATTTGAAGGGGAAGAGGAGTAGTTCAAAACACCTACGTCAAGATTCCTCACAAGAGCGATGAAGGGGCTGAGGAGTAAAAAGAATTCCTACTCTCCAATATAACTAGACTCCGAAAATAGGTTTCTTCTAGACTCAACAACAGCCAACAATCAAGGGGGCTCCTATGGTCGGTCGAGGCTCTGATACCAACTTATCACGCCCAATATGCGACCCTATCCAAAAGGAACTCGAAGGTCCCACCAAGGATAGACCCGCATATTGGAACGCTTTTGCAAGGTGGATATCATTACATTAACATTACATATTAGATGGGGATACATACAAGAGGCATACAATGCCACACAAATACAACATCATCTTACATAAGATCAACATCCGACTACGGATGAAACACAAACAGAAACTCAAACGACATCCACCCTGCTAGCCCAGGCTGCCGACCTAGAACCTATCCCCTGATCAAAGAAGCAGTAGAAGAAGAACTCCAAAACAAGCAAACATCGCTCTCGCGTCAAGATCATCGCATAATCCTGTACCTGCAACTGTTGTTGTAGTAATCTGTGAGCCACGAGGACTCAGCAATCCCATTACCATGGGTATCAAGACTAGCAAAGCTTAATGGGAAAGGAAGAGGTAAACTGGTGAGGTTGCAGCAGCGACTAAGCATATATGGTGGCTAACATACACAAATGAGAGCGAGAAGAGAAGCAAAGGAACAGTCGTGAAGCTAGCAATGATCAAGAGGTGATCCTGAACTCCTACTTATGTCAAACAAAACCCAGAAACCGTGTTCACTTCCTGGACTCCGCCGAGAAGAGACCATCACGGCTACACACGCGGTTGATGCTTTTTAATTCGGATCTGGTGTCAAGTTATCTACAACCGGACATTAACAAATTCCCATCTGCCACATAACCGCGGGCACGGCTCTCGAAAGTTTATACCCTGCAGGGGTGTCCCAACTTAGCCCATGATAAGCTCTCGCGATCAACGAAGGATATACCTTCTCCCAGGAAGACCCGATCAGTCTCGGAATCCCGGTTTACAAGACATTTCGACAATGGTAAAACAAGACCAGCAAGACCACCCGATGCACCGACTTCCCGATAGGAGCTGCACATATCTCGTTCTCAGGGCAACACCGGATAAGCGAAGCGTACAGGTACCGACGAATCCAAGTTGCCAAGGAATGGTCCCGCACGGTGCTCTAGTTTGGACCAACACTTAGACAAGCATTGGCCCGGGGGGGCTATAATAAAGATGACCCTTGGGTTAATTACTCCCAAGGGAAAAGTAGGTGGTGGTGAGGCAAATGGTAAAACCAAGGTTGGGCCTTGCTGGAGGAGTTTTATTCAAAGCGAACTGTCAGGGGGGTCCCATAAATCACCCGACCGCGTAAGGAACGCAAAATCCGGAAACATAACACCGGTATGACGGAAACTAGGGCGGCAAGAGTGGAACAAAACGCCAGGCATAAGGCCGAGCCTTCCACCCTTTACCAAATATATAGATGCATTAATAAAATAAGAGATATTGTGATATCCCAACATAAACCCTGTCCACCATGGAGAAATCTTCAACTTCACCTGCAACTAACAACGCTATAAGAGGGGCTGAGCAAAGCGGTAACATAGCCAAACAACGGTTTGCTAGGAAGGGTGTCAAAGGTTAGAGGTTCATGGCAATTTGGGAGGCTTGAAGAGCAAATGATAGGTAACGCAGCATAGCGATATAACGAAGAAACTAGCATAGCAATGATAGTAGTGAGATCCAGGGTAGAGGTCATCTTGCCTGAAATCCCGCAAGGAAGAAGAACGAGTCCATGAATAAGATGAAGCCACGAAGACGAACCACGCGTAGACGAATGAATCCTCACGATCGCAACAAAACGGGAACTATCGAGAAGAAGCACACAACATGGTAAACACACCACACATGAACAAGACATGATGCACAACAAGCATGATGCATGAAAAGGCTACATGAAGTTACTCATGGCAAGAGATGATGCATACAAGAGCAACACATCAAAACAAGTTTAAATGAGGCCGCGAACAACATATAACAATTCCGGTAAGTCCTCATATGCAAATTTCAAAATTGGTCCAGATCTGAACAAACATTAAGTTGAAGTTGTTAAACAGCAAGTTAAATAGCACCAAGAGGATGTACATGAAATTCTAGTCAAGTTACATATAAAGTTCTTTTAGTTCGGAGCTACGGCCTAGAAGATATGAGCAAAACAAGTTAAGCATGGCATTGATGCAAAATGCATACAAACATCAAGAAAACACACCAAAACAAGGATGCAACATGATAATATGAAACTACATGCAAAATCAAGCAAGTTTCATATAAAGCACACTCAAAACGGAGCAACGGTTCAACACACACACACTATACAAGTCATAGCAACAATCTGTCCATAACAGCAACTAGGCATCTTGCAAGCATCAAAACAATAAGCTACAGCACCCCAACATAAGAACAAAAGGCATGAGCATGAAGTACAGGTAAAGCACTACAAAACATGAACACTGAGCTATCTCCAGAAATCACTAGAACATGCTCAAACACACATGGAAAGATTGCAAATAATAACAGTTTCAGACTCTGCAGAAATAACATCAGGTTGCAATGTTTAGAGCTATCAAACAATATGTTACAGGAACTTATCATGGCAAACAAAGGCATGGAATGAATCTACTAATTGCATAGAACAAAAGACCCTTACTGACCATGAGCCAAAAAGGCATAGAAAATATGATGGCACCCATGTAAACATGGCAAGTTATATGACAGATTCATACATGGCAGGAACAACAATAAGTAGGCATATTTGTGAGCTTGAACCACTCACCACAGAGCAATACATGGCATGGCAAGGCAACCAACAGTAAGAAGACATGTTTGTGAAGCTATACATGGCAAGATCAAGGTCATAGGGTGCATGGATCATTAGAAAAGCATATGGCCAAAACTGAACTTCATGTTAACAGGCTGACAGCAACATCATCAAGCAACTTTGGAGCAAGATAACAACATGTTCCAGTAGGCTATAATTGCAACCAAGCGCATTAATGGATAGAGCAAGACATGTATAACAAAACATGTTTATAGACCATCTCCAGATTATGCATAGAATGATTAGTAGCAACATGTTTACATAGCAACAAAATATAACAGAATCAGCCTAGCAAAACAGTAACAGCAAGTACCCTCCTTAACAAGCTTGATGCACTCACTACACAAATCACAAAAATACATGCAATAAACCCCTAGAAATATGGCATGGCATAGATCAAAACACGTGTAGACATCAACCTCATAGGATGCACACATCAGCCATGGCAAAAATGACAAATGAGCAAGTTATAACAATTTCAGCAGGTTAACATCAACATGCACTCTTCCAACAGCATTTCGGGCATCAAGATGAGCTCAAATGAAAATGATGCAATGGAATGAAATGAAGTACTCGTCCAGGCGAACAATCTGACATATTATACGCATGAAACGGAGCTATGGATGCAGAGATACAGAGCGATGAACATGGCATGATTATCGCAAAACCTCGGACTTAGTCATTTTCAGGAAAAAACATGTGAGCGCAAAATAACTAAGACGTGACCGGGTGGGGAATAGAGGGGTTGCTCACCCTGGGCTCGGCCCACGAAGAGGAAGCAGGCCGGGGCAGAGATGGGCTGGGCCGGCGAAGCAGGCCGGTCCACTCGGGGCGAACGGGAGGCCGGCCGGATCGGGGCACCTCCCCGACCGGGCTGCAGAGCGGCAACGGTGGCGCTGTGGCGGAGGAGCGGGGCGGCGCGGGGCCAGTGCCGGCGGTGGGGACCGGCCGGATCGGGCGGCGGTGACCCGGATCTGGAGGAGGGACGCGGCAGAGGGGCGCCGGGGCGGGACCGAGGTCAACGCGGCGGCGACGGGATCGGGTCTCCTCCCGATCCGCCCCGGACGATGAGCGCCGGCGCGGTCGGTGGAGAGGTCGGGTCCGCCGGCTACGGGGCGGAGGGAGCCGGAGGACGCGGCGGGGAGGGCGCGGCGGCTCCGTGGGCGGCGCGGGGTGCCTCGGCGGCGGCGGTCGCCGGTGGAGGCGGCGGGTAGGCGCCGGCGAGGCGAGCGCGGGGCGCGCCGGCGGCGGGTCGGGCGCGGGGGCACCCGCGGGCGGGCGGCGGCGCGCGGTCGGGCCGGGCGGGCCCCGGATGGGCCCCGGCGGGCCGGCGGCGCGGGAGAGAGAGGAGGGCCGCGGGGGGACACGTGGAGGCTCCGGAGTGGCAGCGGTGCGGCGGCGGACGCGTCCGGCTCCGCCCGGACGTGTCCGGCGGCGGAGAGAGAGCGGGGCTAGGGTTAGGGGGAAAATCATCCGCGAATTTGGACGGGGAGGGCATATTTATAGCTAGAGGGAGCTAGGAGAGTCCAAATGAGGAGCGGTTTTCGGCCACGCGATCGTGATCGAACGACCGAGAGCATGGAGGGGAGTTAGGTGGGCTTTGGGCCACTTTGGAAGGGGTGTTGCGATGCAACACAAAGAGGGCTTTGCGGTTACCCGGTTAACCGTTGGAGTATCAAACGACCTCCGAATGACACGAAACTTGACAGGCGGTCTACTGGTGCTATACCAAGGCCGCTTGGCAAACCTCGGTCCATTCCGAGAAAGTTTAACACCCGCTCACAAGGAGAGACAAAAGGGGGACGCCGGGGGACATAGGAGTGCCCGATTGCAAAACGGACAACGGGGAAAATGCTCGGATGCATGAGACGAACACGAATGCGAAATGAAATGCACATGATGACATGATATGAAATGCAGATGATGACATGGCAAAGTGCAACACGCAAGCAAATGACATGGCAATGACGGCGAATAACTGGCAGACACCTGGCGCAATGAATCCGGGGCGTTACACCCCCGCATAGCAGTTCAGGCTGTCCCTCTAAACCGTGTACAAGTACATACATCAACAGGCCAAAAAATACAGCCACGTACGTACATATAGCGGGGTCTCGAAACGCGTACTCATGCATACGGATGGCCAGTGCTCGTGTACATGGAGAGGCAACAGACGGCAGCGACATTGTCATGTTCATCTTTAGCTAACCGACTGGGTCAGAACGGAGGAAATAACGTCATGTTCGTCGGGAGCCAAGTGACTGGATCGGAACGTGTCCTGTTCATCGGGAGGCAACAGACTAGGTCATAATGCGTCGTGTGTTCATCAGGAGCCAACCTGCTTGGATGGAACAACCAAAACGAGGCCTGTCGTACCATAGAACAGAGGAAACGGCCTTCTGTTCGACCACCTACGGTCGAAACGGGATCCTGTTCATCGGGAGGTGTGTGGTGTACCGCAAAATGGAGGAAACGGGCTTCTCTTCGACCTCCTACGGTCGAAACGAGGTCCTGTTCACCAGGAGGGGTGTGGCATACCACAAAACGGAGGAAAAGACTTCTCTTCGACCTCCTACGGTCAAAACGGGGGTCCTATTCATCGGGAGGGGTGTGGCGTACCGCAAAATGGGACTCCACGGGGCTACTATTCATCCACCATCGACTTCCTGCAGCCTCCACCTGCTACTGTTCATCCACCATCAACTTCCTGCAGCCTCCACCAGCAACTGTTCATCCGGCCCCCCATGGGGTCCTCTTCATTCAGCCTCCACCGGCTACTATTCAACCAGCCCTCCACGGGGTCCTGTTCAACCAGCCCCTCCACAGGGTCCTTGTCGGTGTCAAAACCGGCGGATCTCGGGTAGGGGGTCCCGATCTGTGCGTCTAAGGCTAATGGTAACAGGAGGCAAGGGACACGATGTTTTACCCAGGTTCGGGCCCTCTCGATGGAGGTAAAACCCTACTTCCTGCTTGATTGATCTTGATGATATGAGTATTACAAGAGTTGATCTACCATGAGATCGTAGAGGCTAAACCCTATAAGCTAGCCTATGATGATTATGATTGTGTCTCTAAGGACTAAACCCTCCGGTTTATATAGACACCGGAGGGGGCTAGGGTTTACACAGAGTCAGTTACAAAGAAGGAAATCTAATATCCGGATCGCCAAGCTTGTCTTCCACACAAAGGAGAGTCCCATCCGGACACGGGACGAAGTCTTGAGTCTTGTATCTTCACGGTCCAACAGTCCGGCCAAAGTATATAGTCCGGCTGTCCGGATACCCCCTAGTCCAGGACTCCCTCAGTAGCCCCTGAACCAGGCTTCAATGACGATGAGTCTGGCGCGTAGATTGTCTTCGGCATTGCAAGGCGGGTTCCATCTCCGAATACTCCAAAGTAATTACCGAACACTTGAATCGTGTCCGGATCTGCAATATGATCTTCACATACCACCGTAGAGAGAACAATATTCCACAAATGTAATCTACTGACAACTTTAGACAATGTGACATGACACTACGGTCGAGTCATTATTCGAACCGTTTTCCCACAACCAGCCACAGCACATATTGCGAGGCGGTTTCCTCGGCACGTCTTGTCAAAGCAGAGATCATGTCCCCTTATTACGGGATTCCCATCAATACCGGTATGGGTAACCCAACTGCGCCCTCAATCGTGGCGCTTGGGAAATAAGCGATCCTCAACGGGCAAGTGGGGAGGTGCACCGTTTTCGTCGCCGCTATAAAGGGATAAGGATTCCACATTTTTACCCACGCCTTCTTCCTCCTTCGCTTATCCATTCTCGCACCCTCGAGCTCCAGTGCCCTAGTTCACACCTTCTCCGTACAGACAAACATTTCCGGAGGAGGAGGCAAGTGGGTGGCCTCCACCATGAAGGAGGAGCATATTACGAAGCTCCGGGCGGCCGGATACTTGGCCGCAGATATCGCGCACCGGCTGTCGGACGCAGGGCAGATCATTCCGACTCCGGGACCCCACGAGAGGGTCGTGTTCCTTACCCACTTCTTCTGTGGACTGGGATTTCCACTTCATCCCTTTGTCCGCGGGCTTATGTTTTACTATGGGCTGGACTTCCATGATCTAGCCCCAAACTTCATCCTCAACATCTCGGCGTTTACTGTCGTGTGAGAGGCCTTCCTCCACATTAAGCCTCACTTTGGCTTGTGGCTACGAATCTTCTGCGTGAAGCCGAAGATCGTGAGCGGCCAGCAAGCGGAGTGCGGAGGCGCCATGGTGGGCAGGATGCCCAATGTTACCTGGCTCGACGGCTCCTTCACGGAGACCGTAAAAGGGTGGCAATCGGGGTGGTTCTACATCAGCGAGCCACGCGACGCCAACTGCGTGGCGGCCCCTGAATTTCGATCTGGAATTCCCATGTGGCTCACCTCCTGGGAAAAGAAGGGCCTGGACTGGGGTGAACTTGCGGAGCTGACCGGACTTCAGAACTGCATCAAGAATATGATGGACAAGAAAATCAAGCTTGTCAACATGGTCCATGTCATGCTCGTTCGCTGAATACTTCCGTGCCAAAGACGGGCATTTAATTTGTGGGAGTTCGTCCCGGCCGAACACCAGACACTTCAAGAGCTCTACGGCACGACACACAAGGACGCATGGAAGGTGTTGTTCAAGGCCTCCGAAATACCTCCTCCCACATCCGAGGACCGCGGACTTCATGCCACGCGGCTCCCCCGTCCGGTGAGTTTTCTGACCATCACCAGATGTAGTTTTCCCAGCACATTCATGGGAGGATTTTAAGTCATCTTGTGTATTTAATCAGGAGTACGTGGTGACGGCGGTGCGGATCGACTGTCCGGCTCCACTGCCAGAAGGTCCAGCGACAGCTCTCCTGACGGAGATGCTAGTCCCGGCGCCCTACAACGCGCCGGAAAAGAAGGCCGAAAAGAAGGCTCCGGGGACCGGGAAGGGTCTCCGGCGTAAGGTCGTACCGGACGCCTCGTCCGTAGACGATGAGGCACATTCCTCCCCCGAAGAGAAGGAAAAGGAAAGGGCTGCCCCACCTGAGGAGGCCGAACGGCCTAAGAGGGCGACCCAGGCGCAAGGCCGTCACAAACTCGTCATCCGAAGATGACGAGGCAGATTCCTCCCGCGGAGGAGGGGGGAAACACGAGGAAACTCCGCCTCCCCGCACTGTGGAGGAGAAGAAAAGGAAAGCCGTCCCGGAGGGGGAGGCTAGGACGCCCAAGAAGGGAAAGGCGTCCCTTCTGGATTACTCCACCACGACTGCCTACAGCGAGGAGGAGTGGCTGCCCAGGGGGAAGCACCTAGTAAGATCGTAAGTATCCGCACTCTGTTGTACTTTAGTGCCACTTCGCTTCATAGTCTATTAAAACGCCGAACACGAATATGCAGTCCGTCTAGGGTCCATCCCGAGGTATCCTCTTCAGATGGGTCTTTGAGCCGGCGATGAACTCGCTCCCAACGGCCACTTCCCCCGGCCTGCGGATGACACAGAGGTGTTGTCCCAAAGGCTCACAGAGCAAGGGGAGGCGACTCTGGAGACGCCCCAAGGCAAAATTCCAGACGCCGGGCACACGGGGCGTAAGATCCCCGTAGATTGTGCCGACGAGAGCCGCAGCAAGTTCGGATCCCAGCCGGACACTGTACCGGAAGCTCCAAAGGTTCCGGATTCGGGTAGGCAACCCCTCGCTAAGGAGGGCAAGCCGTCCATGTCGATGACGTCCATTACGCCAGAGGTGTCGGATAGTCTGCTTGAAGCCCTTCGCGGCGCTTCCATGGATGAAGAGCACCATACTCTTATGAGTGCGGTGATTCAGAAGGTTCGGTCTGCCAAAAGCGGATTGACCGAAGCCTGTACCAGCCTCCTGACAGGCTTTGAGGTAAGTAATTAAAAGTGTGGGAAATTATCACCCAATAGACAGTAGCCCCTGATAATCTTTTTGGTGTTCGGGAAGAAAAGCCAAACGGAGGGTCAACTCTAAACCGTAGGAGTCTAATTGTACGTGTCTATGTGAATAAGCAGGTGGTGCTGCTTGCCGCTGCTGCCTGCACAGCGGAGGTCACCGGACTCAAACAGGACCTGGAGCAGGCCCAAGGAGAGCTCAGCCTCATGAAGAGGCACTCGAAGAGAACAAAGGTTCGTGATACCCTGTTCACATATCACAAACAATAGAAAAATTGGTGATACTAACAAAAAAGCGTCATGATTTTGTAATAGGGGCCATAACCGAAGTGGCGTCCCTGAAGAAAGCGCTATCCGAGGCCGAAAACAAGGCGGCCATGGAGTGCATTGAGCGTGAAAAGAAAAATGCTAGGGTGGGCGAGGAACAGTAAGAGCTCCAGGAGCTCGGCAAGAAGTTCGAGTCCTTGGAGCGTGACTTCAAGACGAAGGAGTCTGAACTTGCGAAGGCCCTTTTGAGCATGAAAGACGCCAAGGTCGAAGCCGAAAAGGCCCAGCAGGAAATCCAGGCAGCCAAGAAGATAGCGGCGGGTAAGACATTCTATATGCAAAGCAAGCATGTGGAGGAGACGTTTCTTTTACTTACCCGAATTCGGAGCTCTCTAGGGGCATTCGCAGATCTGCCACACAGCATATCGGATGCCGCGGAGTTCTACCGTGCCGAAGAGGGGAGCTCAATGGAGAAGTTGTTCTGGTCCCAGTATGCTGGAGCGGAACACTCGATGCCTCTGAGTGACCAATTGAAGCAATTGGTTGAACTCCACAGGGCGGCCGAAGTGGCTATGAAAGATTTCATAGTCCGGATGTGGCCTGGTGAGCCCGTGCCCACCAGCTACTTCGGCCTGATAAAGCGGACGGTAAATGCCTATCCGCGGCTTGAAGTGATCAAGCGCTCCGTTTGCATTGAGGGTGCCCGCCGAGCCTTTGCCCGTGCGAAGGTGCATTGGGGCAAGCTGGATGCGGAGAAGCCGGTGAAGGATGGACCGCCGGAGGGCAAGGCGCATCGCTATCCCGAAAAATATTATGATGGCATTATGAAAGGCGCTCGCCTCGTGGCCGATGAATGTACCAAGGACACGATCTTTGAGTGAATGTACTCCTGTCATTTTTGTAATATAAAAACAAAGTAATTTGCGCTATATAGTGCTCTGTTGATTTAAAATATTACCTTCTGTGCGGTTGTTTATAAAATTCTGAAAGTAGGCCAGTCGTCGGCTTCTGCCCCCACGTAACTAGTACTGGGGTGTTCGTGGAAAACCCAGACACTCTTTATCCAAATATTTGGTCCCTGAAGGAGGTGTTTGGGGCAGCGAACAAGGCAATCGGACTATGTGGCTTTATAACTTTCACTTAGCCATAGACATTTACAATTTTAAATTTCGGCGAAGCCCCTAGAATTCGGAAAGCCGAATTGGGGCGCTATATATGCCTAAATCGGACGAGGCCGATTCCTCGCCTAAAGCGGAAAAAATATTTAAGGATTTCAAGACCTATCAAACAGCGACCAGCTCTCGCCGCATCATGACAGTCAGTTTTCGGCTTTCTCTACTGAGGTGCTCGTCCGGAAGAACCAGGACACAATCGTAGTAGTTCTCCCTGCGCTACCTTAGCCGATATAACGGAACGTAAGGTGCCAAAACAAGGGAGCCGGGCTAACCCAACTATTGACCCAAGACATGATTTGGAGCTGATGCATATAATGCTATAAGTTCGGGGTGCCGCACTGTCGAAAGTGTTCGGACTTATCTTGTCGTATTAAGGGGCGCTGAGTTAGTCCTGAACTAGGGGGTGTCCGGATAGCCGGACTATCATCATCGGCCGAACTCCAAGACTATGAAGATACAAGATTGAAGACTTCGTCCCGTGTCCTAATGGGACTTTCCTTGGCATGGAAGGCAAGCTTGGCGATACGGATATGTAGATCTCCTACCATTGTAACCAACTCTGTGTAACCCTAGCCCTCTCTGGTGTCTATATAAACCGGAGGGTTTTAGTCCGTAGGACGAACAACCATTACAACAATCATACCATAGGCTAGCTTCTAGGGTTTACCTCCTTGATCTCGTGGTAGATCCACTCTTGTACTACCCATATCATCAATATCAATCAAGCAGGAGTAGGGTTTTACCTCCATCGAGAGGGCCCGAACCTGGGTAAAAACATCGTGTCCCTTGTCTCCTGTTACCATCCGCCTAGACGCACAGTTCGGGACCCCCTACCCGAGATCCGCCGGTTTTGACACCAACATTGGTGCTTTCATTGAGAGTTCCTCTGTTTCGTCACCGATAGGCTTGATGGCTTCTTCAATCAACAACAACGCCGTCCAGGGTGAGACTTTTCTCCCCGGACAGATCTTCGTGTTCGGCGGCTTTGCACTGCGGGCCAATTCACTTGGCTATCTGGAGCAGATCGAAAGCTATGCCCATGGCCATCAGGTCAGATTTGGAAGCCTAAACTTCAGGGCTGACATCCGCGGAGACTTGATCTTAGATGGATTCGAGCCACAGCCAAGCGAGCCGCACTGTCACGATGGGCATGACTTAACTCTGCCGCCGGACAGTACCCTGGAGGCCGCACACAAGTCCGCTCTGACCCATAGTTCGGAGCCGACCGCGCAGATCGAGGACAGGTGGTTGGACACCGCCTCGGGGGCTGCAACTTCTACGGTGATAGAGCCGAATACCGACCTTGTCCCTTGCAAAGCTTGTGACTCCGAGGTGCCGGACTCCGAACCTCCTGCGCCCCTGCCAATCGAATCCGATTGGGCGCCGGTCATGGAGTTCACCGCTGCGGACATCTTTCAGCACTCACCCTTTGGCGACATTTTGAATTCGCTGAAGTATCTCTCGTTATCAGGAGAGCCCTGGCCGGACTACGGTCAGGATGATTGGGATGCGGACGACGAAGAAATTCGAAGCCCACCCACCACCCACTTCGTAGCCACTGTCGACGATCTAACCGACATGCTAGACTACACCTCCGAAGACATCGACGGTATGGACGACGATGCCGGAGACGATCAAGAACCAGCGCCTACAGGGCACTGGAAGACCACCTCGTCATATGACATATTCATGGTGGACACCCCAAAGGATGGGGATGGCGAAGAAGCAGCAGAGGCAGATTCCTCTAAGAAACAGCCCAAGTGCCGACGTCAGCGGCGCCGCTCTAAATCCCGTCACAACAAGAATGGAGATTCCGGCACCAGAGATAATAACACCCCAGAGAGTGCCGAAGACAACCCCCTCCAGCACGATTCAGCACAGGAGGACGGAGTAGCCAGCCCTCAGGAGAGAGCGGCAGACGAGGAGGATGAAAATTACACGCCTCCCTCCGGAGACGAGGCAAGCCTCAATGACGACGAATTCGTCGTGCCCGAGGATCCCGTCGAACAAGAGCGTTTTAAACGCAGGCTAATGGCCACGGCGAACAGCCTAAAGAAAAAGCAGCAACAGCTTCAAGCTGATCAAGACCTGCTGGCCGACAGATGGACCGAGGTCCTCGCGGCCGAAGAGTATGAACTCGAACGCCCCTCCAAAATCTACCCAAAACGCAAGTTGCTCCCCCGACTAGAGGAGGAAGCATACAGACCTTCATCAGCAGCGCACAATACGGCAGACCGACCACCTCGTGGCCGCGATAGAGAGGCATCTAAGCCCTCCATCAGGACCGTACCCCGGCATCGCTCGAAAAGCACGAAGCCACGGGGGAACGCGCCGGACTTGCTGGATATATTGGAGGATAAGGCAAGACAATCAAGATCTATCTACGGATCACGCGGGCGCCCCACGACCCACGACGACTACCGTCGCGCCGGATACAGCAACTCCGGCCGGGCTGAACACAGCAGACAAAACTCTCTTGAGCTACGTCGTGATATTGCTCAATATAGAGGTGCCGCACACCCACTATGCTTCACAGATGAAGTAATGGATCATCAAATCCCTGAAGGGTTTAAACCCGTGAACATTGAATCCTACGATGGCACAACAGACCCCGCGGTTTGGATCGAAGATTATCTCCTTCATATCCATATGGCCCGCGGTGACGATCTCCATGCCATCAAGTACCTCCCACTCAAGCTTAAAGGACCAGCCCAGCATTGGCTTAACAGCTTGCCAGCAGAGTCAATTGGGTGTTGGGAGGACCTGGAAGCCACATTTCTTGATAACTTCCAGGGCACATATGTGCGACCACCAGACGCCAATGACCTAAGCCACATAATCCAGCAGCCAGATGAATCGGCCAGACAGTTCTGGACACGGTTCTTAACAAAGAAAAATCAAATCGTCGACTGTCCGGATGCAGAGGCCCTCGCAGCCTTCAAACATAACATCCGCGACGAGTGGCTGGCCCGGCACCTAGGACACGAAAAGCTGAAATCCATGGCAGCCCTCACATCACTCATGACCCGCTTCTGTGTGGGAGAGGATAGCTGGCTAGCTCGCAGTAACAACCTCAGCAAAAATTCTGGCAGTCCGGACAGCAAGGACCGCAATGGCAGGTCGCGTCGCAACAAAAACAAACGTCGTGTCAACGGCGATAACACTGAGGATACGGCAGTCAACGCCGGATTCAGAGGCTCTAAACCCGGTCAGCGAAAGAAGCCATTCAAAAGAACCACTCCAGGTCCGTCCAATTTGGACCGAATACTCGACCGCTCTTGCCAGATACATGGCACACCCGAAAAGCCAGCTAACCACACCAACAAGGATTGTTGGGTATTCAAGCAGGCAGGCAAGTTAATTGCCGAAAACAATGACAAGGGGTTGCATAGCGATGACGAGGAGGAGACCCGGCCGCCGAACAGTAGAGGACAGAAGGGTTTCCCCCCACAAGTGCGGACGGTAAACATGATATACGCAACCCACATACCCAAAAGGGAGCGGAAGCGTGCACTTCGGGACGTATATGCGATGGAGCCAGTCGCCCCGAAGTTCAATCCATGGTCCTCTTGCCCGATCACTTTCGATCGAAGGGACCACCCCACCAGTATCCTCCATGGCGGATTCGCCGCATTGGTTTTGGACCCAATCGTCGATGGATTTCACCTCACTAGAGTCTTGATGGACGGCGGCAGTAGCCTGAACCTGCTTTATCAGGATACAGTGCGCAAGATGGGCATAGACCCCTCCAGGATTAAACCTACAAAGACGACCTTCAAAGGCGTCATACCAGGTGTCGAGGCCAATTGTACAGGCTCGGTCACACTGGAAGTGGTCTTCGGATCCCCGGATAATTTCCGAAGCGAGGAGTTAATCTTCGACATAGTCCCGTTCCGCAGTGGCTATCACGCCGTGCTCGGACGAACCGCGTTCGCAAAGTTCAACGCGGTGCCGCATTATGCATACCTCAAGCTCAAGATGCCAGGCCCTCATGGAGTCATCACGGTCAACGGAAACACTGAACGTTCCCTCCGAACGGAGGAACACACAGCGGCTCTCGCGGCAGAAGTATAGAGCAGCCTCTTAAGGCAATTTTCGAGTCCGGCCGTTAAAAGACCGGACATGATTAAACGCGCCCGGAGCAACGTACATCAAGACCACCTGGCACGTTCCGAGCACGCGTAGCAATGCGGCCCCAACCCCAGCCCTTGCATGATTGCAAGACAAGCTCTCCGCGTACATCATTACGCTCTGGAGATACCTTGGGCATAGGGGGAGGGGCACGACCACGACAGGCCCAGAGTGCGGCTCAACCACACCAGGGGCTCCGAAGTGTGTCGCTCTTTTTCTTTTCCTTTTTTTTATCCACAGGACTCCATTTACCAGAGGCCCTGTCCGGCAGTAGATCTGTCGAACTCACGATGCAACAGCCAGGGAGGAACAATGGCTACGACGAACACTCAGGTGGTCTCCATTACGAGCATTAAATCTGTTTATTACACCATTCCGCAGCCTACCCCTGGAGGGGGACATGTCTAATAGTCCAAACCCTTGCTTACCGCACTATTTGTATCATTCTGCACTCATAGCAGAATTCCTTGAATAAACAATGCATCACTTTTCGCTTATAATTGCATTCCTTTTCTTTATATATATGTTCATTTATGACATCTTGCATCTGTACAATTTGGTACGGCCGAATACACCAGGGGCTTATGTTCCCCGCATTATGGTGTGAGAAGTCCGAACACTTTCACAAGTGCGGCACCCCGAACTTATAGCACTATATGCATCGGCTCCGAATCATGTCTTGGGTCAATAGTTGGGTTTGCCCGGCTCCCATGTTCTGGTACCTTACGTTCCGTTCTATCGGCTAAGGTAGCACTGGGAGAACCATTGCGATTGCGCCCCGGTTGAGCTGGGCGAGCGCCTCAGTGGAGAAAGCTAAAATTGACTGTCATGATAAGGCGAGAGCTGGTCGCTATTCGAGAGGTCTTTGCGAGTCCCTAAATACTTATGCCGCTTAGAGCGAGGAACCGGCTGTGTCCGGCCCAGGCGTGGATAGCGCCCCGAACTCGGTCTTCCGAACACTAGGGGCTTCGCCGAAATTTAAAATTATAGAATTCTATGGCTAAGTGAGAGTGTTCAAGCATTATAAGTCCGGTTGCCTTGTTCGTTGTGTTGAGCGCCTCCCTAGATGGACCCAAAAATGGGAACAAGAGCGCTCAAGTTTATCCCGAACACCCCAGCACTCGTGGCATGGGGGCTGAAGCCGACGACTTGCCATCTCTCGGATTTGATAAACGGCCGCACAGAAGGTAATATTTTAAATCAAATAAGCATTGCTTAGCGCATATGAACAAAGTTTTCAGCGCACAGGATAACACATTGCGAGTCTACTCAAAAATTACATCTCTGGGGCACTCATCCGCAATCTTGCGGGCACCCTTCAGGACACTCTTATAGTACATTTCGGGCGTACGATACTCCTTGCCCGCCGGCGGCGCGTCCGTGATAAGCCTCTCAGCATCCAGCCTGCCCCAGTGCACCTTCGCGCGGGCAAGGGCCCGACGGGCACCTTCAATGCAGGCGGAGCGCTTGATGACTTCCACCCAGGGGCACGCATCCACCAGCCGCCGCACGAGGCCGAAGTAGCTCCCAGGCATGGCCTCTCCAGGCCACAGCCGGACTATGAGGCCCTTCATGGCCTGCTCGGCTACCTTGTGGAGCTCGACCGGCTGCTTCAGCTGGTCACTAGGGGGCACCGGATGTCCGGCCTCAGCATACTGAGACCAGAAGACCTTCTCCGTCGAACTCCCCTCCCCGGCCTGGTAGAATGCGGCGGCATCGGATACGCTGCGAGGCAGATCTGCAAACACCCCTGGAGAGCTCCGAATTTGGGTAAGTAACAGGTAACTTACATTCACATGCTTGCTTTGCATGAAAAATGCCTTACCTGCCGCTATTTTCTTCATCGCCTCAATCTCCTGGAGGGCCTTATGGGCCTCGGCCTTAGCGGCTTTGGCACTTTCAAGAGCCGAGGCAAGCTCGGACTCTCGAGTCTTCGAGTCGCGCTCCAAACTCTCATGCTTTTTCATGAGAGCCTGGAGCTCTTGCCGCACCGCCGCCACCCGCGCCTCCTGCTTCTCTCGCTCCGCTCGTTCCGCGGCCGCATTACGTTCGGCCGCGAACACGGCCTCCTTTAGGGTCGCCACCTCATTCGTGGCCCCTGCAGTACCCACGTTATCCTTGTCATTTCTATTGCAACCAAAATCCTTTTCTGTAAGGTACACATTTAATGCGGTGTTACTCACCTTCTTTGTCCTCGAGATGCTTCTTGGCAAGGCCGAGCTCGTGCTCGGACCGCTCGAGGTCCTGCTTCAAAGCACCGACCTCCGCAGTCAGTGCGGCAGAGGTCAGCAGCGCAGCCTGCAATCCCATATTGACATAATTTTTAGAACTCCTGCGTATATCTTTTTTTAGATCCTTAGTTCGGTTTTTCTTTAAGAACACCGAACCGAGCATCAGGGGCTACTGTCTATGCGGTATTACATTACATATTTTAAAACTTCTTACCTCAAAGCCTATTAGAAGGATGCTGCAGGCTTCGGTCAGCCCGCTCTTGGCGAGCTGAACCTTCTGAATCACCGCACTCATAATAGTGCGGTGTTCTTCCTCGATGGAAGCGCCGTTGAGCGCCTCCAACAAGTTGTCCGGCGCCTCCGGTTGGACGGAGGCTGCCGGTGTCACGGTCTTGCCCTTCTTACGAAGGGGCCGCCTGCCGGACTCCGGAACCACTGCGGGTTCCGGCACGGAGTCCGGCACGAAGTCCGGGAGGTTGCCTTGTGGCACCTCCGGAGCCTCCCCCTCCTGGCGGGTCCCCTCCTGGGATTCCACCTCGGCGTCCTCAGCATCGCGAGGGGTGGAGGCGGTCGGAATGGAATCTACATCCAACGGAGCCAAGGACCCGCTGGATGAAGCGGGAAGATCCTCCTCGGCCGGGCTACAGGTAGTGTGCGGCATTAGAAGGACACTACGTGGCACAAAAGAGCAACTACAAATCACTAAGGAATCCGGATACTTACGATCTTGCCATGGGCTTGGCCCTTGAGGGCCACTCCTCGTCGCCGTCATTGGCGTTGGCGGAGCCGTCCGGAGGAAGGGTCCTTCCCCTCTTGGACCCTTCGGCCTCCCCCGTTGGGGAAGCCTTCCTCTTCCTCTCTCCCCCCTCCTGGGGAGAGTCTTCTTTCTCCTACTCGCCTTCGGGGGAGGAGTCCGCCTCGGAGTCATCGGACGATGAGTCCGATACCACCTGGCACCGGGAACTCCTTCGGGTTCCCGTGGCCTTCTTCTTGGCCTTCTTCTCCGGCACCACATAAAGTGTCGGGACTAGCAGCCCCGTTAAATGGGCGTCCGCTAGTTCCTCGGGGAGGGGAGCCGGACAGTTAACCTGTCCGGACATCCTCTGCCAGTCCTGTTAAAGGCATTGGGAATTTTAGATCCCACATAGAGTCAAACTATGAAAGAAATAAATGTCCCATAAAGGATAGCACATCTTACCACACCGGCCGGGCGCTTGGTGCTGAATCCGCGATCTTCGGTCGCGGACGCGGGGGCTTCTCCGCCCTTGAACAGCACCCTCCAGGCAGCTTCGTACATCGTGTCGAAGAGCCCGCTCAGGGTCCGGTGCTGTGCCGGATCGAACTCCCACAGGTTGAAGGCCCATTGTTGGCAGGGGAGAATCCGGCGGATGAGCATGACCTGGATCACGTTGACAAGCTTGAGCTTCTTGTTCACCAAGGTCTGGAGACAGGACTGGAGTCCGGTCAGCTCCTCCGAACTGCCCCATAGCAAGCCCTTCTCTTTCCAGGAGGTGAGCTGCATAGGGGCACCAGATCTGAACTCGGGGGCCGCTGCCCATTTAGGGTCCCACGGCTCGGTGATATAGAACCACCCGATTGCCACCCTTTGATGGTTTCCACAAAGGCGCCCTCGAGCCAGAGAACATTGGGCATCTTGCCCACCATGGCGCCTCCGCACTCCGCTTGGACGCCCTTCACTACCTTCGGCTTGACATTGAAGGTTTTTAGCCACAAGCCGAAGTGGGGCTGGATGCAGAGGAAGGCCTCGCACACGACGATAAACGCCGAGATGTTGAGGATGAAGTTTGGCGCCAGATCGTGGAAGTCCAAGCCGTAGTAGTACATGAGCCCCCGGACGAAGGGATGAAGTGGGAAGCCCAATCCGCGGAGGAAGTGGGGAAGGAATACGACCCTCTCATGGGGCCTGGGGGTGGGGATGAGCTGCCCCTTGTCGGGCAGCCGGTGTGCGATGTCGCCGGACAGGTATCCGGCGCCGCGCAGCTTCTCGATGTGCTCCTCCGTAACGGAGGAGGTCATCCACTTGCCTCCCGCTCCGGACATGGCTGGAGAAGGTTGAGACGAGATGTGCGGGCTTGGGCGCTGGAGCTCGAGTGCACGGAGATGGATAAGCAAAGGAGGAAGAAGGCGTAGGTAAAAAAGGTGGATCCTTATCCCCCTATATATGGGCGGACGAAGACTATGCGTCCCCACCGGCCTGGTAAAACTCGCTTATCTCCCAAGCGCCACCATCAATGGCGCGGTTGGGTTACCCACGTCCGTATTGATGGGAATCCCGGAATAAGGGGAACACGATCTCTGCTTCGACAAGACGTGCCAAGGAAACCGCTTCGCTAAACGCGCTGAGGTGGTATAATAAAAAACGATTCAAGTAAAGGCTTGGTAGTGGAATGACGTCATGCCACGAAATACGTCAGTAGATTGAACTTGTGTACATATTATTCTCTCTACGGTGGAATGTGGAATTTATTTTTCAGAGCCGGACACTATCCTGGTGTTCACAATCTTCTATGAATTATTCGGAGGAGGAACCAGCCTTGCAATGCTGAACAATATGCGTGCCGGACTCATCGTCATTGAAGCCTGGTTCAGGGGCTACTGAGGGAGTCCTGGACTAGGGGGTGTCCGGATAGCCGGACTATCATCATCAGCCGGACTCCAAGACTATGAAGATACAAGATTGAAGACTTCGTCCCGTGTCCGGATGGGACTTTCCTTGGCATGGAAGGCAAGCTTGGCGATACGGATATGTAGATCTCCTACCATTGTAACCGACTCTATGTAACCCTAGCCCTCTCCGGTGTCTATATAAACCGGAGGGTTTTAGTCCGTAGGACGAACAACCATTACAACAATCATACCATAGGCTAGCTTCTAGGGTTTAGCCTCCTTGATCTCATGGTAGATCCACTCTTGTATTACCCATATCATCAATATCAATCAAGCAGGAGTAGGGTTTTACCTCCATCGAGAGGGCCCGAACCTGGGTAAAAACATAGTGTCCCTTGTCTCCTGTTACCATCCGCCTAGACGCACAGTTCGGGACCCCCTACCCGAGATCCGCCGGTTTTGACACCGACAGGCGCCATAAGAAGCCCCTGGCAAGCTGAGCATACCAAGGTGTACGGATGCGATACTAAATAAACATTTATAGGAAAAATGTGCAGATAGGAATAATAAGTTGACGCTATATATTATCTCCCATTGATGAATAATATGTCTAAGCGTATGTTTACAAAGAATGCGTTAAGCAAAAGTAAATAGGACTATTTGACATGTCCTATCCAAGGGCGGGCCGCATGTAGGTATATAAAACAGGTATAATGATCGTGAACAGATTCCACCTGGGTATTCCCTTTGTGCGCAAAGCCTTTTGCCTCCTTGGTTTTCTCTCCTGTGAAAGTCCGATAATCCGGCTCTTCTGAAGAGGCTGCCCGAAAGCAGGGTCCTGAAAGATAAAGGGGGTTATTAAAGTATGTTGCGGCTGTTGACTGCGTCACTATTGCGCCTCCACCTATGCCCATGGTATTTTGAGTGCATAATTGCGTACGGGCGGCACGAATGCTGCCTTAATGGGGCTGAAGCAGAGGCCAGACTGCTAGTTGTGCTCTTGGCGTGCCTGGCGATCCTGTTGCGGGGTACTTCGGACTCACTTGAGGGTGTTCGGGGTTGTTGTCGCCGGATTGGTGGTTTGCCGGAGAAGGCTGCTTTGTACTTTTGCCGGAGGGCTGCAGTATGCTCTTCTGTACGGAGAGAGCGCTCCATGTTTCCGTTGACTGTTATGACCCCGCGAGGTCCTGGCATCTTGAGCTTGAGGTATGCATAGTTTGGTACCGCATTGAATAGAGCGAATGTGGTTCATCCAAGCAGTGCATGATAACCACTGTGAAAAGGGACGATATCGAAGATTAACTCCTCGCTTTGGAAGTTATCCAGAGATCCGAAGACCACTTCCAGTGTTATGGAGCCCGTGCAATGGGTCTCTACTCCTGGAATTACACCTTTGAAGGTGGTTTTGGTGGGTTTGATCCTTGAAGGGTTGATGCCCATTTTGCGCACTGTGTCCTGATAAAGCAGGTTCAGGCTGATGCCGCCATCCATAAGGACTCGCGTGAGGTGGAATCCGTCGATGATTGGGTCTAGGACCAATGCGGCTGAACCGCCATGACGGATGCTGGTAGGGTGATCCCTACGATCAAAGGTGATCGGACAGGCTGACCATGGGTTGAATTTTGGCGCGACTGGCTCCATCGCATAGACGTCCCATAGTGCTCGCTTCCATTCCCGTTTGGGAATGTGGGTGGCGTAGATCATATTGACCATTTTCACCTTGGGAGGAAATTTCTTCTGTCCCCCCGTGTTCGGACGCCGGGGCTCCTCATCATCGTCGATGTGCAGCCCCTTGTCCTTCTTCTTGGCATTTATTTTACTGGCCTATTTGAACACCCAGCAGTCTCTGTTAGTGTGGTTTGCTGGCTTATCCGGGGTGCCGTGAATTTGGCACGAGCGATCAAGTATGCGGTCCAGACTGGATGGTCCTTGATTGTTTCTTTTGATCGGCTTTTTCTGCTAACCGGATTTTGAGCCACTGAATTCGGCGATGACTGTCGTATCTTCAATGTTGTCGCCATTGTTCCGATGCTTATGTCTGTTGCGCCATGGCTTGCCGTTATTGTCGTAGACATCTGAAGTGCCGGAGTTTATTTGTGTGGTGCTACTGTGGGCCAACCAGCCGTCCTCGCCCGCGCAAAAGCGGGTCATGAGTGTCAGGAGGGCCGCCATGGATTGTGGTTTTTCCTGGCTGAGGTGTCGGCCGAGCCACTCATCGCGGATGTTATGCTTAAAGGCCGCCAGGGCTTCAGCATCCGGACAGTCAACAATTTGGTTCTTTTAGTTAGGAACCGAGTCCGGAATTTTCTGGCTGACTCTCCGGGCTGTTGGGTAATGTGGCTCAAGTCATCGGCATCTGGTGGTCGCACGTACGTGCCCTGGAAGTTGTCGAGGAACGCGTCTTCTAGGTTTTCCCAACTGCCAATGGAATTTGCCGGCAGGCTATTTAGCCAGTGTCGGGCCGGTCCTTTGAGCTTAAGGGGAAGATACTTGATGGCATGTAGATCGTCACCGCGGGCCATGTGAATGTGGAGAAGGAAATCTTCGATCCATACTGCGGGGTCTGTTGTGCCATCGTATGATTCAATGTTTACGGGTTTAAACCCTTCTGGGAATTCATGATCCATCACTTCGTCAGTGAAGCAGAGAGGGTGTGCGGCGCCACTATGCCGGGCTATGTGGCTACGCAGTTCGAATGAGTCTGGTTGGCTGTATTCGGCCCGGCCGGACTTGTCGATAGTGTATCCGGCGTGACGATCATCGTTACGTGTTGGGGGGCGCCGCCGCGATCCATAGATCGATCTTCGCTGTCCTGCCTTGTTTTCCAGTATATCTTGCAGGTCCTGCCTATTGCCCCAGGTCGTAGTGTATTGGCGTAGGGGTGCGGGCTGGTATTCGGGTTGATACGCCGTTTTATCCCGGCCACGAGGTGGCCGGTCAGCCATGTGGCGCTCGAGTCCATATTCCTCAGCTGCCAGGACTTCAGTCCTTCTGTCTGTGAGCAGGTCTTGATCAGCTTGGACCTGCTGCTTCTTCTTTTTCAGGCTCCTCGCAGTGGTCATAAGCCGGCGCTTGAAGCGCTCCTGCTCTGCGGGGTCCTCAGGCACGCCGAACTCGTCGTCGCCGAGGCTAATCTCATCTTCGGAGGGGGCATGTAGTTGTCCTCCTCCGGGTATCCGTCTATCACCTATTCGTCTGGGGTGACCTGCCCGTCTTCCTGTTCGGCCTGCTAGAAGGCAGGCTGATCGGGGTTGTATTCATCTTGGGCACCATCTAGATTGTTTTCGTCTCTTGTGCCGGTATTACTGTGGCGGGGCTTGGAGCGACGCCGACGACGCCCATGCTTTGCTTTCTTCCTTGAGGGGTTATCCTCCATTGCCTCATCGCCATTGGTTTCTTTCGGAGTGTCCACCATATATATATCATATGAGGAGGTGGCTGTCCCCCGCCCTGTGGGCGGTGGTTCCTGTTCTTCTCCTACATCGTCATCCACACCGTCGATGTCTTCAGAGTCGAAATCAAGCACACCGGTCAAATCATCGACTGTGGCAATGAAGTGGGTGGTGGATGGGCAACGAATTCCCTCGTCGCCTGCTTCCCACTTGAGCCGGACATAGTTCGGCCAAGAGTCTCCTGACAAAGAGAGAGACTTTAATGAGTTCAGCATGTCGCCAAAGGGTGAGTGCTGGAAGATATCCACAGCAGTGAACTCCATTACCGGAGCCCAACCAGATTCGGCGGGCTCGGGGGTGCGCGTACTGGAACCTACAGCCGGACACGAGTCCGGGGGTCTGGTGTCACAGGCTTCCTTGGGGGTGAACCGGTGCTTGGCTCTACCGCCGATGAGTGTGCGGCGTCCGGGCGGGTTCCATCCACCTGTCCTCGGACGACGCGATCTGCCCCGGATTTAGGTCCGGAGCTCCTGCAGGTGCGATATCCTGAGTATTGTCAGACAACAGGTCTAAGCCGTGCTCGTCGTGACTGTTCGATGCTCCTGGCACAGGCCCAAATTCATCGAAGATCAAGTCTCCGCGGATATTGGCCGTGTAGTTCATGTTTCCGAACCTGACCTGATGGCCAGGGGCGTAGCTGTCGATCTGCTCCAGATGGCCACGCGAATTGGCCCGCAGTGTGAAGCCACCGAACACGAAGATCTGTCCGGGGAGAAAAGTCTCACCCTGGACCGTGTTGTTGTTGATGGTTGAAGGAGCCATCGAGCCTGGAAGCGACGACACAGAGGAACTCTCAATGAAAGCACCAATATCGGTGTCAAAACCGGCGGATCTCGGGTAGGGGGTCCCGATCTGTGCGTCTAAGGCTAATGGTAACAGGAGGCAAGGGACATGATGTTTTACCCAGGTTCGGGCCCTCTCGATGGAGGTAAAACCCTACTTCCTGCTTGATTGATCTTGATGATATGAGTATTACAAGATTTGATCTACCACGAGATCGTAGAGGCTAAACCCTAGGAGCTAGCCTATGATGATTATGATTGTGTCTCTAAGGACTAAACCCTCCGGTTTATATAGACACCGGAGAGGGCTAGGATTTACACAGAGTCGGTTACAAAGAAGGAAATCTAATATCCAGATCGCCAAGCTTGTCTTCCACGCAAAGGAGAGTCCCATCCGAACACGGGACAAAGTCTTGAGTCTTGTATCTTCACTGTCCAACAGTCTGGCCAAAGTATATAGTCCGGCTGTCCAGATACCCCCTAGTCCAGGACTTCCTCAGTCCTGTTCAACCTGCCCTCCACCGGCTACTGTTCATCCACTCCCACCTCCTTGATCGGGGTCCTGTTCATCCAGAGGCAACGGCCTCTACTAGCACGGGTTCCTGTTCATCCAACCCCCACCGGGAACTGTTCATCCAACCCCAACATATGTCTCGACTCGTTCAACCAACCTCCACATTCACTGTTCATCGAGAGCCAGCAGGTTCGATCGGCTTCAGTTAGCAGCAGTACCGAAGGAATCACTCGGGTTCAGTTAACAGCATGGGATTGATCGGGGTTCAGTAACGTAGCTAGTGCAATCGCTCGGGTTCAGTTAGAGCCAACACCTCGCTCGGATTCAGTTAGAGCGCAACACCTCGCACACACATGCGTACGTGTTCGAGAGAAACACACAAACCTCCATCCATCGCTCGGCCCCGACCACCCACCGTAACCGGGAAGTCCCCAAAATTTTCCTCGCCTTCGCTTCTACCATGATTTTTTCCATCATGGTCGGCCCAAAGAATGTCATGCAGGTGAGTCTTTGGCCCGCCCAGGACGAAAAGCCCATTTTTTGTCATGATTTTTTGTCATAGAAGTAGGAGCCCACCACAACTATGATGATAGAGGGCTTTGTCATAATTATCGTCATAGAAGTGTCATAAGCATGACAGAAAAAAATTCATTCGTCCCGAAGTGTCACGGATGTGTCTTTTTTTTGTACTGTCTTCCAGTGAATTCCAGAACCCTTCCAGAGACCAAACACTATTATTCCATATATCAATATTTACCTCTGGACCATTCCGGAGCTCCTTGTCATGTCCGTGATCTCATCCGGGACTCCGAACAACATTTCGTCACCAATTCACATAACTCATATAATACTATATCGTCAACGAACGTAAAGCATGAGGACCCTACGGGTTCGAGAATGATGAAGACATGATTGAGACGCCTCTCTGGTCAATAAACAATAGCGAAACCGGGATGCCCATATTGGTTCCTACATATTCTACGAAGATATTTACCGGTCGAACCTTATGACAACTTACATAATTCCCTTTGTCTGTTGGTATGTTACTTGCCCGAGATTCAATCATCGGTATCCTCATACCTAGTTCAATCTCATTACCGGCAAGTCTCTTTACTCGTTCTGTAATACATCATCTCGTAACTAACTCCTTAGTCACCTTGCTTGCAAGCATCTTGTGATCTATATTACCAAGAGGGCCCAGAGATACCTCTCCGATACACAGAGTGACAAATCCTAATCTCGATCCATGCCAACTCAACAGACACCTTTGGAGAAACCTGTAGAGCATCTTTATGATCACCCAGTTACATTGTGAAGTTTGATAGCACACAAGGTATTCCTCCAGTATCCGAGAGTTGCATGATAACATAGTCAAAGGAATATGTATTTGACATTAAGAAAGAAATAGCAATAAACTGAAAGATCATATGCTAAGCTAATGAATGGGTCTTGTCCATCACATCATTCTCCTAATGATGTGATCTCGTTATCAAGTGACAACACATGTCTATGGTTAGGAAACCTTAACCATCTTTGATCAACGAGATAGTCTAGTAGAGGCTTACTAGGGACACAATATTTGTTTATGTATCCACACATGTATTTAAGTTTCTGATCAGTATAATTCTAGCATGAATAATAAACCTTTATCATGAATAAGGAAATATAATAATAACAACTTTATTATTGCCTCTAGGGCATATTTCCATCAGTCTCCCACTTGCACTAGAGTCAATAATCTAGATTACATTGTAATGAATCTAACACCCATGGAGTCTTGGTGCTGATCATGTTTTGCTCACGGGAGGGGCTTAGTCAACGGGTCTGCTACATTCAGATCCATATGTATTTTGCAAATTTCTATGTCTCCATCCTTGACCTTTTCACGAATGGTGTTGAACTGTCTCTCGATGTGTTTGGTTCTCTTGTGCTACTTGGATTCCTTCGCTAAGGCAATTGCTCCAGTGTAAAAGATTTCATTAGACCCGATGCATTGGATATTACACCCAGATCAGATATGAACTCCTTCATCCAGACTCCTTCATGTGCTACTTCTGAAGCAGCTATGTACTTTGCTTCACACGTAGATCCCACCATGATGCTCTGCTTGGAACTGCACCAACTGACAGCTCCACCATTCAATATAAATACGTATCTGGCTTGTAACTTAGAGTCATCTAGATCAGTGTTGAAGCTAGCATCGACGTAACCATTTACGACGAGTTCTTCGTCACCTCCATAAACGAGAAACATATCCTTGGTCCTTTTCAGGTACATTAGAATATTCTTGACCACTGTCCAGTGATCCACTCCTGGATTACTTTGGTACCTCCTTGCCAAACTTATGGCAAGGCACACATCAAGTCTGTTACAGAGCACAACATACATGATATAACCTATGGCTCACGCATGGGGAGTGACTTTCATTTTATCTCTATCTTCTGCCGTGGTCTGGTTTGAGCCTGACTCAATTTCACACCTTTCAACATAGGCAAGAACCCTTTCTTTGACTGGTCCAATTTGAACTTCTTCAAAACTTTGTCAAGGTATGTGCTTTGTGAAAGTCCTATTAAGCGTCTCGATCTATCCCGATAGATCTTGATGCCCAATATATAAGCAGCTTCACCGACGTCTTTCATTGAAAAATTCTTATTCAAGTATCCTTTTATGTTATCCAGAAATTCTATATCATTTCCATTCAATAATATGTCATCCACATATAGTATCAGAAATTCTACAAAGCTCCCACTCACTTTCTTGTAAATACAGGCTTCACCGTAAGTCTGTATAAAACCATATGCTTTGATCACCTCATCAAAGCATATATTCCAACTCCGAGATGCTTGCACCAGTCCATAGATGGATCGTTGGAGCTTGCACACTTTGTTAGCACCTTTAGGATCGACAAAACTTTTTGGTTGCATCATATACATCTTATCTAAGAAATCCATTAAGGAATGCTGTTTTGACGTCCATTTGCCAGATTTCATAATCATAAAATGCGGCAATTTCTAACATGTTTCGGACAGACTTAAGCATTGCTACGGGTGAGAAAGTCTCATCGTAGTCAACCCCTTGAACTTTTCAAAAACCTTTTATGACAAGTCGAGCTTTGTAGACAGTGACATTACCATCAGCATCCGTCTTCTTCTTGAAGATCCATCTATTCTCAATGGCTTGTCGATCATCTGGTAAGTCCATACTTTGTTCTCATACATGGATCCTATCTCAGATTTCATGGCCTCAAGCCATTTATTGTTATCTGGGCTCATCATAGCTTCTTCATTGTTTGTAGGTTCGCAGTGGTCTAATAACATGACTTCCAGGACAGGATTACGTACCACTCTAGTGTAGAACATGTTCTAGTTGACCTACGAGGTTCAGTAGTAACTTGATCTGAAGTTTCATGATCATCATCATTAGCTTCCTCTCTAGTTGGTGTAGGCATCACATGAACGGTTTTCACTGATGTGCTACTTTCCAATTTGAGAGAAGGTATAGTTTCCTCATCAAGTTCTACTTTCCTCCCACTCACTTCTTCGAGAGAAACTCCTTCTCTAGAAAGGACCCATTCTTGGCAACAAAGATCTTGCCTTCAGATCTGTGGTAGAAGGTGTACCGAATAGTTTCCTTAGGGTATCCAATGAAGATGCACTTCTCTGCTTTGAGTTCGAGCTTATTAGGTTGAAGCCTCTTGACATAAGCGTCGCATCCCCAAACTTTAAGAAACGACAGCTTAGGTTTCTTGCCAAACCATAGTTCATACGGTATCGTCTCAACGGATTTAGACGGTGCCCTATTTAACGTGAATGAGGATGTCTCTAATGTAGAACCCCAAAACGATAGTGGTAAATCGGTAAGAGGCATCATAGAACGCACCATATCTAATAAAGTATGGTTATGATGTTCGGACACACCATTACGCTGTGGTGTTCTAGGTGGCGTGAGTTGTGAAACAATTCCACATTGTTTTAAAAGGCCAAACTCGTAACTCAAATATTCACCTCCATGATCTGATCGTAGAAATTTTATTTTCTTGTTACGATGATTCCCTACTTCATTCTAAAATTATTTGAACTTTTCAAATGTTTCAGATTTGTGTTTCATTAAGTAGATATACCCATACCTACTCAAATCATCTGTAAAGGTTAGCGTGCCTCAACACATCGGACCGAATACATCGGTATGTATTATTTTCAATAAGTCATTAGCTCGCTCCATAATTCTGGAGAATGGAGTTTTAGTCATCTTGCCCATGAGGCATGGTTCGCAAATATCAAATGATTCATAATCAAGTGATTCCAAAAGTCCTTCCGCATGGAGTTTCTTCATGCGCTTTACACCAATATGACCTAATCGGTAGTGCCACAAGTATGTTGCACTATCATTATCAACTTTGCATCTTTTGGCATCAATATTATTAATATGTGTATCACCACGATCGAGATTCAACAAGAATAGACCATTCATCAAATATGCATGACCACAAAAGATATTACTCACATAACTAGGACAACCATTATTCTCTGATTTAATAAATAACTGTCTCGCATTAAACAAGATCCATATATAATGTTCATGCCAACGCTGGCACCAAATAACAATTATTGAGGTCTAAAACTAATCCCGAAGGTAGATGTAGAGGTAGCATGCCGACGGCGATCACATCGACCTTGGAACCATTCCCGACGCGCATCATCACCTCCTCCTTAGCCAATCTTCGTTTATTCCGCTGCTCTTGTTTCGAGTTACAAATATGAGCAACCGAACCAGTATCAAATACCCAGGCGCTACCACGAGCATAAGTAAAGTACACATCAATAACATGTATATCAAATATACCTTTGTTCACTTTGCCATCCTTCTTATCCGTCAAGTATTTGCGGCAATTTCGCTTCCAGTGACCATTCACTTTGCACTAGAAGCACTCAATTTCAGGCTTGGGTCCAACTTTGGGCTTCTTCACGGGAGCGGTAACTTGCTTGCCATTCTTCTGGATGTTCCCTTTCTTTCCCTTGCCCTTTTTCTTGAAACTAGTGGTCTTATTAACCATCAACACTTGATGCTCCTTCTTGATTTCTACCTATGCGGCCTTAAGCATTGTGAAGAGCTCGGGAATCATTTTCGTCATCCCTTGCATATCATAGTTCGTCATGAAGCCTTTGTAGCTAGGTGGCAGTGACTGAAGAACTCTTTCAATAACACTCTCAACTAGAAGATCAATCCCCAGCTGAGTCAAGTGGTTATGATACCCAGACATTTTGAGTATGTGTTCACTGACAGAACTATATATTCTCCTCCATCTTGCAGCTATAGAACTTGTTGGAGACTTCATATCTCTCAACCCGGGCATTAGCTTGAAGTATCAACTTTAGCTCTTGGAACGTCTCATATGCTCGGTGACATTCAAAATGTCTTTGAAGTCCTGGTTCTAAGTCATAAAGCATGGCACACTGAACTAGTGAGTGGTCATTAGATCGAGTCTGCCAGACGTTCATAACATCTGTAGTAGCTCCTGCAGCAGGTCTGTCACCTAGCGGTGCATCAAGGACATAATTCTTCTGTGCAGCAATGAGGATAATCCTCAAGTTATGGACCAAGCCCATGTAATTGCTACCATCATCTTTCAACTTATCTTTCTCTAGGAACACATTAAAATTCAGGGGAACGGTAGCACGGGCCATTGATCTACAACATAAATATGCAAAAACTATTAATACTAAGTTCATGATAAATTAAGTTCAATTAATCAAATTACTAATGAACTCCCACTTAAATTAACATCCCTCAAGTTATCTAAGTGATACATGATCCAAATCAACTAACCCATGTCCGATCATCACGTCACATGGGATAGTCATCAATGCTGAACATCTCTCTATGTTGATCATATCTACTATATGACTTACGTTCGACCTTTCGGTCTCTAGTGTTCGGAGACCATGTCTGCACATGCTAGGCTCATCAAGTTTAACCCAAGTATTCTGCATGTGCAAAACTGTCTTACACCCGTTGTATGTGAATGTAGAGTATATCACACCTGATCATCACGAGATACTTCGAAACGATGAACTTTTGCAATGGTGCATACTCGGGGAGAACACTTTTATCTTGAAATTTAGTAAAGGGATCATTTTATAATGCTACCGCCATTCTAAGCAAAATAAGATGCATAAAGGATAAACATCACATGCAATCAAAAATATGTGACATGATATGGCCATCATCATCTTGTGCTTTTGATCTCCATCTCCAAAGCATCGTCATGATCTCCATCGTCACCGGCTCGACACCTTGATCTCCATCGTTGCGTCGGGGTCGTCTCGCCAACTATTCCTTCTACAACTATTATAATGCATAGCTATAAAGTAAAGCAATTACATGGCGCATGCATTTCATACAATAATTAAGAGACAACCCTAATGCTCCTGCCGGTTGTCAATATTACAAAACATGATCATCTCATACAACAACGTATATCACATCATATCTTGACCATATCACATCACAACATTGATGACCCACAAGTATAGGGTATCAATCATACTCCCTTCGATAAGTAAGAGTGTCGAACCCAACGAGGAGCAGCAGGAAATGACAAGCGGTTTTCAGCAAGGTATTTTTCTGCAAGCACTGAAATAGTCGGTAACAGGTAGTTTGATAGCATGATAATTTGTAACGAGCAAGTAACGGTAAAGGTAAATAAAGTCCATCAAGGTAGCCCAATCATTTTGTGGCAAAGGACAGGCCAAAACAGTCTCTTATGATAAGCAAAGCGTTCTTGAGGGTACGCGGGAATTTCACCATATCACTTTCATCATGTTTATTTCATTCGTGTTCGCTACTTTGATAATTTGATATGTGGGTGGACTGGCGCTTAGGTGATGTTCTTACTTGAACAAACCTCCTACTTATGATTAACCCCCTCGCAAGTATCTACAACTACGAGAAAAGTATTAAGATAAAATCTAACCATAGCACCAAACTTTTGGATCCAAATCGTTCCCTTACGAAGTAGCACATAAACTAGGGTTTAAGCTTTTGTCACCCTAGCAACCCATCATCTAATAACTACTCCACAATGAATTCCCTTAGCCCAAATATCGTGAAGTGCCATTTAGTTGACATTGACATGACAGCACTAAGGGAATCACAACATACGTATAAAATATCGAAAACATATCAAGTTCACATGATTACTTGCAACATGATTTCTCCCGTGACCTCAAGAACAAAAGTAACTACTCACAAATGATAACCATGCTCAAGATCAGAGCTGTATTAAATAGCATAATGGATATGAACATATAATCTTCCACCAAATAAACCATATAGTAATCAACTACAAGATGTAATCAACACTACTAGTCACCCACAAGTACCAATGTAAGGTTCCAGTACAAAGATTGAACACAGGCTATGAACTAGATTTTGAGAGGAGATGGTGATGTTGAAGATGTTGATGGAGATGGCCCTCCCAAAGATGGGAGAGTTGCTGGTGATGACGATGGCGATGATTTCCCCCTCCAGGAGGGAAGTTCCCCTGGCGGAATCACTCTGGCGGAGGGCAAAAGTGCTCCTGCCCATGTTCCGCCTCGAGATGGTGGCGCTTCGTCCCGAAAGTCCTGTCCTTAATTTTTCTAGGTCAAAAAGACTTATATACTAGAATAGGGGCACCGGAGCTGGGCCGAGGAGGGCACAACCCACCAGGGCGTGCCAAGGCTCCCTGGCGCGCCCACCTGGGTTCTACCTACCTGGTGGACCCCCTCTGGTAGTTATTAGAAATGTCTCCGTCGTATCTATAAGTATATATTGTTTCATGTCAATATTCTACAACTTTCATATACATTTGGCAACTTTTTATACTGTTTTTGGGACTAACATATTGTGACACCCCCGATTCAATCGTATACTAATCATACACGCAAATGTGTGATCAAGATCAGGGACTCACGGGAAGATATCACAACACAACTCTAGACACAAATTATAATAATACAAGCTTTATATTACAAGCTAGGGGCCTCGAGGGCTCGAATACATAACCTCGAATACAAACGAGTCAGCGGAAGCAACAATATCTGAGTACAGACATAAGTTAAACAAGTCTGCCCTAAGAAGGCTAGCACAAAGGCAACATCGATCGAAAAGGCAAGGCCTCCTGCCTGGGAGCCTCCTAACTACTCCTGGTCATTGGCGACCGCCACGTGATAGTAGGCACCCTCGGGGTAGTAGTAGTCGGCGGCTATGGCAGCGGTCTTAGGAGCTCCGTCATCTGGTTGCATCAAACGGATATGGGGGAAAAAGAAAGCAAAGCAAATGTGAGTACTCATCCGTAGTACTCAGCAAGCAAGGATCTACACTACATATGCAACATTATCAAAGGAAGGCTGTATATGTGGACTGGGCTGCAGAAATGCCAGAATAGAGGGGAGAGCCTAGTCCTATCAAAGACTAGCATCTTCAGCATCTTCAGCATCTCCAGCGGTCTTGCAGTATTAGAAGAGTGCAGATTAGCATAAAGTAAAGTAGTAGTAGTAGTGTCATCAACCTCGCCCAGAGATCCTTCCTTGACTCCCTACGAGAAAGCAATCCCAGACCCATACTATCCATTTCTCCTCTCAAGTAACCGGTTCTAGTTGTATCGATCGAGATACAACTCCGAGTGTCTGTTACCGTAGGACAGGCTATCGATAGATGTTTTCTTCCCTACAGGGGTGCACCAACTTACCCAACACGCTCGATCAACTCTGGCCAGACACACCATCAGGTCATGACCGGCCTCGGCCGATCAACACACCGTAGTCCTACCTAGGCTCAACAGAGAGGCCAGCACGCTGGTCTACATCCTAAATGCGAAGGGGTCATGGGCCAATCGCCCTTTTCAATCCTGCGCATTGCGAGGGCGGACGGTGAGCAGACCTGGAAACCTCCTTTAAATAAGGCAGGTGCTTACACCGTCCAACCCGGTGCGCACTGCTCCATTGCTGACGTCGGTGAGCTTTCGGCTGATACATACGATGCAGAGTGCCCATACTTATTCCTGCATGGTGGTTAGTGCTATCAGGACAGAGGCCCCTCGAATCAAATATCCAAACCGTTAATGTGTTGGTAGTGTGGTCACGAGCAGAGACTCACGAAAGATGTGACCCCGTCGCCCCGTCTCGAGGACTTGCGGCAAGGGTTAAGAATGCTCGGCCACGCCTCGTATTCAACTCTCGGGTACCCTCCAGGTCAATCCGTCTCCACATCACTCGTGGGTACCCCTCAGGGTCGACCCGCCTTTCCAAGTAACAGTTGTAAAGTCCAAGTATCCGTGTGTACAAGCACTAGGGTGAAACCTGAGGAATCACCCTTGATGGAATTCCACCTGATGTTATCGTCAAGGTGAACGAAGGAGGAATCACCCTCGAGGTCCACTCTTGTGGAGTTGCATGATAGTGTCGTTATCGGGAGTGGAGAACGAGAAATCACCCTCGATGACCATAACCGATGAACTAACCTACAAGGTTAACATCAGATGTGCTGATGAGGTATCACCCTCGGCACTCGATAGTAACCCAGTAGTGTCGAGCAACTAAGGGGAAAGTGATGTGCTGTGCCAGGGCCTTGTCAGGACCGGATTTCGGGATATTAATTTCCCAGAAAATGGCCCTTATGCTCACCAGCCCCAGGGTTACTGTTAGCTGGCGAGACACAAACTTGATACAATAACTCCAGGCAAAATACATAATATGTAGTACAAGACCATTCTGGCCTATTAGTACAACACAAGTTTTCTAGAGGTTGATGGCGGAAGCGGTTTGTGGTCATCAGCGTCTGTGGAACTCCATTTCCCACAGGAACAGCTGACCAGGTTAACTCCTATCTTCGCGAGGCTGCTATCACCATTGCTTAGGTTCCGGGGCTGTCATCACATCACTCCTCTCCATGCAAGAAATCTGGCCAAGACAATAGCCAGGGACAAGCGAGTGAGTACTTTGAATGTACTCGCAAACATTATGAACACGGGTATAATATAACAAATGATAATCATGCTCTGAAATATTCTATGATCGCAACGTCCGTCCCAAAATAAAATCCATGATGCACACAAACAATTTATTCACATAACACGTGAATAATGCAATTAGAGAGTGGAAATAGAATGCCTCAGTCGGGCATCTAAGCGACACCACAGAAAGGGCTCATAAGTGAAATAAGTAACAAACGTACCGCAGTCGGGCGTCTGTGCGACACCACATAAAGGGCTTATAAAGTAAATAAATAACAAGCATGCCACAGTCGGGCATCTCAGCGACACCACAAAAAGGGCTTATATGGTAAATAAATAACAAGCATGCCACAGTCGGGCGTCTATGCGACACCACATAAAGGGCTTATAACAGAACAATCACAGTGAATATCCAGGAGGTAGAACCGTCCCAGGGATACTTAATAAATCAAATGATGAAAACAGTTAGTCCATAATAATAATAATCATAATCATCATATGTCACCGGTCATAGTCAATGTTCTAACTTAGTAGTTTTTCCTCCGAAGACCGACACTAAGACCGACACCTGACCCAACCCAGACTGTAGTCCTTAACCATGGACACGGCTATTCGAATAGATATAATCTTTGCAGAGGGTGTACTCTCTACCCACGAGTAACGGATTCCGTTAGTCCATCTGGACTAATTCCGTCTATGGTCTTTTAATTGAAAACACACCTAGCCGCACAAACCAGCCTGACTTATCGGCGTCCGGAATCACCCATGACACCAGTTTAAGTAAAACTCTAAGTGGGGAGGCTACAACTCGATTAGCATGGGATCACAAAATCTATACCGCGCGCAAACTGGGGGAGCTACCCCCTTCGGCTACAACCGAAAACACCCATGCCCCCGGACCAGGTGGCATGCCTACCGGATGCAGCCGGTATCTTCCACCATGGCCTCTCTGTACGGTGTGTGCTAGAAAGGGGTTGACAACTTACTGAACCGTACCCTACCTACGGCAGGGACAAGTGGTAGCATGAAGCAAGTATGGGGGTTACTGGAACAAGACTCGATCTACGGTCGACTCAGGAGGTTTAGGTGTTACCTGCATGATTAGCATAACAAATATGTTTCAACCAACAGCCACAATCACCACTCATCATGTCTCACTATGCCGTACCAGACACAAACCTCTCGACGAAGACCGGAGACAAGCTCGTGTCTACCCAAGACAGAGGCTTTCCCGGGTTCCTCCCGGTATGCATGAAAGGCATATGATGGTGACTACTATCCCAAACATATCAAACTCCAACAACATGAATCATCAATATGCACTCATGAGTTTGAACATATCATCACAAAAAAATAATGAAATCTCCAAGACGGGAGGTGTTGTAACTGTATCAAACAACGCACGAAAATATTATGCCTGGGTTCACAATGCTTGCCTTCAAGTTGTGGGGAGGCAGGGTGCATTCCAAAACTTTTGAAAGTTTTCTTCTCTCTCCAAAAATCCTATTTAAAAATTTTGAATTAATACATAGTTTGAAAAACAGTACAAAAAAGTTGTCTCAATTTTTTTCAAATAAATCTAAAAATAAACTAGACAATATTTGAGAGAGGTAGGAAAAAGAATCAACTCATTTGAAGTTATATTTAAAAAGTTATAGCCAGTCAGAGTTTTGGTCAAATTCTGTTTTTAAAATAAAACAGAAAAAAAGAAAAACGTTTCGAAACTAACCACGTCGAAGGCGTATTCCGAGTTTACGTCTTCACTTACTCCAGCGGGGACGGCGCGTGGGTCACTGACAGTGGGTCCAGGGGGCCCACTGGTCAGGTTTGACCAGTCTCCTCTCCCTCCTCTTCCTCTGTCCGAGCGGGGGCGGAACTCCGGCGATCGTCGCCGGTGATTGGCGGCTCCCCGCGGGCTCCGGAGGGCAGGGATGGATCCGCGGGTCCAGGGCGGTCCCCCAGGTGGTCGCTAGGCAGGTGGGGACGGAGTGAGTCGCCGGCGGTGAGCTCCTCGGCAGAGATAGCTTCGGGTCGATTTGGGGGTTCTGGCCAGGGTGGTGCTCCGTCGTAGCTGGGGGTCTGGGCGGCTCCGCAAGACGAAGAGGAGTCGGGTGGTGGTGCTGGAAGGGTGGGGAAGGCTCTACCCGCGACGGTTGGGACCGGAGGGCGGCGGCGGCCGAATCGGTCGGAGGCGAGGAAGAAGGCCTCCCGTCGTTGCTTGCTAGTCGTGGCGCGCGCTAGAGGGGTGGTACGAGGCTACTGAGGGGGCTCGAGCGAGGCCTGGGCTATATATAGCCGGGGAAGGTCGGTTCCGCCATCACTGGGGATAAGATTGCCGGCCGACCGCTTCTGTTGCGGCAGAGTGACGTGGCGATGGCCGGAGCAGGGTTGGTGCTACCGGACGGGCTTGGAGATAAGGACGACCTGCTCACGAGGGCAGCTAGCGAGGAGTTGTGGCTCGGGCGGCGCTGTCCGTGGCAGAGGCGCACTACGAATGCCGGCGTGCCGCCAAGAGGGCTCTGACGGCGGCGCTGTAGGGCACCAGGGCAACTTGGAGCGTTCTGGCGAGTGGTCGAGGGCGAGGCACGGCTTTGCAGCGAGCAAGGGCCAGGGCGCGGGGTAGCGAACGCGACGCCTCAGTTGCGCGCGCGCGTGCAAAACGTGCGCTCTGGGCGCGCCCAGGGCACGCGCGCGACATGCTCGACAGAATGCCAGGGTGGCCTAGAGTGCTTGAGCAAGGCTGGCAATTAACAACACTAGGTTAGGGTTAGCAGCAAGGTTAAAGGACATGGGGGTTAGGTCAGGGAACCAAGCTTACAATGCTAACTAAAAACCATGCCAAAACTGGCCATGCACACAAGGTATTTGACATAATGCTAGAGGCATCTAGGTAGTTCTTGGAGTGGCCAAAATCTTCAGATCAGTGTCTCTTTAGGTTTTGGTTATGGTGTCCAGGTTAGTTTGTCAAACATAGAAACTTGTTAGTGCAATTATTTGAGAAAACTAATTCTGGACAGAACCTAAAGCCTATCATTTCATGGACCAAAAATATTCCAATGGGTTCATGCTCTTGGACTTAAGGGTTTTGTAGGAAGGACTATAAGCAGGAAAAAGAATCATGGGTAAAGGAGCAAGTTAAAATATGGTTGCAGTACAAATCATCAAGTTGGACCAGAATGAAAATGAGGTTGATTCACTCAAATTTTTCAAAGAACATAACTGGGTTTTTGCATAAAGATGGATAATATACTCCTACTGACCTCCCCTAATTTTGGTGGAAGTTTTAAAGAAGTATTTAAATAGGTTGTAGTGCAAAATTGCAACTGGACCAGATTTAAAAACTTGTAGCAAAACTCAAAAATCTCCAAATGACTAAGGAATATTTTTGCATAAAAGTGATTTAGGGACATCATATGACATCCCCAAATTTTGGTGAAAATTTTAGATGCATTTATCAAACGGTTCCAGTGCAAAAGAGGATCCAAAACTTATGAAAAATCATTTTAAAAGAATAAAGCTCAGGAAAAACAATTATGCAAATAAAACCACTCATTAAGAATTGTTTTATTGAGAGAGTATACAAGTCCAATAATATTTTTGGAAAGTTTCCACTTGGGGTAAAAACTCCTCAATATTAAAGAAAAGGGGTTCTGAAATCAAAAAGAAAAATTCAGAAAGCAAAATTTTAATAATCAAAACATGGTTAAATTTTTGGGGTGTTACAGGTCTGGTCTTCGATCCCGTTCTTCGGGTCTTCTGAGAATCCAGCGGGGCAATTGGGACAAAGTGGGGGTCTCTGATGGGTCTCTACCCAGCCTATACTAAACAGTTTAGGATAGGTAGGTAATAACAGCAGGTTACAATAAACAGGCTATGCAGTAGAAATAGGATAACAATATTAGCAGCAAATTCTAATGCAACCATAAGAGAGATAGAGTAGGCGATATCAGTATGCTCAAAAGGGGGGGCTTGCCTAGTTGGTCAGCGACAAAGGTAGGGTCGTAAGTGGTTTCACCGGTGACATAGTCGATCACAGGGACAACATCGGTCTCGGGGTCTATCGGAGAGAAGAGGGGGAAGAAATGGATAAATACACAGTAATCATATGCAGCACAGAGTATGCTATGCTAACGTGCAATGCAGGGTTGCCTAAAGATATGTCTAAGTCATTTAGTTACTTTATGATTAAAGTTGGATTTAATAACCGGTGTATATGCACTATTCATCAACTGGAATCGGGCTAAAAGTTACGGGTTCACCTCCGTAGAGGGTTCCGACATAGAAACACACGACACGACCAGATTCGTCTCGTCGTTCTGAGCAACTTTCATATATAAAGTTTTTACATCGAGCTACTGTTTATTTTCTATGATTTTCTAAAGTTTTAATCATTTTCTAGAATTAATTTAGTTATTATACACGAATTATCCAGAACAGTAAATGATGACGTCAGCATGACGGAAGCATGGCGTCAGCGGTCGCTGACCAATTGACCAGTCAACCGGGGCCCACCAATCAGTGATTGGGGCAGCCCAGTCAGCCGTTGACCTGGTCAACTAGGTCAACTGGGCCCACGGGGCCCAGCTGCCAGTGACTCAGGGGGTTTCCATGTGGGGGCCACATCAGCGTCGGCTGCCGGAGTTACTCCAACAAGCCTTTAACACGGCGGTGAGCTCCGGCGAGCTCAGAAACGTGCTATGGTGGCTCGTTTTGCGCGCGGTTGGGTTCTCTGGAACAGGCGCTTCACGCCGCATCCGATGGAGGTGGTCTCGCGGGCCGGGGTGGCCGGAATCGGCGGCGGCTACGGGTGACAATGAAAAGGAGCTACGGCGTGCTACAGCTCGGGTGAAAGGGCTAGGCAGGTGTTGCACGACGCGGTGAAGCTAATGGGCTTACGCCTGTGACCAATTTGTCACCGGAGACTCGCCAGCGACGAGCTCCACGGCGCTGCGTTTGGGCGCACATGGGCAAAGCCACTAGGGGGCGCACCAAAGTCAGCAAGGACAGGGAGAAGGAGGAGGAGCTCAACGGGGAGGCACAAGGTGGCCTGGTGTAAGCTTGGTTGCAGCAGCAGTTGCCGGAGACGACGGAGTTCGCCGGCGACAGAGGTGAAAGGGGGCGGCTCGATCTGCTCCCCGTAGTGGCTCCCGGCTCACGCTCACGGACGGGGACGGGGTAGACGACGAGGACGGAGACGATGGCACGATGGCGAGGCAAACGGGGCTCGGTGGCCACGAGGACGGGCGAGGCACGGCGGCGACCGCGTCGGCCTCCTCTCCAAAACGAAGTAGAGGAAGAGGGAGAGGGAGAAGGGGGAAGTGGGTGAGAGGGAAAAGATCTCGGCGGAAGCCAGGGCGCTGATGCTGGTGTCCTTATCCTCCCCGCGGTGCCTATAGCGGCGTGGTCGGCGAGGTGGGTTCGGCGGCGACCACGGGCACGGTCGAAGGAACAGGGAGGGGGAAGGGAGCGACCTAGCAGGGAAGGTGGGCCTGGCCGGCTGGGCCTGTCTCTGCGGCTTTAGGCCCAGGGGCAGGGGTTCCCTTTTCCCTTTTCTTCTTTATTTCTTTTTATTTTTCTTTTTCAGCAGCTTTTTCCCCTCTTTTCTTTTAGCCACAATTGACCTTGCAAAAAGAAGCCACTGGACAAAACAATTGCAAAGGATTATTGTGCACTGCCACAAAAAGATTGGAGGCTTTTGAAAAAGTTTGCAATTTTTATAAATTAAAAAGCCATTTACTTTATTGTTTAGGTCACTGTTTTAAGTAGTTTAGGCCACTTAAACATTCTACAAAAACATTGTTTCACCACCAATATTAGTTATGGATTATTTGGAACATGATGAACATTTTAGTTTTCATGTTTGAGCAATTTTGAATTTCACTCAGAAGTTGAAATGGAATTCAACTGGAATTTTGAAATGAGAGAGAACCAAGGATGATCAAACACTTTTTAGCAGAATCATTAACTTAACCCCAAGGGTTACTGTAGCATTATTACACAGGGGTGTTACAACTATCCTCCTCTAAAAGAAATTCTCGTCCCGAGAATTAAGAGGTGGAAGGGAAAAGATCGGGGTATACAGCACGGAGGTTATCCTCGCGTTCCCAAGTGGCTTCATCTTTAGTATGATTTGACCGTTGCACCTTGAGGAACTTGGTAACCTTCTGGCGGGTTCGACATTCAGCTTCTTCAAGAATGCAGATCGGATGCTCTTTGTATGTGAGATGATCTTGAACTTCAATCAATTCCGGATCCGCTTCATGTTCCGGATCCTTGAAGCAACAACGAAGTTGCGACATGTGGAAGACGTCATGGACGTGAGAGAACTGAGGTGGCAACTCCAATTGATAAGACACCAGGCCACGATGGGCGAGAATGCGGAAGGAACCAATGTAGCGCGGAGCTAGCTTGCCCTTGACTCCAAACCGGTGAGTGCCTCTCAAAGGAGTGAAACGCAGATAAGCTTGATCACCAGGTTGATAAGTTGAACCCCAGTGTTTCCGGTCATAGTTGCTCTTCTGTAGGGACTGGTTTGCCTTGAGATTATCCCGGACAATGTGAACCTGCTCTTCAGCTTGTTGAATAATATTTGGACCAATGAGTGTCTGTTCCCCAGTTTCTGACCAATTCAGAGGGGTTCGGCACTTACGTCCATAGAGCACATCGAAGGGTGCCATCTTCAAGCTGGCTTGACAGTTGTTGTTATAAGAGAACTCCACTTAAGGGAGAGATTCTTCCCACTTCTTGCCGAAAGAAATAACACAAGCCCGAAGCATGTCTTTCAGAATTTGGTTGACTCGCTCGACTTGGCCTTGGGATTGGGGATGATAAGCAGTGCTCCAGGTAATATTAGTTCCCATAGCCTCTTGGAAACTATCCCAGAACTTTGAAGGGAATATACTGCCACGGTCTGAACTGATCTCCTTTGGAATGCCATGGAGTGACACAATTCTGGAGATATACAAGTTTGCTAATTGACTAGCAGTGATTGTCTCCTTGACTGGCATAAAGTGAGCAACTTTCGAGAATTGGTCGATGATGACAAAGATAGCATCGTTACCTTTCTGAGACTTGGGAAGGCCAGTGACAAAGTCCATCTGAATCTTATCCCACTTCCATTCAGGAATCAGAAGCGGTTGTAGAAGTCCAGCCGATTTTTGATGTTCTGCTTTTATGCGACGACAAACGTTGCATTCTGATATATCGAGCAATGTCTTGCTTCATTTTAGACCACCAGTACTTCTGACGGATGTCTAGATACATCTTGGTACTTCCCGGATGAATAGAGAGAGGGGTGTCATGCGATTCTTTCATCACCTTCTCTGTCATAAGCTCGAATCGGGGTACTACAATATGATCTCTGAAGTATAAGGTCCCATCTTCAGCAAGTGAGAAATCTCTGGATTTCTCTAAGGCAATATCCTTTTTCATCCGATCAACATTAGCATCTTTGGCTTGAGAGGACTTAATTGCTTTCAGAAGAGTTGGTTCCAAGACAAGGTTATTCAGAGAACCCTGTGGAACTAGTTAAAGGTTCAGCTTGCAAAGTTCTTCATGAAAGCGGGGTTGAGCTTTATGAACCATGTGATTATTGCAATAAGACTTGCGGCTCAGGGCATCGGCCATTACATTAGCCTTGCCAGGTGTATAAGATATACCATAGTTGTAGTCAGCAATAGCTTCCATCCATCGCTGAGGATGAAGGTTCAGATATGGCTGAGTAAACAGGTACTTCAGACTCTGATGATCGGTGAAGATCTCACAACGATTACCGAGAAGGTACTATCGCCATAGCTTCAGTGCAAAGATAACCGCAGCAAGCTCGAGGTCGTGAACTGGGTAGTTCTCTTCGTGATGACGCACTTGACGGGAGGCATTAGCAATCACTCTGCGCTCTTGCATTAGGACATAGCCTAATCCTTGTCATGAAGCGTCACAATAGATGACAAAGTCCTTGCGAGAATCAGGGGGAGCAAGCACTGGGGCAGAAGTCAGCTTGTCCTTGAGTGCCTGGAAACTTTTCTGACATTTGTCTGTCCAATCGAACTTAACGCCTTTGTGAAGCAGATTAGTCAGTAGCTTGGCAATCTTGGAGAAGTTCCCGATGAAACGGCGGTAATAACTGGCAAGTCCGAGAAAGCTTCTGACTTGCTTGACAGTCTTCAGAGGGGTCCAGTCAAGAATAGCCTGAACTCGCTCTTGGTTGACGGCAATACCATCATTGGAGATAACATGCCCAAGGTAGGTTACTTCGGGAAGCTAGAATTCGCACTTGTAATACTTGGCATAAAGTTGATGCTTTCGAAGCTTTTCTAGAACAAGACGAAGATGCTCAGCATGTTCTTCTTTGTTTTTCGAATATACCAGGATATCATCCAGATAGACTACGACAAACTTGTCGAGGTAATCCATGAATATGTAGTTCATCAGACGAGAGAAAGTAGCTGGAGCATTGGTTAAAATGAATGACATGATGGTGTACTCATATGAACCATATCGAGTAATGAATGCGGTCTTTGGAATATCCTCTTCATGAACACGGATCAGCTGGTAACCCAACCTCAAGTCGAGTTTAGAGAATATCCATGAACCAGACAGTTGATCATATAGATCATTGATCCGAGGAAGGGGATATTTGTTCTGAATTGTAGCTTGGTTGATAGGATTGTAGTCTTGGACCAAGCGGTTCATCCCGTCCTTCTTCTTGACGAAGAGAGAAGGTGCTCCCCAAGTAGAGGAGCTTGTACGAATGAAATCACTGCGAAGAGATTTGTCGATTTCCTCCTTAAGCTCAAGGAGTTCATGAGGTGGCATCTTGTATGGTCGTTTCATGATAGGAACGGTGCCTGGTCTCAAATCAATGACGAACTCGACATCCCGAGTAGGGGGTATTACTGGAAGTTCTTCTGGAAAACATCTAGGAAGTCGCAAATGACTGGAATCTTTTCAATTCCCTCAAGAGGTGTTGCATTCAACGCATTCAAGGCATAAAGTCGTGCTTCAACATTTTGAACAATCTGAGCATGGTAGCTTACTATCTCATTAGAAGGATCTAGGAGGTGAACGACTTTGGTGGCACAAACCATAGAAGCAGTGTGCGCTTTCAACCAATCCATACCCAGAATGAGGTCAATATTGGAAAACTTCAAGATAATGGGAGAGGCATGGAAATATAATCCTTCCATCTCAATGACGGTGTTGTGGCTAACCAGGGTGGTTCGACATCGGCCCACGGGGGTGTTTACCACTAATGGAATGTGCATCCCCTTGTATTTAATGCCATGCATGAATGCAAAATCTTCTGATATGAAAGAATGCGATGCTCCTGTATCGAATAAAACAGCAGCTAGTACTGGATTAACAAGGAGAGTACCCATCACAGTAGCAGGCTGATCTTGAGCTTCATTCAAATCAATGTTGTTAGCCTGACCACGACCATAAGGCCTGGCATTGGTGTTGTTGGGCTGGTTCTTACCACGACCAGCGGCAGGATGAGCCAGTTGATTCTGATTCTGAGGACAGTTCCTGGAGCGGTGACCTAGAAGGCCACACTTGAAGCACAGACCATCATTGGGATTGGGAGTAGGAGCTTGGGGTGGTACAACTCGAAGAGGCTGCCTCTCCGGTGGAGGAGGCAGTGAGGTGCGGCATAGGACTGTCTTGGTGCAGGTGTAGTTGGACGATACATGCTGTGGGGAATCCATATCCGACGCTTCTGCGCTGACGGGCCTGAAGATGGGCCAGCATCACGGCTACGCCTGAGGGATCCCTGGTGTTCCTGAAGACTACTCTCAACCAGAATAGCCTTGTTCACCAAGGTCGCGAAGTTGGCAAAGTCATGAACGAGCAGTGCTAGCTTGATGTCTGGGTGAAGTCCATCACGAAACTTTTCCTGTCTATGAGCATCAGTTGCAATGTCTTCTTCAGCATAACATGACAAGTCCAGAAATTCCCGCTGATAAGCATCAACTGATTTGTTGCCTTGGGTGAGGTTATGGAACTCGTGCTTCTTCCTATCCATGATTCCCTGACGAATGAAGCGGGCACGAAAGGCAGCTTGGAAATCCAGCCAAGTGATGACCGTTCCAGTAGGTAGGGTACGCCTGTGGCTGTCCCACCATTGAGCAGCGAGACCCTTGAGGAAGAAGGATGCGAAGGTGACATAGCTGGCAGGGGAAACACTAGCAGACTCCATTTCATATGTGATGTCGTGGAGCCAGTCATCAGCATCAAGGGGTTGAGTTGAGTTGTGGTAGATGGTCAGGTTGAGGCGCATGAAGTCCTGCAGAGTAACTAGGGCTGGATGCTGGTTCATATTCGGATGAGGAAACTGAGCCATCATTCCTTCCATGAACTAGCGGTTCATCTCAAAGTGGTGTATCATTCCGGCAAAGAATTCGGACGGTGGTGGATCGTTTCCACCACAGCCACGACCAACAGGTCTAACCATCCTGCTAACATGTAACAGGGGTAGTTCAGTGTCGGGACCCCGACTCGATGTCACATCGACCTAGCCGGTAACACCTCATATCACCTTGCGGCCTCACGCACGGTATTCCCACGGGTGTCGTCTTACCTTTTCCCGGGACCGTTTGCGCCTTTTGGCTCACGTATATGATAGTGTCGCTAGCATCCATATGATAAAGAGCTCGGGCTGACATGACTAGTCGTAAACCCAAAGTGGCACAGACTTACAGGGACAGGCATCCATGACCCAGCGTCGAACGTGTCGGTCATCAGCAAGTGGGTCCGGGCTGTAGCACTGGGCTAGCAGGACTCCGGTAAACCGGGCTGTAGCGGGCTAACAGGACTCCGGTACTCAAAGCGTGACATTTCCCCGAAGGGACAGACACAGGAACGAAGAAGGACACATGCCGGCCAGCCTAAGTGTTCCAGAGCAGTAGCAAGCTACCATGGCTCAGCGGTAGCACTAGGAGGCATTTCCCGGTAAGAGAGGCTACTAAAGATAAACAACTAGATAGTCAGATCCCACACATACCAAGCATTTCAATCATACACACAATATGCTCGATATGTGCAAATACAACGAAGCATCACAACATGACTCTACGACACAAGTACTTTATTTAAGGCTCAGGGAGCCATACATAACATACACAAAGGTACGGGTCTCACGACCCAACATACAAGTCATACAGTCATACAAACCAGCAGCGGAAGTACATTGTCTGGGTACAGACAACTAGTAAAATAAAAGAGGCTTGGAAAGCCTAGCTATACTACGTGGTCCATCACAAGCTCAGGGTCACCACCTGGGTCTTTAGCCTACTCGTTGATGTCAACGTCTACATAGAACCCATCAGAAGGGGTTGCAGCGTCTTCTGTAAAAATGTAGATTATAGCAACATGAGTACAAAGGTACTCAGCAAGACTTACATCAGATCCTACATACATGCTTAGTATCAAGAAGGGTTGGTGGAGTTATTGCAGCAAGCCAGCTTTGACTCTTGGCTAGGCTATCCTACGATACTCCAACTTGAAATGTTTTGCGCACACGAGTCCACTACTCACCACTTCAATACACTACCGAGGATCCACCTCCGTCTTCCTACGGAAGAGCCATCCTCGGCACTCACACTTATCTTGAGGCTTTTAACAGTTTCCATTTACTTGTCTATGAACTGTATAGGCAACCAAGTAGTCCTTTACCGCGGACGCGGCTATTCGAATAGATCATGTTAACCCTGCAGGGGTGTACTTCTTCATACACGCTCTCACCACTTACCGTCGTTTACACGACATGTACTCGGCAACCTTCAAGTGGAAGCCCAACGTGGGTGTCGGCCACGACCTACCTAATCACCTAAGCCTCCAGTCCAGGTTTATCGCCTATCCAGGTTCCATCCGCAGGGAGTCCGGCCGAGGTTTCCCATACGGCCCCGAACGATGTGAACAGGGTTCCCGAGATACCTAACGGGTATTCGGTACACCCGGCCACGTACCTACCGCATCACAGCCCACCCCTACGGTCAGCGCTGTCCACGGCCTCCAGTAGGCTACAAACACCAGAAACTACTTGCAACTCCTGGACGGAGAACTAGGGTGAATAAGAAGCCGAGAGGGTCCATTGGTTTCGGGCCCAATGCATGGTAGTAGCTGATTCTTAAATCACACATACAGATCTCAGTGCTTAAGGTCGGCTTCAATGAAACAACCCACCATGTACTCCTACATGGCCTCTCATCGATACCTTTACCAATCGTGTTCACCACACCACTCTCATTACCGACATAATCATTTCACTCTAGCCCATCACCCAGATGAACCAGACCTGACACGACTCTAGCATAGCAGGCATAGCAAGGTAGGAACAACACATACATATGGCTCAATCAACTCCTACACATGCTAGTGGGTTTCATCTAGTTACTGTGGCAATGACAGGTCATGCAGAGGAAATGGGTTCAACTACCGTAGCACACAGCAGTTTGAATCGCGTTGTCTTAATGCAGTAAAAGAGAGCAGGAGCGAGAACATGGGATTGTATCGGTATGATCAAATGGTTGGTTGCTTTCCTGATGGTTCGATGCACTGATATGGTTCTTCGTTAGGGTAATCACGGTACTCCTCAGAGGCAGAACCTGTCGCAGAGGACATCGATACACAAGCGTCACCAAACAATGTGCAACAATATGATGCATGCATGAAACATGGCAATATGAGTGTGTTGGGCTAATGCAACTAAAACCAGAAGTGTTTGAACAAATTTGAACCAAGGATTCAAATTTCAAATTCAAATATGGCCTTTTAAAGTGCTTTTCCTTGTTCTGCTTGAAACATCAATTTAACTTGTTTGATCATGCATGAAAATAGTACAGATGGATAGATTGGATTTTTCTGATCATTTTTCATATATAATTTGTCCAATTTGGAGTTACAGAATAAAAGTTATGAATTTTTGAAGTTTAAATAATATTCTGGAATTTCCTGATTTAAATTAAATCCAGAAATATAATTATTGCGCCAGCATGACGTCAGCATGACGTCAGTGGTCAACTGCGGCTGGCTGAAGTCAAACCTGACGTGTGGGGGCCACACGTCAGTGACAGGGGGGGTTTAACAGGTTTAAATTATTCCTAATTAGGGATTAGTGGCGCTGGGGCCCACTGTCAGTGTCAGGGGGGGTTGACTAACAGTAGTTAGCGCTAATCTAACCACCTGGCCGACAGGGCCCACGCGTCAGTGACCTTGGGGGGTCAAACCCCAGGTCGGACAAGTCAAACCCCACCGGCGACATGACGCCGGCGAGGTCCGAGACGGCGGCGAAAGTGCTTTTTGCCATTCCGGCAACCAAATGGACGGCGGAAGGCATCTACGTGTTGCTGAGGTTGAGCCGCGACTATTGGTGGTGGTGGTTGGGCTCGGGGTAGCCGGAGTTGACGGCGGCGAGCTCGGCTGCGGCCGCCGGGGTTCGGTCGTGCACGGGGACAGGGTTGGAGCTCGAAGTCGAGCGAAGCGAGGCGCTAGTGATGCTCTACGGGGTCTTGCGAACTCGTTGGACTCGCCGGGGTGACCAAATGGTCACCGGAGTGCGTCGACGGCGAGCTCGGCGACGGCGGAGGTTCGGCCGTGGTGGGGAGGAGGCTACGGTGGGGGAACGAGGGGGAGGAGAGGGGGAAACGGTGGCGTAGCTCACCGCGGTTGCAGTGGGCGTCGAAGCGGGCTCGGGGACGCGCCGGAGACGACGAATTCGACGGCGACGATGATCGGAGCCCGAAGAGGGGAACGGCGACGTGGCGGCGATGCAGGGCTTCCGGGGAGCTGTGGAGCGGTGGGGAGGAAGAGGGGGTCGTGGCGGAGCTTCTGAGCTAGTCGGGGGAGCGAGGGGTGGCCGGAGATGGCTGCTATGGCGAACGGCGGCGATGGTGGTG
>NC_041391.1:261280776-261283474 GCF_002162155.2 Triticum dicoccoides
GGTGGTGTTCGGCCGTGTGAGAGAGAGAGCGAGGGAGAGGAGGGGAGAGCCGGGGGAGAGTGAGAGAGAGCAGGGGGGATCGGGACGGCCTGCGGGAGTCGTCCACGCGGCCAGGAGCTCGTCGGCAAGCAGGAGGTGGCCGCGCGGCCGTGCGCGCGCGAGCACGCAGCAGCTTCGGGGCGAGGGGAGGAAGACGACGGAAGGCTGCAGTGGTGGGCTGGGCCGGCTGCTGGCTGGGCCGGCCAGCTGGCTGGGCCGCACAGTGGAGGAGCCCAGGTAAGCTCCTCCTGTTATATATTTTCTGTTTTCTAATTTCTGACATTTGTTTTGATTTAATTAATATATTAAATCATTTATTTAACTTATGCCAATTTTTGCAGGAGCTATATATATTATTCCAGAGCTCCTTTATAGTTGGCATAATATTTGGGCATATATTAATATATATAATTAATATATTTCCAATGCAAATAGTTATGCATTAATTCCAAATGCCCAAAATAAATGTCCATGAGCCACTAAAAATATTGGTTTGATTTTTATCTCTGTCCAATATTTTCAGAGAGCAACATGAGCATTTTCTTGGATCCTTTTGGAGAAATTTTTATTTGGGTCATTTTCAAAATGATTGTGAGGGTTTCACAGATCCCCATTTCAAGTTTCTGATGAAAGAGTAAACATGATGCAACACTCTAATGCATGGCTAACTAGGATGTGACAACTCACCCCCACTCAAAAGAATCTCGTCCCGAGATTTGGGTTCCTCCGGGAAGAAGGCGGGGTACTCAAGTCGAAGACGATCCTCCCTTTCCCAAGTTGCTTCATCCTCAGAATGGTGCGACCATTGTACTTTGAGAAACTTGATGTTATGACGTCGAGTGGTACGCTCGGCCTGATCGAGGACACGAATGGGGTACTCTCGATATGTAAGATTATCTTGGAGATCAAGCGTTTCGTGGTCCACTTCACGGATAGGATCCGAGAAGCAACGCCTGAGTTGAGAAACGTGGAAGACATCGTGGACCCTGGAGAGGTGCGGAGGTAGTTCCAATTGGTAGGCAACTTCCCCTCGTTTGGCGAGAATGCGAAAAGGTCCAATGTAACGAGGAGCCAATTTGCCTTTGATACCGAAATGATGGGTTCCCTTCAGAGGGGTGACCCGAAGATAAGCCTTCTCGTCAACCTCGAAAGTCATAGCCTTATGTTTTCGGTCATATTGGCTCTTTTGACGAGATTGGGCTGTTTTCAACTTTTCACGAACGATACGAACTTGTTCTTCTGCTTCCTGAATCATATCCGGGCCAAAGAATTGTCTTTCCCCGGTCTCTGACCAGTTAAGGGGTGTTCGACATCGTCGTCCATAGAGAACTTCAAAAGGGGCTTTACCCAAGCTAGATTGATAGCTGTTGTTGTAAGCGAATTCGGCAAATGGAAGGCACTTCTCCCAGTCCATTCCGAATGAGATAACAGAGGCTCGAAGCATGTCTTCTAGAATCTGATTGACGCGTTCCACTTGACCACTTGACTGAGGGTGGAAAGCGGTGCTAAAGGAGAGACGAGTTCCCATAGCATTTTGGAAACTTTCCCAAAATCGAGAGGTGAAAAGACTTCCTCGATCCGAGTTAATTTCCAAAGGAACACCATGGAGGGACACTATTCGGGAGATGTACAAATCTGCCAGCTGACTAGCGGTTATACTCTCACGAACAGGTAAGACATGGGCTACTTTGGAAAGACGATCGACCACGACGAAAATAGCATTATTCCCTCTCTTGGTCCTGGGAAAACCGGTAATGAAATCCATACCAATTTTATCCCATTTCCATTCAGGAATAGCTAAGGGTTGAAGGGTGCCAGCAGGCCGTTGGTGCTCTGCTTTTACACGACGACAGACGTCGCAATTTGCAATATACTGAGCGATTTCTCTCTTCATCCTAGTCCACCAGAACCTCTGGCGTAGGTCCTGATACATCTTAGTACTACCGGGATGAATGGTGAGAGGAGATTCATGAGCTTCCTTAAGGATCAAACGCCTCAGGTTCCGCACTTTGGGAACCACTAATCGATTCCCGAAGTATACGACCCCTTGATCATTAATAGAGAAACAATTCGCAATTCCTTTCTGAATGTTCCTCTTGATGCGGGAGATTCCCGGATCTACCCTCTGTGCTTTAATAATTTGATCCGTAAGGGTAGGTTTTGCTACCAAGGTGGAAAGAAAACCTTGAGGTACAATGTGAAGATTAAGCTTCCGAAATTCCTCACGGAGAAGCGGTTGACTTTGTTGTAACATCAGGTTGTTACAATAAGATTTACGACTTAGCGCATCAGCCATGACGTTGGCTTTCCCTGGGGTGTAGGTTATTCCTAAGTCGAAGTCTGTGATCAACTCAACCCAACGTCTTTGCCTGAGATTCAGATCCGGTTGGGTGAAAATGTACTTCAGACTTTGGTGATCAGTGAATATTTCGCAACGGTTACCGAGGAGGTAATGTCGCCAGGTCTTAAGTGCATAGACTACGGCTGCAAGCTCTAGATCATGAGTAGGATAATTCTCCTCATGTGGGTGCAATTGCCGTGAAGCGTAGGCAATTACGTGTCGATCTTGCATGAGAATGCAACCTAGTCCTTGTCGCGAGGCGTCGCAGTAGATAACAAAGTCCTTGGAAAAGTCTGGCGGTACCAGTACGGGAGCAGA
>NC_041391.1:261283484-261285343 GCF_002162155.2 Triticum dicoccoides
GCAGGGAGTCCGGCCGAGGTTTCCCATACGGCCCCGAACGATGTGAACAGGGTTCCCGAGATACCTAACGGGTATTCGGTACACCCGGCCACGTACCTACCGCATCACAGCCCACCCCTACGGTCAGCGCTGTCCACGGCCTCCAGTAGGCTACAAACACCAGAAACTACTTGCAACTCCTGGACGGAGAACTAGGGTGAATAAGAAGCCGAGAGGGTCCATTGGTTTCGGGCCCAATGCATGGTAGTAGCTGATTCTTAAATCACACATACAGATCTCAGTGCTTAAGGTCGGCTTCAATGAAACAACCCACCATGTACTCCTACATGGCCTCTCATCGATACCTTTACCAATCGTGTTCACCACACCACTCTCATTACCGACATAATCATTTCACTCTAGCCCATCACCCAGATGAACCAGACCTGACACGACTCTAGCATAGCAGGCATAGCAAGGTAGGAACAACACATACATATGGCTCAATCAACTCCTACACATGCTAGTGGGTTTCATCTAGTTACTGTGGCAATGACAGGTCATGCAGAGGAAATGGGTTCAACTACCGTAGCACACAGCAGTTTGAATCGCGTTGTCTTAATGCAGTAAAAGAGAGCAGGAGCGAGAACATGGGATTGTATCGGTATGATCAAATGGTTGGTTGCTTTCCTGATGGTTCGATGCACTGATATGGTTCTTCGTTAGGGTAATCACGGTACTCCTCAGAGGCAGAACCTGTCGCAGAGGACATCGATACACAAGCGTCACCAAACAATGTGCAACAATATGATGCATGCATGAAACATGGCAATATGAGTGTGTTGGGCTAATGCAACTAAAACCAGAAGTGTTTGAACAAATTTGAACCAAGGATTCAAATTTCAAATTCAAATATGGCCTTTTAAAGTGCTTTTCCTTGTTCTGCTTGAAACATCAATTTAACTTGTTTGATCATGCATGAAAATAGTACAGATGGATAGATTGGATTTTTCTGATCATTTTTCATATATAATTTGTCCAATTTGGAGTTACAGAATAAAAGTTATGAATTTTTGAAGTTTAAATAATATTCTGGAATTTCCTGATTTAAATTAAATCCAGAAATATAATTATTGCGCCAGCATGACGTCAGCATGACGTCAGTGGTCAACTGCGGCTGGCTGAAGTCAAACCTGACGTGTGGGGGCCACACGTCAGTGACAGGGGGGGTTTAACAGGTTTAAATTATTCCTAATTAGGGATTAGTGGCGCTGGGGCCCACTGTCAGTGTCAGGGGGGGTTGACTAACAGTAGTTAGCGCTAATCTAACCACCTGGCCGACAGGGCCCACGCGTCAGTGACCCTGGGGGGTCAAACCCCAGGTCGGACAAGTCAAACCCCACCGGCGACATGACGCCGGCGAGGTCCGAGACGGCGGCGAAAGTGCTTTTTGCCATTCCGGCAACCAAATGGACGGCGGAAGGCATCTACGTGTTGCTGAGGTTGAGCCGCGACTATTGGTGGTGGTGGTTGGGCTCGGGGTGGCCGGAGTTGACGGCGGCGAGCTCGGCTGCGGCCGCCGGGGTTCGGTCGTGCACGGGGACAGGGTTGGAGCTCGAAGTCGAGCGAAGCGAGGCGCTAGTGATGCTCTACGGGGTCTTGCGAACTCGTTGGACTCGCCGGGGTGACCAAATGGTCACCGGAGTGCGTCGACGGCGAGCTCGGCGACGGCGGAGGTTCGGCCGTGGTGGGGAGGAGGCTACGGTGGGGGAACGAGGGGGAGGAGAGGGGGAAACGGTGGCGTAGCTCACCGCGGTTGCAGTGGGCGTCGAAGCGGGCTCGGGGACGCGCCGGAGACGACGAATTCGACGGCGACGATG
>NC_041391.1:261290844-261293937 GCF_002162155.2 Triticum dicoccoides
CCCGCTGGGCGCATGGCTCCATAATTCTCCCACCATAGACTGGCGGGGCCTTCAAGATGATATGCAGCAAAGGTGACCTTGTCAGCCTCCGCTACCAGCGCGGAACGCAGTTTGTGAGAGATACTGCGAAGCCAGTCATCAGCGTCGAGAGGCTCGACGGAGTGGTGGAACGTGGGTGGATGCAATTTGATAAAATCACTGAGTGACACCACGTTAGTCCTCTGATGGTGTGCTGTATTCTGTTCAATACGCTCCAACAAACGGTTTGTCTCCCGCTTGTTTCTCTCAGCTTCCATCATAACCTCGGCTAGGGAAGGAGGATGAGGCAGATTTGCATCCCTGCCTTCACTGCCTTCGGCCTGCTCTTGGGAAGCAGGGTTAGCGCGCGTGTTGACCATCCTAGGTAAACAAGACAATGATTTAGTCAGGATGGTAAAATTCCGACATAGGATACAGAATGTAAGGAATAACTCGAAATGCAAGATGATCATCCGTATGACATGGTAAAAACAGAAACTGCTTCTTTTATTCCATCGTCATACACACCATACAAGGTTTAGTACAAGACCAAACAAAGTACTATTACGGTGAGAAAAGGATTACATCTCATCGAAGGCATTCCAAGCTCCTATACATTATTTTTCTACACCTCCGGAAAAAGTACAAACTAGGTCATATCCCACGAGTCACGCAGGACGATAGAAGACACAGCTAGTGCGAACTAGTGATACTACCACTAGCTCAGACCGATCCGTAGTAGTCCTCGTAGAAGTCACCTCCATAGCCTGGAAGCTCAACATGATCATCCGGAAACAGACGGTCTCGCGGAGCTTGTGGACCATAGGGGCTAGGATGAGGCCTTGGACCAACAAACGGTGGCCTGCGGGGACCGCGAGGTGGGGTGATGCCTCCTACATCACGCCAAACCATCACGTCTGGCAGAGCAGATCTCACAGGATAGAGATCGCGCATATCTGAGAATCCAGCTTGCACCGCCGGTGCGAACCGAGTCAAAGTGGCCCAGTGGTCAGCACGGGTATTGAAGAGCTCTAACCTCAAGGCCCGATTTTCACGGTCCTTATCCTCGAGCATCTCAGCAGTGGTGCGAGTCCGTGAATCCTCCTGAGTGGAGTCAGCATAGATAGCCTGGAGATATCCTTGTGCTCCCGGAAGTGATCCTGGCATATACCGGAAATCAGAGTCCCGAAATAGACCAGATCTGACTCGCATAATGGTCATCATAGAGTAGGCGGCGTCCTGCACAGCCATCTCAATAGTAACCCCGAGTCCATAGGAGCAGTGAAGAGGCTCGGTGGATCCAGGATAAGATGGAAATATCCTGACAGTGCAGAGATACTGGCTTTGATTGAAGTCCCGGAATTGCTCTTCGACCGTGTACTCAGGATACCAGCGGTATCCAGCCTCAGTCATTACCCTGACCAACTTGGCAGTATGGCCGGGTACATCTAGGCATCGAGTCAGGCGAACCACTTGATTGAGGTCGCGAGTGGCCATCTGAAAGCATAATCATAATGCAAAGGCATTAGAATTTCTAGCAAAATTTCGGCAGCATAACAGCTGTAAATGCTCAAAAAGGATTTTGAGACATTTGACAAAGGATTTCGTACACACTCAACATCATCATATCAAAGTTCTGAAACTATTCGGGCAACATAATGTGGTAGTAGAACTGAACTAGGCTTGTAACCATCAAACTTATAAGGTACTACTGATTAGTAACACGTGATCCTGACAGAGAGAACAGATCCTAATTCCTTAACCCCGGTGGAAGAATGGACTGACTCAGATCAGAATGTCACAAGATAGAGGAGTAAAAAGAGCCTTACGTTCCAACCCACAAACAATTCCCCTACATATAACTAAAGAATTTCTAGACTCAACATCGACCAGTTTGGCTTGGAGAACCTACAGGCAGTCCGGCTCTGATACCAACGCTGTCGGGACCCCGACTCGATGTCACATCGACCTAGCCGGTAACACCTCATATCACCTTGCGGCCTCACGCACGGTATTCCCACGGGTGTCGTCTTACCTTTTCCCGGGACCGTTTGCGCCTTTTGGCTCACGTATATGATAGTGTCGCTAGCATCCATATGATAAAGAGCCCGGGCTGACATGACTAGTCGTAAACCCAAAGTGGCACAGACTTACAGGGACAGGCATCCATGACCCAGCTTCGAACGTGTCGGTCATCAGCAAGTGGGTCCGGGCTGTAGCACTGGGCTAGCAGGACTCCGGTAAACCGGGCTGTAGCGGGCTAACAGGACTCCGGTACTCAAAGCGTGACATTTCCCCGAAGGGACAGACACAGGAACGAAGAAGGACACATGCCGGCCAGCCTAAGTGTTCCAGAGCAGTAGCAAGCTACCATGGCTCAGCGGTAGCACTAGGAGGCATTTCCCGGTAAGAGAGGCTACTAAAGATAAACAACTAGATAGTCAGATCCCACACATACCAAGCATTTCAATCATACACACAATATGCTCGATATGTGCAAATACAACGAAGCATCACAACATGACTCTACGACACAAGTACTTTATTTAAGGCTCAGGGAGCCATACATAACATACACAAAGGTACGGGTCTCACGACCCAACATACAAGTCATACAGTCATACAAACCAGCAGCGGAAGTACATTGTCTGGGTACAGACAACTAGTAAAATAAAAGAGGCTTGGAAAGCCTAGCTATACTACGTGGTCCATCACAAGCTCAGGGTCACCACCTGGGTCTTTAGCCTACTCGTTGATGTCAACGTCTACATAGAACCCATCAGAAGGGGTTGCAGCGTCTTCTGTAAAAATGTAGATTATAGCAACATGAGTACAAAGGTACTCAGCAAGACTTACATCAGATCCTACATACATGCTTAGTATCAAGAAGGGTTGGTGGAGTTATTGCAGCAAGCCAGCTTTGACTCTTGGCTAGGCTATCCTACGATACTCCAACTTGAAATGTTTTGCGCACACGAGTCCACTACTCACCACTTCAATACACTACCGAGGATCCACCTCCGTCTTCCTACGGAAGAGCCATCCTCGGCACTCACACTTATCTTGAGGCTTTTA
>NC_041391.1:261296363-261302835 GCF_002162155.2 Triticum dicoccoides
GGTGGTGTTCGGCCGTGTGAGAGAGAGAGCGAGGGAGAGGAGGGGAGAGCCGGGGGAGAGTGAGAGAGAGCAGGGGGGATCGGGACGGCCTGCGGGAGTCGTCCACGCGGCCAGGAGCTCGTCGGCAAGCAGGAGGTGGCCGCGCGGCCGTGCGCGCGCGAGCACGCAGCAGCTTCGGGGCGAGGGGAGGAAGACGACGGAAGGCTGCAGTGGTGGGCTGGGCCGGCTGCTGGCTGGGCCGGCCAGCTGGCTGGGCCGCACAGTGGAGGAGCCCAGGTAAGCTCCTCCTGTTATATATTTTCTGTTTTCTAATTTCTGACATTTGTTTTGATTTAATTAATATATTAAATCATTTATTTAACTTATGCCAATTTTTGCAGGAGCTATATATATTATTCCAGAGCTCCTTTATAGTTGGCATAATATTTGGGCATATATTAATATATATAATTAATATATTTCCAATGCAAATAGTTATGCATTAATTCCAAATGCCCAAAATAAATGTCCATGAGCCACTAAAAATATTGGTTTGATTTTTATCTCTGTCCAATATTTTCAGAGAGCAACATGAGCATTTTCTTGGATCCTTTTGGAGAAATTTTTATTTGGGTCATTTTCAAAATGATTCTGAGGGTTTCACAGATCCCCATTTCAAGTTTCTGATGAAAGAGTAAACATGATGCAACACTCTAATGCATGGCTAACTAGGATGTGACAACTCACCCCCACTCAAAAGAATCTCGTCCCGAGATTTGGGTTCCTCCGGGAAGAAGGCGGGGTACTCAAGTCGAAGACGATCCTCCCTTTCCCAAGTTGCTTCATCCTCAGAATGGTGCGACCATTGTACTTTGAGAAACTTGATGTTATGACGTCGAGTGGTACGCTCGGCCTGATCGAGGACACGAATGGGGTACTCTCGATATGTAAGATTATCTTGGAGATCAAGCGTTTCGTGGTCCACTTCACGGATAGGATCCGAGAAGCAACGCCTGAGTTGAGAAACGTGGAAGACATCGTGGACCCTGGAGAGGTGCAGAGGTAGTTCCAATTGGTAGGCAACTTCCCCTCGTTTGGCGAGAATGCGAAAAGGTCCAATGTAACGAGGAGCCAATTTGCCTTTGATACCGAAACGATGGGTTCCCTTCAGAGGGGTGACCCGAAGATAAGCCTTCTCGTCAACCTCGAAAGTCATAGCCTTATGTTTTCGGTCATATTGGCTCTTTTGACGAGATTGGGCTGTTTTCAACTTTTCACGAACGATACGAACTTGTTCTTCTGCTTCCTGAATCATATCCGGGCCAAAGAATTGTCTTTCCCCGGTCTCTGACCAGTTAAGGGGTGTTCGACATCGTCGTCCATAGAGAACTTCAAAAGGGGCTTTACCCAAGCTAGATTGATAGCTGTTGTTGTAAGCGAATTCGGCAAATGGAAGGCACTTCTCCCAGTCCATTCCGAATGAGATAACAGAGGCTCGAAGCATGTCTTCTAGAATCTGATTGACGCGTTCCACTTGACCACTTGACTGAGGGTGGAAAGCGGTGCTAAAGGAGAGACGAGTTCCCATAGCATTTTGGAAACTTTCCCAAAATCGAGAGGTGAAAAGACTTCCTCGATCCGAGTTAATTTCCAAAGGAACACCATGGAGGGACACTATTCGGGAGATGTACAAATCTGCCAGCTGACTAGCGGTTATACTCTCACGAACAGGTAAGACATGGGCTACTTTGGAAAGACGATCGACCACGACGAAAATAGCATTATTCCCTCTCTTGGTCCTGGGAAAACCGGTAATGAAATCCATACCAATTTTATCCCATTTCCATTCAGGAATAGCTAAGGGTTGAAGGGTGCCAGCAGGCCGTTGGTGCTCTGCTTTTACACGACGACAGACGTCGCAATTTGCAATATACTGAGCGATTTCTCTCTTCATCCTAGTCCACCAGAACCTCTGGCGTAGGTCCTGATACATCTTAGTACTACCGGGATGAATGGTGAGAGGAGATTCATGAGCTTCCTTAAGGATCAAACGCCTCAGGTTCCGCACTTTGGGAACCACTAATCGATTCCCGAAGTATACGACCCCTTGATCATTAATAGAGAAACAATTCGCAATTCCTTTCTGAATGTTCCTCTTGATGCGGGAGATTCCCGGATCTACCCTCTGTGCTTTAATAATTTGATCCGTAAGGGTAGGTTTTGCTACCAAGGTGGAAAGAAAACCTTGAGGTACAATGTGAAGATTAAGCTTCCGAAATTCCTCACGGAGAAGCGGTTGACTTTGTTGTAACATCAGGTTGTTACAATAAGATTTACGACTTAGCGCATCAGCCATGACGTTGGCTTTCCCTGGGGTGTAGGTTATTCCTAAGTCGAAGTCTGTGATCAACTCAACCCAACGTCTTTGCCTGAGATTCAGATCCGGTTGGGTGAAAATGTACTTCAGACTTTGGTGATCAGTGAATATTTCGCAACGGTTACCGAGGAGGTAATGTCGCCAGGTCTTAAGTGCATAGACTACGGCTGCAAGCTCTAGATCATGAGTAGGATAATTCTCCTCATGTGGGTGCAATTGCCGTGAAGCGTAGGCAATTACGTGTCGATCTTGCATGAGAATGCAACCTAGTCCTTGTCGCGAGGCGTCGCAGTAGATAACAAAGTCCTTGGAAAAGTCTGGCGGTACCAGTACGGGAGCAGAGGTCAGGCGTCTTTTCAGTTCCTGAAAGCTGTGCTCACATTGTGGAGTCCATTCGAACTTCTTATCTTTCTTGAGGAGTTCGGTTAGAGGTTTAGCAACTTTGGAGAAGTTCTCGACAAAGCGACGACAATAGCTCGCTAAGCCTAGAAAACTCCGAACTTGCTTGACCGATTCAGGTGGAGTCCAATTAAGGACGGCTTGAACTCGCTCAGGGTTAACAGCAATACCTTTACCAGATATTACATGGCCCAGATAGGTCACTTCTGACAACCAGAATTCACATTTAGAAAATTTGGCATAGAGGCGATGCTCTCGAAGTTTCTTCAACACTAGCCTTAGATGTTCGGCATGTTCTTCCTCGTTCTTGGAGTAGATGAGTATATCATCGAGGTAGACCACGACGAATTTATCCAAATACTCCATGAAGATTGAGTTCATTAACCGAGAGAAGGTGGCTGGAGCGTTGGTTAAGCCGAAGGACATGACGGTGTACTCGTATTGGCCATAACGAGTAACAAAGGCCGTTTTAGGAATGTCCCCGTTTCTGATTTTTATTTGATGGTAGCCCAACCTCAAATCCATCTTGGAGAAGACTGAGGATCCAGCGAGCTGATCATACAGATCGTTGATCCTGGGAAGTGGATATTTGTTCTTGATTGTAACCAAATTGACAGGTCGGTAATCTACAACCATCCGGTCCGTACCATCCTTCTTCTTGACGAATAGGACGGGGCATGCCCATGGAGATGAACTAGGGCGGATGAAACCCTTTTTCAAGGATTCATCGAGTTGTTTCTTAAGCTCGGCTAGTTCTAGCGGTGCCATCTTATAAGGTCTTCTAGCAATCGGAACAGTTCCGGGGATGAGGTCGATTACGAACTCAACATCCCTGTCAGGTGGAACACCTGGCAATTCCTCTGGAAAGACATCCGGGAAGTCACAGACTACCGGAATGTCCTCAAGGTCTGGCAAAGGGCTGGCGTTAAGAGAATATATTTGTCGCTTGGCTATTCGGGTCAAGACATTGACTATCTTCCCCGAAGGATGGGTGAGTTGAACAGTCCTAGAGAAGCAATCAATTTTGGCTTGATGAGCTGACATCCAATCCATACCCAGAATGATATTAATATCTGAAGATTTAAGGGCTATCAAAGACGCAAGGAAAACAAGTCTGTCGACTTGGATTTCATTTCCATAACTTACCCTAGAGGTCTGCCATCTAGAACCAGGAGTAGAAATTTCCATAGTGGATGGCATGTCACAGAATGCAACGTTATGCAAACGAGCATAATTTTCAGATATAAAAGAATGAGAGGCTCCTGTATCGAAAAGAACAGATGCCGGGTGGCAATTAACAAGAAGCGTACCGAGAACGACGTTGGGATCCTCTTGAGCTTCTTCGGCAGAGATACAGTTGACATGGCCACGTGAAGCGGTGACCGGCTTGGCGTGGAATATTTTTCCTGTCGGCTTGCCACGGCCAACAGCTTTAGCAGATTGATTGGGGTTGGTCTGGGGACACTCACGCATATAGTGACCAGATTCCCCACATTTGAAACAAGTCACGGAACTGGTACGTGGAGGAGCATTATTGGTTGGACCCCCATAGGGCTTGGTTGGAGCAGACTGTTGAACAGGGCGAGGCGCCTGGAAAGATGGCCTCGGTGTGAACCTGGGTGGCAGGGCGGTGTTGGGCACCCACACGCGGCGCTTCTGAGGACCAGCACCGGATGAGGAACCCATGTCACGGCCATGCTTGCGTGTTGCGTCATAGTCAGTCTGACCAGTTTCAGCACTGATGGCTTTGTTGACAAGTTTCGAAAAAGATGTGCACTCATGCAGACGGAGGTCGCGGCGAAGCTCAGGACTAAGGCCCTTACGGAACCTTGCTTGCTTCTTGGTGTCAGTAGAAACTTCCTCGGTTGCATATCGTGCAAGATTACCAAACTCCCTGCTGTAAACATCCACAGAAAGTCGGCCTTGAGTGAAATTGCAGAATTCCTCACGTTTACGGTCCATGAGACCCTCCGGAATGTGATGTTCACGGAAAGCCTCGCTGAACTCAGCCCAAGTAGTGACATGACCCGCTGGGCGCATGGCTCCATAATTCTCCCACCATAGACTGGCGGGGCCTTCAAGATGATATGCAGCAAAGGTGACCTTGTCAGCCTCCGCTACCAGCGCGGAACGCAGTTTGTGAGAGATACTGCGAAGCCAGTCATCAGCGTCGAGAGGCTCGACGGAGTGGTGGAACGTGGGTGGATGCAATTTGATAAAATCACTGAGTGACACCACGTTAGTCCTCTGATGGTGTGCTGTATTCTGTTCAATACGCTCCAACAAACGGTTTGTCTCCCGCTTGTTTCTCTCAGCTTCCATCATAACCTCGGCTAGGGAAGGAGGATGAGGCAGATTTGCATCCCTGCCTTCACTGCCTTCGGCCTGCTCTTGGGAAGCAGGGTTAGCGCGCGTGTTGACCATCCTAGGTAAACAAGACAATGATTTAGTCAGGATGGTAAAATTCCGACATAGGATACAGAATGTAAGGAATAACTCGAAATGCAAGATGATCATCCGTATGACATGGTAAAAACAGAAACTGCTTCTTTTATTCCATCGTCATACACACCATACAAGGTTTAGTACAAGACCAAACAAAGTACTATTACGGTGAGAAAAGGATTACATCTCATCGAAGGCATTCCAAGCTCCTATACATTATTTTTCTACACCTCCGGAAAAAGTACAAACTAGGTCATATCCCACGAGTCACGCAGGACGATAGAAGACACAGCTAGTGTGAACTAGTGATACTACCACTAGCTCAGACCGATCCGTAGTAGTCCTCGTAGAAGTCACCTCCATAGCCTGGAAGCTCAACATGATCATCCGGAAACAGACGGTCTCGCGGAGCTTGTGGACCATAGGGGCTAGGAGTAGTAGTAATTTTCTTTTAATTTCTTTTAATTTTCTTTTTCAATAGCTTTTGCCCCTCTTTTCTTTTAGCCACAATTCACCTTGCAAAAATAAGCCACTAGCCAAAACAATTGCAAAGGATTATTTTGCACTGCCACAAAAAGATTGGAGGCTTTTGAAAAAGTTTGCATTTTTATAACTTAAAAAGGCATTTACTTTATTGTTTAGGTCACTGTTTTAAATATTTTAGGCCACATAAACATTCTGCAAAAATGTTGTTTCACCACCAATATTAGTTATGGATTATTTGGAACATGATGAACATTTTAGCTTTCAAGTTTGAGAAATTTTGAATTTCACTCAGAATTTGAAATGGAATTCAACTGGAATTTTGAAATGAGAGAGAACCAAGGATGATCAAACACCTGTTTAGCAAAATGATTAACTTAACCCCAAGGGTTTCTGTAGCATTATTACATAGGGGTGTTACACATATTGATCCGGTGCCCAGTGCCAGTTCCTGTTTGTTGCATGTTTTTTTGTTTCGCAGAATATCCATAACAAACAAAGTCCAAACGCGATAAAAACTTATGGAGATTTTTTTTGGAATATATGTGATTTTTGGGAATTGGAATCAATGTAAGACGATGCCCAAGGGGCCCACAAGCCCTGGAGGCGCGCTCGCATACCCTGGGCGTGGCCAGGGGGCTTGTGGTCACCTCATAAGGCGGCTGGTGCCCTTCTTTTGCCGCAAGAAATATAATATCCAGATACAAATCATCTTAAAATTTCAGCCCAATCGGAGTTACGGATCTCCGGGAATTTAAGAAACAGTTTAAGGCCAGAATCGGGGAGCGC
>NC_041391.1:261303229-261347204 GCF_002162155.2 Triticum dicoccoides
AAGGACCAGAGGGGAAACCCTCCTCCCATCTAGGGGGTAGGCCAAGGAAGAAGAAGAAGGAGGGGGCTCTCTCCTCCTCTCTCCTGGTGGCGCCGAAACACCGCCGGGCCATCATCGTGACGGCGATCTACACCAACAACTTCGCCGTCGTCATCACCAACTCTCTCCCCCTCTATGCAGTGGTGTAACACCCCTTCTCCCCACTGTAATCTCTACTTGACCATGGTGCTCAGCGCTATAAATTATTTCCCAATGATGTGTGGCTATCCTGTAATGTTTGAGTAGATCCGTTTTGTCCTATAGGTTGATTGATGATCATGATTGGTTTGAGTTGCATGTTTTATTTTGGTGTTGTCCTATGGTGCTCTCCGACTCATGCAAGCGTGAGGGATCCCCACTGTAGGGTTTGCAATATGTTCATGATTCGCTTATGGTGGTTTGCTAGAGTGACTGAAGTTTAAACCCGAGTAAGTAGGTTGTTTGCGTATGGGAGTAAAGAGGACTTGATACTTTAATGCTATGGTTGGGTTTTACCTTAATGATCTTTAGTAGTTGCGGATGCTTGCTAGAGTTCCAATCATAAGTGCATATGATCTAAGTAGAGAAAGTATGTTAGCTTATGCCTCTCCCTCATATAAAATTGCAATAATGATTACCGGTCTAGTTATCGATTGCTTAGGGACAAATAACTTTCTTGTGACAAAAAGCTCTCTATTAAAACTAACTTAGTTGTTTCTTTATCTAAACAACCCCCAGCTTTTATTTATGTGTTCTTTATTATCTTGCAAACCTATTCTATCACACCTACAAAGTAATTCTAGTTTCATACTTGTTCTAGGTAAAGCGAACGTTAAGCATGCGTAGAGTTGTATCGGTGGTCGATAGAACTTGAAGGGAATATAAATTCTACCTTTAGCTCCTCGTTGGGTTCGACACTCCTACTTATCATGAAAGGCTACAATTGATCCACTATACTTGTGGGTTATCATTATTTGCTCCAATATTCTTAATATATTGCAAAATAATTGTCCCTAAATTTTCAGCTCATTTGGAGATGTGCAGAATAGGTAACTCTGACGTAGCTTTTTTAGGTCCAGAATTCTAGCTGCTGGTATTCTCCCTCTTTGTGTAAACCTTGCATATTATGAGAGAAAAGGCATTAGAATTACTCCCAAAAGCACTATTATGCATAAAACATTATAAATAGCAGTAGGAAAACATGATGCAAAATGGACGTCTCAACTCCCCCAAGCTTAGACCTCGCTTGTCCTCAAGCGAATAACCGAAATCGAAAAACATGTCCACATGCTTAGAGAGAGAGAGGTGTCGATAAAAACAAAATACGGACATAGAAGCATCATGCTCATTATTATAACAGCAAAGAACTTTAACATAAAGATGTATCACACAACTTCTATCATATAACTTCTCATGAACAAGTAACAATTTCATCACAACTTGAAGTATAAAGCATAAACCTTATTGAAAACCAAAAAAATATGTTCTCAGTCAACTTTGCAACTATAATTCATCATATTTCCAGGAAGGGTCATGTATCAGAGCCTCTTGGCAAGTCCACATACCAACCATCATTTAATCTTCTATGATTGCTAACACTCACAGCATACCCATGAACAAAAAGTTTCAACCGGACACAGAAATATAGGTGGTTATAGTTTCGCCTCCCAACGTATTCACCTCAAGGGTGATGTCAACAATAATAACTCATGCCTACTCATATCCAACAGGATATATGTGCCTAGATCTTTCCTCACCACATGATGCTTGCAAAAAGAGAAAATAAAAAGGAATAAGGAAGAAAACTTTTGACTCTTACATAATAGTAAATGCATAAAAGTAAATGATAGGCCCTTTGCAGAGGGAGGCAGAGTTTGTCATGCACGTATTTGTTTGTATGCCAAATCCCTTAATGCAAAAGAATATCAAGTTATATTGCCCCTTGTGATGGCAAGCTTTATTATGTTGTCTGTCACTTTTATTATTTCGCCATCACAAGTTCGTACAACGCTCAATTTTCCCTTACACTAAATGATCCAACACATTTAGAAGCACCGATACAACTTACTTCAAGGATCTTACTCAATCCATAGGTAGGTATGGTAGACTCTCAAAATGAGAATTGGGTTAAGGGTTTTGGATGCACAAGTAGTATCTCTGCTTAGTGCGGAGTTTTTGGCTAGAAAAGATATTGAGCAAGCACCACATGTTAAGGGATCTATGACAATATAACTTCTGTGTGAATATGAACAAACATAAATCATTATGTTGTCTTCCTTGTCCAACGTCAACAATTTTGACACAAAATATTTAATGGGGGCTCACAATCATAAAAGATGTCCAAGATAGTGTATTTGCATGTGAATATTCTCTTCCCTTATTAATTATTTCATAAATTACATTATTGACCAATGCTATGTTTGTCAATCTCCAATAAATTTTACTACTTATAATTTTCCTTATGTGATGTCATTACTTACCATAAGATTAGCATATGATCTTTTTCATTTATTTTACTTTCTTTTTATTGAAACCAAAAAAGGTAAAGAAGTAATTTTAGTTTTATTCCTCTATTGCTAAGTTCAACTTGACCACTAGATTGAGGATGATAGGGTGATGCAAATCTATGGTTGAGAACCACCATCAGTCATTAGATATCTAGGGACTCCAAACCTCAGGAAATTAACTTCTTTAAGCATTTTAATGGAGGTGTTATGATCAGCACTACTAGTTGGAATAGATTCTACCCACTTAGTAACATAATCAACAGCAACCAAAATATGTGTATACCCATTAGAGGAAGGAAAAGGTCCCATATAATCAAAACCCCAAACATCAAATGGTTCAACAACAAGTGAATAATTCATAGGCATTTCCTGACGCTTACCGATATTACCAATTCTTTGACATTCATCACAAGATAAAACAAACTTACGGATATCCTTGAAGAGAGTAGGCCAATAAAAACAAGATTGCAATACCTTGTGAGCAGTTCTATCTCCCGCATGATGCCCTCCATATGCTTCGAAGTGAAACTTCCTTAGGATTTGTTCCTGTACGTGCTCAGGTACACAATGTGTAATAATACCATCTACTCCTTTGTAAAGATGTGGGTCATCCCAAAAGTAATATCTTAAATCATAGAAGATTTTTTTTCTTTTGTTGGTATGTGAAACTAGGTGGTATAAATTTAGCAACAAAAATAATTAGCATAGTCAACATACAAAGGAGTGTTATGAGAAATATTTATTGCATCTAGTTATTCATCGGGAAAGCTATCATCAATAGGTAGTGGGTCATCAAGAATATTTCTAACCTAGACAAGTTATCAGCTAGGGGGTTCTCGGCTCCTTTTCTATCAGTGATATGTAAATAAAATTCTTATAGCAGGAGAACCCATCTAATGAGTCTAGGTTTAACATCTTTCTTTTCTATAAGGTATTTTATAGCAGGATGATTAGTGTGAACAATTACTTTGGAATCAACAATGTAAGATTTGAATTTATCACAAGCAAACACAACTGCTAAAAATTATTTTTCAGTGGTAGCATAATTTCTTTGGCCACTATCTACCGTTTTGCTAGCATAAAGGATAACATTCAATTTCTTATCAACTCTTTGTCCTAGAATAGCACCAACAACATAATCACTAGCATCACACATAATTTCGAAAGGCAAGTTCCAATAAGGTGGTCGAACAATAGGTGCAGAAATTATGGCTTTCTTAAGTGTTTCAAAGGCTTCTACAGAATCATCATCAAAAACAAATGGACCATCCTTTTGTTAAAGATTTGTAAGAGGCCTAGAAATTTTAGAGAAGTATTTAATAAACCTCCTAAAGAAACCAGCATGACCGAGGAAACTACGAATACCTTTAATATCTCTAGGAACATGGCATTTTCTCAATTGCATCAACTTTAGCTTGGTCCCCTTCAATACCTCGTTCAGAAATTTTATGCCCCCAGACAATACCTTCATTAACCATAAAGTGGCACTTCTCCCAATTCAAGACAAGATTAGTTTGTTCACATCTCTGCAAACCCTTGATCAGGGTTGCTCAAGCAATCATCAAAAGAAGTTCCATAAATGGAAAAATCATCCATGAAAACCTCAACAATATTTTCACAACAATGAGAGAATATAGCAGTCATACATCTTTCAAAAGTAGCAGGTGTATTGCATAAACGAAAAGGCATATGTCTATAGGCATAGGTTCCAAAAGGACAAGTAAAGGTATTTTTCTCTTGATCAGGTTGTGAAACAAGTATTTGAGAAAAACCAGAATATCCATCAAGGAAGCAAAAGTGTGTGTGCTTAGATAATCTCTCCACCATTTGATCGATAGAAGGCAGAGGGTAATGATCTTTTCTAGTGGCTTTATTTTATTTTCAGAAATCAATTACCATTCTATAGCCAGTAACATTTCTTTGTGGAATAAGTTCATTTTTATCATTAGGAACAATGGTAATACCTCCCTTCTTACGGACACAATGAACGGGACTTACCCACCACTATCAGCTATTGGGTAGATTATACCTGCTTCTAGAAGCTTTAATATCTCAGTTCTTACCACTTCTTTCATCTTAGGATGCAATCGTCGTTGATGATCAACAATGGGTTTAGCATCAGGTTCCATATTAATCTTGTGCTGGCAAAGAGTGGGACTAATGCCCTTAAGATCATCAAGATTATATCCAATAGCAGCTCAGTGCTTCTTAAGAATTTTCAATAATCTTCCTTCTTCATGTTCTAAAAGGTTAGCACTAATAATAATATGATATATCTTTTTCTCATCATGATAAGCATATTTCAAAGTGTCAGGCAATTGTTTTATTTCAAACACAGGATCACCTTTAAGTGGAGGAGGACCTCCCAAAGTTTCAATAGGCAAGTTATGTTTGAGCAAAGGTCATTGTTCGAAAAAAAATTATCTATTTCATTTCTTTCATGCATGTGCATATAATTTTCGTGGTCTAGCAAATATTGTACTCGTGGATTAGTAGGAGCCACAACAATAGAAGCAATACCAATTATTTTATCATTACTAGGTAGTTATTTCTTATGAGGTTTTCTATTAAACTTGGAAAAAATAAATTTATGAGACTCATCACCAAAGCTAACACTGACAGTTTGTTTATGACAGTCTATAGTAGCATTGACAGTGTTCAAGAAAGGTCTACCAAAGATAATGGGACAAAAATCATCTTATGGGGAGCCGAGGACTAGAAAATCAGTAGGGTATTTTATTTTCCCACACAAGGCTTCAACATCTCTAACAATCCCAAGTGATGTGATGGTGTCTCTATTAGGAAGTTTAATAGTAACATCTATGTCTTCTATTTCGGCGGGTGCTATGTCATTCATGATTTCTTGGTATAAGGTAAAGGGAATAGCACTCACGCTAGCACCTAAATCACATAAGCCATGATAGCAATCATCTCCAATTTTAACTGAGACAACAGGCATGCCAACAACGGGTCTATGTTTATCTTTTTCATCGAGTTTGGCAATTCTAGCAGCTTCATCACAAAAGTAAATAACATGCCCATCAATATTTTCTACCAAGAGATCTTTAACCATAGCAACACTAGGTTCTACTTTAATTTTTTCAGCAGGTTTAGGTGCTCTAATATTACTTTTGTGAACCACAGTTGAAACCTTAGCATTTTCTTTTATCCTAACAGGGAAAGGTGGTCTTTCAATATAAGCAGTAGGCACAACTGGATCAACTTTGTAAATAATAGTTGCACCTTTAGCTATGACCGGTTCTTTAAGTCTTCTTTAATAGGTGGGTGATATTTGAAACACTTCTCCTTAGGGAGATCAACATGAGTAGCAAAAGATTCACAAAAAGAGGCTACTATATCAGGGTCAAGTCCATATTTAGTGCTGAATTTCTGAAAAGTGTCGGTGTTCAAAAAGATTTAACACAATCAAACTTAAGCTTGATACCTGACTCTTTACCTTCGTCGAGTTCCCATTCTTTAGAGTTGCATTTAATTCTTTCTAAAAGATCCCGCCTGAATTCAATAGTCTTCTTCATAAAAGAACCAGTACAAAAAGTATCGAGCATGAATTGATCATCACGAGAAGCCGAGCATAAAAATTCTGAATGATAATTTCTCTAGAGAGCTCATGATTGGGGCATGAATATAACATTGACTTAAGCCTCTCCCAAGCTAGAGCGATACTTTCTCCTTCAAGGGCCAAAAATTATATATATAATTCCGATCACGATGAACTAGATGCATAGGATAAATTTTTTGGTGAAATTCCAATTTCAATCGATTCCAGTTCCAACATCCAATATCGTCGCCTAGCCTATACCATGCCAACGCATTTTACCTTCAAAGATAAAGGGAAAACCTTCTTCTTTGGTTCATTCCGGGAAAACCTGCAAGCTTAAATAATCCACAAATTTCATCCACATATATCAAGTGCATATCAAGATGTTCAGTTCCATCTCATGCATAAGGATTAGCTAGCAGTTGTTCTATCATACCCGAAGGAATTTCATAACCAATATTTTTCAGTAGATGCAGTAGGTTAAGAGGCAAATAATTGTGGTTCCAGTCGAGGTGAAGATACCCCGAACAAACCCCTCAAAGGATGGTTTTCCATAGAAGCAAGTGACAATAAATTTCAGCATGTAGTAATAATTTTTCCTTACCAATTTTCACTTACCAAGAGCACTTCACTCCCCGGCAACGGTGCTAGAAAAGAGCCTTGATGACACACAAGTATAGGGGATCAATCATAGTCCTTTTGATAAGTAAGAGTGTTGAACCCAACGAGGAGAAGAAGGAAATGGCAAGTGGTTTTGAGCAAGGTATTTTTCTGCAAGCATTGAAATAGTCGGTAATAGGTAGTTTGATAGCAAGATAATTTGTAACAAGCAAGTAACGATAGCGACAAATAAAGTGCAACAAGGTAGCTACTACTTCTTGAGCTTGCGTTGGTTTTTCCCTTGAAGAGAAAAGGGTGATGCAGGATGGTAGAGATGAGTATTTCCCTCAGTTAAGAACCAAGTTATCAATCCGGTAGGAGAAACACGCAAGTCCCCAATAGATGCACCTACACAAACAATCAAGCCCAACACGATAAAGGGGTTGTCAATCCCTTCATGGTCGAGATCTGATAGAGATAGATGTAAAAGATTACTAAAACAAAAAAGTAAATAAATTGCAGCAAGGTATTTTTGGTATTTTCAATATATAGATATGAAAATATAATGAGGAAACTAGACCCGGGGGCCATAGGTTTCACTAGAGGCTTCTCTCTTGAAGGCAAATAACACCGTGGGTGAACAAATTAGTGTTGAGCAATTGATAGAAAAGCGCAAAGTTATGATGATATCCAAGGCAATGATTATGCAATATGGGCATCACATCTATATCAAGTAAACTGACTCCTGCCTGCATCTACTACTATTACTCCACAAATCCACCGACTCCTGCCTGCATCTAGAGAATTAAGTTCATAAGAACGAGTAACGCATTAAGTAAGATGACATGATGTAGCGGGATAAATTCAAACAATATGATGAAAACCCCATCTTTTTATCCTCGATGGCAACAAAAAAATACGTGTCTCGCTACCCCTACTATGTTACTAGGTGAAATCACGCAAGTCTGAACCAAAAGCTAAGCACCTCTCCCATTGCAAGAAAAACCAATCAAGTTGGCCAACCCAAGCCGACAATTCGAAGAGCAATACAAAGATACCAAATCATGCATATAAGAATTTAGAGAAGATTCAAATAATATTCATAGATAAGTTGATCATAAATCCACAATTCATCGTATCTCAACAAACACACTGCAAAAGAAGATTGCATTAGATAGATCTCCAAGAACATCGAGGAGAACATGGTATTCAGAATAAAAGAGAGAGAAGAAGCCATCTAGCTACTAGCTATGGACCTGTAGGTCTTTGGTAAACTACAAACGCTTCATTGGAAGGGCAATAGAGTCGATGAAGATGCCCTCCATGATTGAATCCCCCTACGGCAAGATGCTGGAAAAGTCCCCAAGATGGGATCTCACGAGAACAGTAGGTTGCGGCGGTGGAAAAGTGTTTTCGTGGATGCTTCTAAGGGTTTTGGAATATATGTGAATATATAGGAGGAAGAAGTAGGCTAGGGGTCTTTGAGGAGGCCACAAGCCCTATGGGCGCGCCCCGTGGCTTGTCGTCTACTCCAAAGGTTTCTGACTTGGACTCCAAGTCGTTCATGTGTCTTTTGGTCCAAGAAAAATCATCATGAAAGTTTTATTCCGTTTGGACTCCGTTTAGTATTCCCTTTCTGCGAAACTCAAAAACAAGGAAAAAAACAAAAATTGCCACTAGGCTCTAGGTTAATAGGTTAGTCCCAAAAATAATATAAAATAGCATATTAATGCATATAAAATATCCAAAACAGATAATATAATACCATGGAACAATAAAAAATTATAGATATGTTGGAGACGTATCAAGCATCCCCAAGCTTAATTCCTGCTTGTCCTCGAGTAGGTAAATGATAAAAACATAATTTTTGATGTGGAATGCTACCTAACATATTTATCCTTGTAATTTTATTTATTTTGGCATGAATGTTCAGATCCATAAGATTCAAAACAAAAGTTTAATATTGACATAAAAATGATAATACTTCAAGCATGCTAATAAAGCAATTATGTCTTCTGAAAATAACATGGCCAAAGAAAGCTATCCCTAAAAAATCATATAGTCTGGCTATGCTCCATCTTCATCACACAAAGTATTCAAATCATGCACAACCCCGATGACAAGCCAAGCAATTGTTTCATACTTTTGATGTTCTCAAACCTTTTCAACTTTCACGCAATACATGGGCGTGAGCCATGGACATAGCACTATAGGTGGAATAGAATATGGTGGTTGTGGAGAATACAAAAACAAGGAGATGGTCTCACATCAACTAGGCATATCAACGGTCTATGGAGATGCCCATCAATAGATATCAATGTGAGTGAGTAGGGATGGTCATGCAACGAATGCACTAGAGCTATAAGTTTATGACAGCTCAAAAACAAATTAAGTGGGTGTGCATCCAACTCGCTTGCTCACGAAGACCTAGGACAATTTGAGGAAGCCCATCATTGGAATATACAAGCCAAGTTCTATAATGAAAAATTCCCACTAGTATATGAAAGTGATAACATAGGAGACTCTCTATCATGAAGATCATGGTGCTACTTTGAAGCACAAGTGTGGAAAAGGATAGTAACATTGCCCCTTCTCTCTTTTCCCTCGTCTTTTGGTGGGCTTCTTTTTTTTTATTTGGGCTTCTCTGGCCTCTTTTATTTTGATAACTTCACATGGGACAATGTTCTAATAGTGATGATCATCACACTTATATTTACTTACAACTTAAAATTACAACTTGATACTTAGAACAAAGATATGACTCTATATGAATGCCTCCAGCGGTGTGTCGGGATGAGCAATGACTCAAGAGTGATATGTATGAAAATTATGAACGCTGGCTTTGCCACAAATACTATGTCAACTACATGATCATGCAAAGGAATATGACAATGATGGAGCATGTCATAATAAAACGGAACGGTGGAAAGTTGCATGGCAATATATCTCAGAATTGGTTATGGAAATGCCATAATAGGTAGGTATGGTGGCTTTTTTGAGGAAGTTATATGGTGGGTGTATGATACGGGTGAAAGTTGCGCGGTACTAGAGAGGCTAGCAATGGTTGAAGGGTGAGAGTGCGTATAATCCATGGACTCAACATTAGTCATAAAGAACTCACATACTTATTGCAAAATCTATTAGTCATTGAAACAAAGTACTACGTGTAAGCTCCTAGGGGGATAGATTGGTAGGAAAAGACCATTGCTTGTCCCCGACCGCCACTCATAAGGAAGACAATCAATAAATAAATCATGCTCCGACTTCGTTACATAATGGTTCACCATACATGCATGCTACGGGAATCAAAAACTTTAACACAAGTATTTCTACAATCCACAATTACTCACTAGCATGACTCTAATATCACCATCTTCATATCTCAAAACAATCATAAGGAATCAAACTTCTCATTATATTCAATGCACTTTATATGTAAGTTTTTATTATATCCCTCTTGGATGCCCATCATATTAGGATTAAATTCATAAACAAAGCAAATTGCCAAGCTGTTTAGAGAGACTCTCAAAATAATATAAGTGAAGCAAGATAGTTTGACAATTTCTATAAAATAAAACCACTTCCGTGCTCTACAAAGATATAAGTGAAGCACATAGAGTATTCTAATAAAACACGATTCATGCATTTCCCTCTCAACAGGTGTGTACAGCAAGGATGATTGTGGAAAACTAAAAAGTAAAGACTCATATCATACAAGACGCTCCAAGAAAAACACATATCATGTGGTGAATAAAAATATAGCCTCAAGTAAATTTACCGATAGACGAAGACGAAAGAGGGGATGCCATCCGGGGAATCCCCAAGCTTAGGTTCTTGGTTGTCCTTGAATATTACCTTGGGGTGCCTTGGGCATCCCCAAGCTTAGGCTCTTGCCACTCCTTATTCATAGTCCATCAAATCTTTACGCAAAACATGAAAACTTCACAACACAAAACTCAAGAGAAAACTCGTGAGGTCCATTAGTATAAGAAAATAAATCACCACTTTTGTTACTGTTGTGAACTCATTCTTTATTTATATTGGTTTAATATTTACTATATTCCAAATTTTCCATGGTTCATTCCCCCCGATACTAGCCATGGATTCATCAAAATAAGTAACAACACTTAGAAAACAGAATATGTCAAAAACAGAACAGTCTGTAGCAATTTGTAAACATCGAATACTTCTGTAACTCTAAAAATTCTGAAAAAATAGGACAGCAGAGGCAATTCGTCTATAAATCTTGTGTAAAACTTTTAGATCTTTATCACGCTCTAGTGAATTTTAGAAATTCTGCTACTAGAGTCAAAAGTTTCTGCTTCTCAGCAAAATCAAATCAACTATCACCGTAAGCCATCCCAAAGATCTTACTTGGCACAAACACTAATTAAAACACCAAAACACAATTACTACAGTAGCATAATTGTGTGTACTAATAAAATAGAAAACAAAAATATTGGGTTGTCTCCCAACAAGCGCTTTTCTTTAAAGCCTTTTAGCTAGGCACTCATATTTTCAATGATGCTCACATGAAAGATAACAACTGAAACACAAAGAGAGCATCATAAAACATGTGGCAAACACATCTAAGTCTAACATACTTGCTATTCATAGCATTTTGTAGGCAAACAAATTACCAAGGAAAGCAAAAAAAGCATATGCAAGGAAGAAGAAAGAAACAATAACATTCTCAACATAACGAGAGGTAATTTAGTGACATGAAAATTTCTACAACCATATTTCCCTCTCTCATAATAATTATATGTGGGATCATATTCAATTTCAACAATATAGCTGTCACATAGCATATTCTCTATACGATCCATAAGCATGCAAAGTTGAAACTCTTCTGTGACGCCCTCGATTCAATCGTACACTAATCATACACGCAAATATGTACGATCAAGATCAAGGACTCACGGGAAGATATCAAAACACAACTCTAGACATAAATTAAAATAAAAAATCTTTATATTACAAGCCAGGGGCCTCGAGGGCTCGAATACACAAAAGTCAGCAGAAGCAACAATATCTGAGTACAGACATAAGTTAGACAAGTTTGCCTTAAGAAGGCCTCCTGCCTGGGAGCCTCCTAACTACTCCTGGTCATCGGCGGTCTCCACGTAGTAATAGGCATCGACGGTGGCATCTAGCTCTTGGGCTCCGACATCCGGTTGCATCAACCAGAAAGAAGAAGAAAGGGGGAAAAGGGGGAGCAAAGCAACCGTGAGTACTCATCCAGATTACTCGCAAGCAAGGATCTACACTACATATGCATCGATATCAATGAAATGGGTTGTATCTGTGGACTGGACTACAGAATGCCAGAAGAGAAGGGGAAAGCCTAGCCTATCGAAGACTAGCATCTTCAAGCAGCTCCAAGCATCTTGCAGCATCAGAAGAGATAAGAGTAGCATAAAGTAAAGTAGTAGTAGTGTCATCAACCTCGACCAGAGATCCTTTCTCGACTCCCTGCGAGAAAGCAATTCCGGAGCCATACTATCCATTTCTCATATCCATGTCTCATCTCAAGTATCCAGTTCTAGTTGTATTGATTGGGATACAACTCCAAGTGTCCGTTACCGTAGGACAGGCTATCGATAGATGTTTTCTTCCCTGCAGGGGTGCACCAACTTACCCACCATGCTCGATTAACTCCGGCCGGACACACTTTCCTGGGTCATGCCCGGCCTCGGCCAAACAATACGCCGCAACCCGACCTAGGCTTAATAGAGAGGTCAAGCACGTCGGACTAAACCTATGCCCCCAGGGGTATGGGCCATCGGCCTGGGAACTCCTGCACGTTGCGTACGCGGCCGGTGAGCAGACCTAGCTACCTCCATCAAAAAGGCAGGTGCTTACGCAGTCCAACCCGGCGCGTGCCGCTCAGTCGCTGATGTCTATTAAGCTTTGGTTGATGTATATGACGCAGAACGCCCATACTATGCCCACGTGATGGTTAGTGTTATCAGGCCAGAGGCCCCTCGGAACAAATATCCAAATCATAGTGGATAAAACGCGCGGTAACAAGCAGAGACTCACGAAAGATGTGACCCCGTTGCCCCGTCTAGAGGACTTGCGGCAAGGGCTAGGAATGCCCGACCACGTCTCATAATTATCTTGCGGGCACCCTCCAGGTCAACCCGTCTCCACATCACTCACGGGTACCCCTCAGGGTCGACCCGCCTTTCCAAGTAACGATGGTAAAGTCCAGGTATCCGTGCGTCCAAACATCAAGGGGAAAACCCGAGGAATCACCCCCGGTGAATTCCACTCGATGTAATCATCAAGGTGAACGTAAGAGGAACCACCCCCGAGGTTCACACTTGAGGGGTTGCACGACAAAGTTGTATCGGAAGTGGTTAAGGCAGAATCACCCTCGATGACCCACGACCGAATAGCTACACTATCGGGTTAACATCAGAAGTGTTGTAGAGGTCTCACCCTCGGCACTCGATAGTAACCCAGTAGTGTCGAGCAACTAAGGGGAAAGTGATGTGCGGTGCCGGGGCCTGGTCTTTGATCCTGTTGATCGGGTCTTTGATGATGAAGCAGGGGCAACAGGGACAATGTGGGGGTCACTGATGGATCACTAACCAACCTATACTAAGCAGTTTAGGATAAGAAGGTAAGGTACAATAAGCAGGTTACAAAAGCAGGCTATGCATCAGAATAGGAGCAAACAATAACAGTAGCAAAATCTAATGCAAGCATGAGAGAACGGAATGGGCGATATCGAGATGATCAAAAAGGGGGGGGGGCTTGCCTGCTTGCTCTAGCAAGGAGGGGTCGTCAACACCATAGTTGTACTGGGTTTCGCCGACAGTATCGGGGTCTATCGGAAAGAAGTAATGGAGGGGGAACACAATAAATAATAGAGCAATCAAAGCATCACAAAGTGTAACATGGCAATACGCGGTGCTAGGGGTGACCTAACGCGGTAGTAAGCGATACTGGTGAAAGCGGGAAACATCCGGGAAATTATCCCCGGTGTTTGACGTTTTCAGATAGATGAACCGAAGGGGAAAGTTGCATGTTCGCTATGCTAGGGACATGTGGTGGACGAACGAACTGCGAGTTCAGATTCGTCTCATCATTCTGAGCAACTTTCATGTACAAAGTATTTTCATCTGAGCTACGGTTTATTTTATATTAATTTTTAAAGTTTTATTTCATTTTTAGGAATAACAGAATTAATTTAATTAGGAAAACTAATTATGACGTCGGTGTGATGTCAGCAGTCAACCGCCTATTGACTGGGTCAACAGACGTGTGGGTCCCGTTTGTCATTGGCTAGACTAACTAATCATGATTAATTAGTTAACTAAGTGATTAGGTTAATTAATCAAAATTAATTAAGTTAATTAATTGATTAATTAATTAATTAATCTTTTTATAATTATTATTATTTTTAATTCCTTTTTTTAAAACGTTCTGGGGCGGGGGGCCCCTTGTCATAGGCCCCTGGGGGCCTTAGCGGGTCTCGGGCGCGGTTCTCGGGTGCCAGGACCCGGCTGGGGCACCCCAACGGGGCTGTGGGCGCCGGGTCGCCGGACCCGGGCGCGTGCTGGCTGACCGGCGGCCACGGCAGGGCGGCCGCAGCCGACCGGAGTGGGGACAACAAGGTGAGGGGGTGGTGGCCAGGTGCGGCGCGGGGCGCACGGGGCGAGTGAGGCCACGCGGGGCTGCGGAGCTGCAGGCGCGAGGCTGCGGGCAGGGAACGCGCGCGTGGTGACCGTAGTGCGCTACTGGGGAAGCGGGAGCAGAGAGCTGCGGCCAGGGCGCGAACGTGCGTGGCCAGAGCGGGCTCGGGCGTGGCCAAAGGCAGGCCAAGGCGCGCGCGGCAGAGCGAGCAGGCGCGGGGCGTGGCCGGCGGTGCGCGATGCGGACAGAGGAAACAAGGGGAGATGGGGTTCCATACCCCCGATGCAGGGGTTCACCGACGAGGCACGGGGAAGTCCGTCAATGGGGGGGACGTGGAGGACGTGCGGTGACGGAGTCGAGGCGACGCGGGGCTCCGGGGAGGTGTTCCTCCAGGCGACGGTGACGGCGATGCGACGTCGAGCTTGGGGGCCGCGGTTGAGGAGGAGGTCGGGGGTGACAACGATGTCGGGGAGGCGGTCCGGCGAGGGAGGCTTCGCGCGGCAGCGGTCAAGTGACGGGGTTCGGCGTGTCGAGGCGGCGGGTCGTGGCGGCGGCGGGGCACCAAAGACGGTGATGGTTGCATCGGGCGGCAACGAGGCGATGACGTCGGGGAGGGGGCCGATCCAGATCGGGAGATGGAGATGGGATCGAGGGAAGTGGGGGGGTCATGGGGAGACTGGGGAGTTAGGGTTTGCAGGGTGGACCAAGGGGGATGTAGGCTGGCTGACGGTACAGGCCGACCTGGTGGCCTAGTTGCCAGTTGGGCCGGTCGGCCCAGTGTGGGGGTGGCCCTTTCTCTTTTTTTTGTTTCCTCTTTTTTTTAAACAGAGATAGAAAATTACTATTTAGGGTAACTAAAAGAGCTGAGAAAAATGTGGGACATAGCCTATTAAATAGTTTGCATTTTTAGGCAGTGCCACAAAAGTTTGGAGGCCAAAGGAATCCAGTTGCTTTTTTCGCAAATAAGATAGCACTTTAAAATGCTGAAATTGCATTGTAATAATTGCTACAGTCCATCTTAGCGCTTAGGTGATGTTGTTCTCCTTAACAATTAAATGTTATGGAATTTTGGCTAAATGATGAACTATTTTGCAGCAACTTTGGTGCAACTCCATATATCACTTGCAAATTGAATTCTATTACAAAGTGGAATTTCAAATGATATTTGAATCAGAGGTGATCAAGCACTGTTTAGCAAAATGAACAACTTTAATCACAGAGGGTTACTGTAGCATGACACTGGGGGTGTTACAAATCTCCTCCACTACAAGAAATCTCGTCCCAAGATTTAAGGGCGGAGTAAGGAGGAAAGACTCGTGAAGGACGAAGCTCAACACAAGATAGGTACCTGGGGGCTATCTAAGTGAACGTGTCATAGAGGCACCTCTCGAGTGGAAATTCAAGAAAGACATCGGGAGTAAGGTAAGGAGGACCAATAAGAAGCTTCAACCAGATAGGCAATCGTTCGTTGCCTGAAACAGAGGGTGAAAGAGGTTTGGAGCTATGGGAATAAGTATTGCATCTAATACCAGAATAGATCGTCTCTCGGAAGGTGGCTCGTGATTTACATACGAAGCCAAGCGCGATGGACAACTTTGGAAAACAGGGATGTATAGGAGTCAGGTTTCGATCCTGTGGAATTGTGGGTTATGGGCCCACCATGTGGGTTAAAAGTAGAAAGGAGGCCGATAGCAAGGCACGTCAGATGATAGACTGTCAGTTATGTTGTCAACAACGTTGGTACCAAGGGCGAGGGACGGAGAGAACTATTTTCCTGCTCGTTGAATGAGGCGGACCAATAGGCAAAGTTCTCGTCCATTGGTGGTTACCGGAATGTCAACAGAAATAATAACAAGGTCTTACAGACAAATTGTACACCGAGGTGTTTTCATAAGCAGGGAATTATTTCTGCTTATATCATATAGATCACAAGAAGGCTAAACAAACCAATGGAAAGGAAAAATGAAATTATCAAATTAATCAGACCAATGGAAAGGAAAATGTGTTTACACATAAGAATTGGGGGTATATCCTTCCCCAGGGGAAGCGGAGCAGGATATACATGATATGACAACAAGTTCAAAAACATTTAGATAAAGGGGGCTAGGGAAGAATCATGATATTACACATACAACGTTGTTTGGATAATAGATCAAGAAACATTCGACAATGTGCTTCCAATGTTCTTGTTAATATTCGGAATACCTCAGTCATGCTTCGAGGTAGCATTAACAAGGTGTTCCAAGTAGGGTTTGGAGTTGAGGATCACAAGAAATACTCAATGAACAATTGCAGGAATAGCAAGGAGTCCAAGGTATAACCAAGACATGATCAAACATGTGTTGGAAAAAAGACAAGGGGGTTGTCAATGATAACTCAAATCATTAAAGGTCAAGGATGGTATTTCTCACCATGAAATTCAATTGTCATCTCAACGGAAGTCAAAATGTTGATGCTGATCATGACACATTTGTCGAGAGGCTCTATGAAGATGCCATCAAGGAGCGACAACATCAAGTAACAGGAAGGATGAAGCGAAAGGCTATTGGAACCAGGGATACGACACAAGTTCAAAATCAAGCTTGTTCTTTGAGGTGAAATGATAAGATGAAGAAGATCGACGTAAGCTTCGCTCATCGTCGAAAAGTTGTGCTCCAGGAATAAGGAACATGTAGCACAGTTAAAATTAGCACGATAATGATATACCCGATCGGGCTAGGAATGACTTGAAGGATTATTTAACTCATAGGCAACGAAAATTACTTAGAGTTATTGATTCGGAGTGCTGGATCGATTCACTTATCGGTGTTCTTGAGTGACTAATAAATCAGAACCCAGGGGAAATATGAAATTGATGTGAAGCAATACTAGATGAAGACTCATAGGAAGCAACACGGTCCTTTGATATCCTCGAGATACCGGAGGGTAATAATCGAAGGAAGGTCAAAACAGAGGTTGCGGGGATGTACTGATCTGCAGAAGGCAAGTACTTTAACTTGTCCGAGAAATGGGATCAAAGGGGAACACTCATGGTCAGAACCACGATGGCAAAGGATCAAATCCCAGATATAAGATGATCTTATACCATGGGGATAATCATAGTTACGAGAAGCTTCTATGATAAGATCTACATCGTTACCCTGGGCATGAACACAAAGTTCAAGGTCGACTCCCACTTCTCCAATGCATAACCTTTCATTCACTTCTCGTGTTCAATGAAGTTGTAGTGTTAAAGTTTTATCTGGCAAAATGTCAGAAGAGTATGACACTTGAAAACTCTTGGGTTCACACTAGGGAAGGCATAGGTTCAACCCTTAGGGGCATCTTAGGAACATATACCGCGAATTTCAAGAATAATTGACGCAAGTTCGAAGGTAGAGTATGGCTGACAAAAGCAGAGGATACAAATTTACCAAAGGCATTATGTATCAAGGGAAGAGCTCACAAGGTTAATGAATATTAAGGACATTGTCGGATAATAATCCAACCAAGGATATGACGGTCCATAAAGGATCTGATGTGAGTATCGTTACTCAACCAGAAGAAGAAAGAATGCAAAGGCATCAGATTATAGATATATCTGGATAACTTCAAAGCTTGAATACAAAGGAATTACGATTTTCATATCAAAAGATCAGAAGCAGAGGCTCTGATCAAAAGATAATTGAGTTGAATCGATATAGATCGACAATCAATAAAGGTTTCATTTGCCAAGAACAATCCCATGTTCGGAGTGATGTTTGAGCCGGAAGGATGAACGCTAGAATCTGATTGAGGATTTCGAGCTTTCACAACAAATTGGATGAAGGGACTCGAAACGATAGAGACATAGGATGTCAACGGAGATTACTAGAAACATGGAATTAACCATAATGCCGGCACGCAAGACTTTCCAAAGCAATAGGTTGCAAAGGATTCTCGGAAGGTCGGATAGCATTTCGGGATATTTTGTGAAACACATGAATAACTAGGAATGAACAAATCCTCGATAAGTGTCAGAAATTATTCGGACATGTTATTCATGCGGAAAAGGAGCTGCAAGGTAGTAGGCGCAAAGGAATCTCGGAAAATCGCAAAGTAGTTCAGGGTATCTTGTAGTAACAAGAGCAATTGGAAATGAAGGTATGGACGACAAGTGTATGTAGATATCCATGGGGATTTATCGGTGGTAGGGAATTGCGACGGCGAAGGGCAAAAGGGTCTCGGGAAAAACATCAAAGAGTATCTTCGGAATATTTTGGTGCACCAAGCGATCATCTGGAATGAAGGGCTCTCCGGGAGGAAATAGTTACGAGAACCTAATGTATAAGAGATTAACCCAAATATAAGAGAGATTAGAATCCCAGAGTATAGGCGAGGAGTAAAAGATCCTAATACCATCCAATGGCGACGTGGGCCCGTAAGACACACAACCAATGTTAGTAAAAGTTTATCAGTGACTAGACTCAACTTCGGTCAAGGAGTTGGAAAGGGGGCTACCTACAGGCAGTCGGCTCTGATACCAACTTGTGATGCCCTCGATTCAATCGTACACTAATCATACACGCAAATGTGTACGATCAAGATTAAGGACTCACGGGAAGATATCACAACACAACTCTGGACACAATTAAAATAATACAAGCTTTATATTACAAGCCAGGGGCCTCGAGGGCTCGAATACATAAGCTCGAATACACAAAAGTCAGCGGAAGCAACAATATCTGAGTACAGACATAAGTTAGACAAGTTTGCCTTAAGAAGGCTAGCACAAAAGCATCTACGATTGAAAAGGCAAGGCCTCCTTCCTGGGAGCCTCCTAACTACTCCTGGTCGTCGGTGGTCTCCATGTAGTAGTAGGCATCGACGGTGGCATCTAGCTTCTGGGCTCCGACATCTGGTTGCATCAACCGGAAAGAAGAAGAAAGGAGGAAAAGGGGAGCAAAGCAACTGTGAGTACTCGCAAGCAAGGATCTACACTACATATGCATCGGTATCAATGAAATGGGTTGTATCTGTGGACTGGACTGCAGAATGCCAGAAGAGAAGGGGAAATCCTAGCCTATCGAATACTAGCATCTTCAAGCAGCTCCAAGCATCTTGCAGCATCAGAAGAGATAAGAGTAGCATAAAGTAAAGTAGTAGTAGTGTCATCAACCTCGGCCAGAGATCCTTTCTCGACTCCCTGCAAGAAAGCAATTCCAGAATCATACTATCCATTTCTCATATCCATGTCTCATCCCAATTATCCAGTTCTAGTTGTATCGATCGGGATACAACTCCAAGTGTCCGTTACCGTAGGACAGGCTATCGATAGATGTTTTCTTCTTTGCAGGGGTGCACCAACTTACCCACCATGCTTGATTAACTCCGGCTGGACACACTTTCCTGGGTCATGCCTGACCTGGGCCAAACAATACGCCGACACCCGACCTAGGCTTAATAGAGAGGTCAAGCACGCCGGATGAAACCTATGCCCCCAGGGGTCATGGGCCATCGCCCCGGGAACTCCTGCACATTGCGTACGCGGCCGGTGAGAAGACCTAGCTACCTCCTTCAAAAAGGCAGGTGCTTATGCAATCCAACCCGGCGCGCCCCGCTCAGTTGCTGATGTCTATTAAGCTTCAACTGATGTATACGACGCAGAACGCCCATACTATGCCCACGTGATGGTTAGTGCTATCAGGCCAGAGGCCCCTGAGAACAGATATCCAAATCGTAATGGATTAGGAATGCGCGGTAACAAGCAGAGACTCACGAAAGATGTGACCCCGTTGTCCCATCTCGAGGACTTGCGGCAAGGGCTATGAATGCCCGGCCACGCCTCGTAATTATCTCGCGGGCACCCTCCAGGTCGACCCGTCTCCACATCACTCGCGAGTACCCCTCAGGGTCGACCAGCCTTTCCAAGTAACGGTGGTAAAGTCCAAGTATCCGTGTGTCCAAACATCAAGGGGAAAACCCGAGGAATCATCCCCGGTGAATTCCACTCAATATAATCATCAAGGTGAACGTAAGAGGAACCACCCCCGAAGTTCACACTTAGGGGTTGCACGACAAAGTCGTATCGGAAGTGGTTAAGGCGGAATCACCCTCGATGACCATGACCGAATAGCTACACTATAGGGTTAACATCAGGAGTGTTGTAGATGTCTCACCCTCGGCACTCGATAGTAACCCAGTAGTGTCGAGCAACTAAGGGTAAAGTGATGTGCGGTACCGGGGCCTGGTCTTTGATCCTGTTGATCGGGTCTTTGATGATGAAGCAGGGGCAACAGGGACAAGGTGGGGGTCACTGATGGATCACTAACCAACCTATACTAAGCAGTTTAGGATAAGAAGGTAAGGTACAATGAGCAGGTTACAAAAGCAGTCTATGCATCAGAATAGGAGCAAACAATAACAGTAGAAAAATCTAATGCAGGCATGAGAGAATGGAAAGGGCGATATCGGGATGATCAAAAAGGGGGGGCTTGCCTGATTACTCTGGCAAGGAGGGGTCATCAACACCGTAGTCGTACTGGGTTTCGCCGGCAGTCTCGGGGTCTACCGGAAAGAAGTAATGGAGGGGGAACACAATAAATAACAGAGCAATCAAAGCATCACAAAGCGTAACATGGAAATACGCGGTGCTAGGGGTGACCTAACGCGGCAGTAAGCGATACTGGTGAAAGGGGGAAACATCCGGGAAAGTATCCCCGGTGTTTGACGTTTTCGGACAAATGAACCGGAGGGGAAAGTTGCGTGTTCTCTATGCTAGGGACGTGTGGCGGACGAACGGACTACGTATTTAGATTCGTCTCGTCATTTTGAGCAACTTTCATGTACAAAGTATTTTCATCCGAGCTACGGTTTATTTTATATTAATTTTTAAAGTTTTATTTCATTTTTAGGAATAACAGAATTAATTTAATTAGGAAAATTAATTATGACGTCGACGTGATGTCAACAGTCAACCGGCTATTGACAGGGTCAACAGCCGTGTGGGTCCCATTTGTCATTGGCTAGACTAACTAATCATGATTATAATTAGTTAATTAAGTGATTAGGTTAATTAATTAGAACTAATTAATTAATTAATTAATTAATATTTTTTATAATTATTATTATTTTTAATTCCTTTTAAAAAAATGTTCTAGGGCGGGGCCCCCTTGTCATAGGCCCGTGGGGGCCTTAGCGGGTCTCGGGCGCGGTTCTCGGGTGCCAGGACCTGGCTGGGGCACCCGAACGGGGCTGTGGGTGCCGGGTCGCCAGACCCGGGCGCGTGTTGGCTGGCCAGCGGCCACGGCAGGGCGGCCGCAGCCGACCGGAGTTGGGACAACAAGGTGAGGGTGCGGGGGCCAGGTGCGGCGCAGGGCGCACGGGGCGAGCGAGGCCACGCGGGGCTGCGAAGCTGCAGGCGCGACGCCGCGGGCAGGGAACGCGCGCGTGGTGACCGTAGTGCGCTACCGGGGGAGTAGGAGCAGAGAGCTGCGGCCAGGGCGCGGACGTGCGTGGCCAGAGCGGGCTCGGGCATGGCCAAAGGCAGGCCAAGGCGCGCGCGGCAGAGTGAGCAGGCGCGGGGCATGGCCGGTGGTGCGCGATGCGGACAGAGGAAACATGGGGAGATGGGGTTCCATACCCCCGATGCAGGGGTTCGCCGACGAGGCGTGGGGAAGTCCGTCAAGGGGGGAGGACGTGGACGACGTGCGGAAACGGAGTCGAGGCGGCGCGGGGCTCCAGCGAGGTGTTCCTCCAGGCGACGGTGACGGCGACGCGACATCGAGCTTGGGGGCCACGGTTGAGGAGGAGGTCGGGAGTGACGGCGAAGTCGGGGAGGCGGTCCGACTAGGGAGGCTTCGCGCGGCAGCGGTCCGGTGACGGGGTCCGGCGTGTCGACGCGGCGGGCCGTGGCAGCGGCGGCGAGGCACCGGAGACGGTGATGGTGGTGTCGGGCGGAAGTGAGGCGATGACGTCGGGGAGGGGGCCGATCCAGATCGGGAGATGGAGATGGGATCGGGGGAAGTGGGGTATCGCGGGGAGAGTGGGGGGTTAGGGTTTGCGTGCTGGACAGAGGGGACGTAGGCTGGGCGACGGTGTGGGCCGGCCTGGTGGCCTAGTTTCTAGTTGGGCTGGGTTAGGGTTTCTCTTTTTTTCTGTTTCCTCTTTTATTAAAAAAACAAACATAGAAAATTACTATTTAGGGTAACCAAAAGAGGTGAGAAAAATGTGGGACATAGCCTATTAAATAGTTTGAATTTTTTAGGCAGTGCCACAAAAGTTTGGAGACCAGAGGAACCCATTTGCATTTTTGGCAAATAAGATAGCACTTTAAAATGCTGAAATTGCATTGTAATAATTGCTACAGTCCATCTTAGCGCTTAGGTGATGTTGTTCTCCTTAACAATTAAATGTTATGAAATTTTGGCTTAATGATGAACTACTTTGCAACAACTTCTGTGCAACTCCATATCTCACTTGCAAATTGAATTCTATTACAAAGTGGAATTTCAAATGATATTTGAATCGGAGGTGATCAAGCACTGTTTAGCAAAATGAACAGCTTTAATCACAGAGGGTTACTGTAGCATGACACTGGGGGTGTTACGTCTTCCAAAATAGTAGGACAATCAAATAAAGTCATGACCTCTTCAAGCCCACTTTTATGAAAAAATTCATAAGATTGATTATTCTCAAAAGTAGGGGGATAATTATTACCTAGAGTTGGCACTCTTCCAAACCCACTTCCAATATTATTGCAAATATTAGTATCAATATCATATTCATCATGAGGCTTAAATAAATTTTCAAGATCATAAGAACCATCATCACTCCAAACATGATCATTGCATTAAGTAGTGGACATAGCGAAACTAGCATCCCCAAGCTTAGGGTTTTGCATATTTTAGCACAATTGACATTAATAGAATTTATAATAACATAATTGCAGTCATGCTTTTCATTCAAGGAGTTGTCGTGAATCACTTCATAAGTTTCTTCTTTTAGTGCTTCATCACAATTTTCAGATTCACGAATTTCGAGCAAAACTTCATAAAGATAATCTAGTGCACTCGACTCAACAGCAATAGGTTCATCATAATTGGATCTCTTAGAAAGATTAGTAAGTGGATGTGGAGCCATAAGCTTTTTGTTCTTGATTTCCAATAAACACACAATTATGCAAGCGAACAAGCAAACAAACCAAGTAAGACATAAAAGGGCAAATGAAAAGGAAGTAAATAAAAAGGTGAATCTTTTTGTATTTCTGAAGACGTTTTAGAAGTGGGGGAGAGTAAAACGGAAGGCGAATGGCGAATAATGTAATGGAAGAGATGAGAGTTTATGATGGGTACTTGGTAGGCTTTACGTAGATCTCCCCGCCAATGGCGCAAGAAATTTTTCCTGCTACTTCTTGAGCTTGCGTTGGTTTTCCCTCGAAGAGATAAGTACTTCCCTCAGTTAACAACCAAGGTATCAATCTAGTAGGAGAAACGCGCAAGTCCCCAATAGATGCACCTACACAAACAATCAAACACTTGCACCCAACGCAATAAAGGGGATGTCAATCGCTTCACAATCACTGATATGTCTCCAATGTATATATAATTTTTGAATGTTCCATGCTGTTATATTATCATTCGTGGATGTTCTACAATCATTTTATAGCAACTTTATATCATTTTTTGGGACTAACCTATTGACATAGTGCCCAGTGCCAGTTGCTTTTTTTGCTTATTTTTTACTTCACGGGAAATCAATACCAAACGGAGTCCAAACGCAGTGAAACTTTTTGGTGATTTTTTCCGGACCAGAAGACACATGATGGGCCAATAAAGCACCTGAGGGGGGCTCCGAGGGGAGCACAACCCACCAGGGGGCCCAGGCGCGCCCAGGTGGGTTGTGTCCACCTTGGTGGCCTCCCACACCGCCTCTTTGCTCTATAAATACCCCAATATTCCGGAAACCCTAGAGGAGTCGACGAAAATCAATTGCAGCCGCCGCAAGTTCCAGAACCACCAGATCCAATCTAAACACCATCACGGAGGGGTTCATCATTCTCATTGGTGCCTCTCCGATGATGCGTGAGTAGTTCATTGTAGACCTACGGCTCCGTAGTTAGTAGCTAGATGGCTTCCTCTCTCTTTTTTGATTCTCAATACAATGGTCTCTTGGAGATCTATTTGATGTAACTCTTTTTTGCGGTGTGTTTGTTGGGATCCGATGAACTTTGAGTTTATGATCAGATCTATGTTTTTATCCATGAAAGTTATTGGAGTCTCTTGATCTCTTATATGCATGATTACTTATAGCCTCATATTTATTCTTTGAATCTTTGGTTTAGTTAGGCCAACTAGATCGATTTTTCTTGCCATGGGAAGAGGTGCTTTCTGATGGCTTCGATCTTACGGTGCTTGATCCCAGTGACAGAAGGGGAACTGACACATATGTATCGTTGATATTAAGGATAACAAGATGGGATCTATTTCTACATAAATAGAGCTTGTCTACATCATGTCATCGTTCTTATGGCATTAGTTCGTTTTTCTATGAACTTAATACACTAGATGCATGCTGGATAGCAGTCAATGTGTGGAGTAATAGTAGTAGATGCTTGCAGGAGTCGGTCTACTAATCTTGAACGTGATGCCTATATAATGATCATTGCCTGGATATTGTCATGATTATTTGAAGTTCTATCAATTGCCCAACAGTAATTTGTTTACCCGCCGTATACTATTTTTTCTCGAGAGAAGCCACTAGTGAAATCTACGGCCCCCGGGTCTCTTCTTTATTATATTTGCCTTCGAGATCCATTTTTATTTGTTTTTGTTTTCAGATCTATTAATACAAAAACACAAAAATACCTTGTTGCAATGTTTTATTTATTTATTTTATATTGCGTTCCCGCGAGATCTATTTATCCAATCTACTACAATTTTACCATCCTTTTACCCATGAGGGATTGACAACACCTCTCTTACGTCGGGTTGCAAGTATTTGTTCTTTGTGTGCACGAGTTGTTTACGTGGTGTTGCGTGGTTCTCCTACTGGTTCGATAACCTTGGTCTCATTACTGAGGGTAATACCTACCGTAGTTGTGTTGCATCATCCTTCCTCTTTGGGGAAATACCGATGTAGTTCAAGCCGCATCAAAAAGGAATTTTTGGCATTGTTGCTGGGGAGGATTAGTCTCCTGTCAACTTGCCAATTTCTGGCACCGTTGCCGAGGAGACATCATCAACATATAATAGGTTCCTAATCACAAATCTCATCTCCTCGCAATTTACATTATTTGACATCTACCTCTCCTTTTCCTCTCCCCCACTTCACAAAATTTGCCGTTTTATTCGCTCTCTTTTTTGTTCGTCATTTTCTCGTCAGATCTATTTTTAGTGCAATCTTGTTGCGTAGTCACGATGACTCAAGATTACACCAAGTTGTGTGATTTCCCCAATACCAACAACAATGATTTTATTAGCACTCCTATTGCTCCTCCCGCCGCTAGTGCGGAGTCTTTTGAAATTAATGCGGCTTATCTTGTTATGAAAGATCAATTTTCTAGTACTCCTAGTGAGGATGTCGCGTCCCATGTTAACACATTCGTGGAATTATGCGATATGCCAAAGAAAAAAATATGTGGACAATGATATTGTGAAGTTCAAATTATTCTCGTTTTCTTTGCGAGATCGTGCAAAAATTTGTTTTCTTCTTTGCCTCGCAATAGTATCGATTCTTCGGATAAGTGCAAAGATGATTTTATTACTAAGTATTTTCCGCCCGCGAAAGTTATTTACCATAGGACACAAATCATAAATTTTAAGCAACTTGAACACGAACATTTTCCGCAATCTTGGAAAAGAATGAAATTGACGCTAAGAAATTGTCCTACTCACGGTTTAAATCTTTGGATTATCATATGAAAAAATTATGCGGGATTGAATTTTGTTTCTAGAAATCTTTTATATTTCGTCGCGGGTGGCACTTTTATGGTAATTACTTTGGGTGAAGCCACTAAATTGCTAGGCAATATTATGGCAAATTATTCACAATGGCATACCGAAAGAGCTCCTACTTGTAAAAATGTTAATTCGGTTGAAGAAATTTTTTCTTTGAGTGAAAAAGTTGATGCTCTTATGAAATTTGTTGCTAATAAAAATGCTCCTATTGATTTTAACTAGGAAAGTGGCCCGCTCAATGCGCAGGCTAGGATCTTTAAAGTTATTTTTTTAATGTTTGTCTTGAAGTATAAATGCAACTAATTGTGGAGACATATTTTAAGTATTAGGATTTGATAAACTTTGTTGTTTGATGTTTTGGTTTTTTTATAGAGATATGATTATATTGTTGCTCGTTCATCCTTTAATTGCTAATTATTCATTTCATAATAATTCTGGGTTTGTGATCGACTATGTTTTTTAATTGTTTTTTAAACCATAGTTTTATTATCGACTGCATTATCCAAAAAAAATGTATATTTTTGTTACCAGTTTTATATTGTTGTTCACTATTTTCTCTTAAGATTAATTTGATTTTAGTTTGTAGAATTGTGAGTTTATTTTATTGTTTCTGTTAATTTTTTTTAGTCGTGCAAAGGTGTCTTTTATTTTGAGATGATTTTTTTTATTATGTAGACATGCATCACAGTATGTAGGGTGACCTTTTGTATCTTTACTGTGTTTATAAACAGTACTTGTGCACGTACACTCAGGCACTCAGCATTACCAAGGGCGCCTTACATTTTTCAGGTTACATTGTTTCCTAACAGTTTCCACTGTAGTAGTCGGATCCGGCTTCTCTGCTTCCTTTCCATGCTCCCATCCTTGCTCCCACTTTATCCTACGGCTGTCTTTTTCCCTTTTTTTTCTAATCTAATTATCTCTCTCCTCTTATTTTCAGGGGGTGGGGCCGGTATTTTCTTCCAATCAAATCAAGCCACGTTGGCGGGAGCACGGATGGGAGCATGGAAAGGAAGCAGGCAAGTCTCGTCCGTAGTAATCCCTGGAGAAACAAAGTTTGCACAGTACGTAACTGGTATAATGGTCCCACCAGTATTAGTGGCCACTTTACCCATTCTGGGACTTCTCCATTCTTCTTTCCTCACACAAGTAATACTGTTCTTGGCCGATCCTCTTTCTTCCTTCATTTTTTTTTCTTTTCAGTGTAGATTTGGTCTGTTGGATAGCTCGCATCTGCTTTGGTCCTAACCTGAGTCCACCCCCGCAGCTGGTGCTTCCACAGGGAGACCATCGATGGCGGCTAGTTTTCCTCCTCGTACACCTCCTGTAGGTTGGTAAATGGCGGCGGATGGGTATCATGGCCCAAGGATCTGTTGCGGCTGGGAGGAGGTGAGATTGTTGATCTGCACGGTGCCGTTGATGTTGTCTTCTGTGCAATTGATTTGGTCATGTATTTCATCTACCGCAGGTCTGCATTTTTCTTGGATCCAGCTTTAGTATGAGGATGCTAGTGTTGTTTTCTTCCCCAAGCGTGCAATCCAGACACACCTTTTGTTTTAGTTTATAAAAAGTTACAGCGTATTTATATATTGCACGCATGCATTAAAACTTTCTTGGTGGGCAGTATTTGTTTTCATGGTCATTTTATTTACTAACATTAAGATATGTGGGCTCAATCAAAATATGGTTGGCTAATTTTGGCCTTTCTGGGTTAGCACTACTCGTTGGGTTCGCTGTGTACGAAACTCTGCTTCGGAATTTGTCTTAGCGACTGTAGTCCTATTTCAGCGGACTTAAACTCACGTTTTCATTTGTAAAAAAAAAAAACCACATTCGCTCAGCGGTACCAACAGTCGCTTGTATCACGTTAGCATAGTTTTCTCTTTTAATTGATCTTTAAGTGTTTAATTTGGTACAGTGTAGATAGTAATAAGTAATGTAAGTATCGCAGGAAAAAAAAGTAATGTAAGTATATATTTGAGCAGACACCTGTGCAAATTAGTATTATATATATTCATTGCATGATGATGTATACTGGCTGTTTTTTTTTATTTGGTTGATGATAGTAATTTGTGAATGCGAAATACTCTCTCTGTCCTATAATACAAGACGTTATTACATCCAATATGTGAGGTGTAGTTTTAGTCTTTTTATGGCCCCCTCCACTTTTTTCCGGGCTTGGGACCGGCATTGGCAGTGTTAGACCCCCCTACCCCTACTATTTTTCAACACACTTATCAAAGAATTTGTACAGCTTTGATTAGCTATAGTTGAAATATTTCCCAGAGTATATTGTATATATAATAATTTAATATGGAAACCGGTCTGATTGCATTTAATATGAATCATAATAAGTTCCCCATGCTTTCACTGTCGGTTTGCATGAAATACTAAGTTTGTACAATAAAACATTAGATAATATATTTTGTCGATGTTTGGTAGTAATGAACCGTTTCGACGCGTACAAAAATTAATAGATAATAGCTGTATATGAAAACAGGTCTGATAGCATTGTACATATGCAATATTACAACGTCCCGATGCTTTTTCTATTTGTTTTTAGGAAATAATAAGCTTATAGAATCAATTATTACATAATGTAGATTTTTGATGTTTGGTAGTAATGTAGTATTTCCACCCGTTGATGCATGTTTGCATTACTTTTGCAGTGTAGTAGACCATATTCGACCTGCCATATCATGTTAGCATAGTTAAGTCAGACTTTATTTGTAATAGATTTTGCAGTGTAGTAAGTTCCTATATATGTAATTCTTATGTAATAGTAACTCCTCATCTAGTTAAAGAAACATCATGCTGAAATTAAGTTATTTGTTCATATCTTTAGAATATTTCTGTATAGACTATGTTCTTGACCACATCATCCTCATTGCTATCTTCATCGTCTACCATTACCCACAGTCCCTCCCTTTTTGTTACTCTTGAGAAGGCTACGTATAACTATCCATGTGTGAAAACTTGTTTAGGCAGATATAATCCTACTCTGTTTAGAGATTGTCCCTGGCTCTTGTTTATGGTCATAGCAAAGCAAACTGATATAGGATATTGTCTCCTTTTTAGAACAAATGGCCATGCTGATTCAGTTGGTGACATCACTATTCTTGGAACATATACCTTTTCTCCCACATGGGTTCCAGTTATTATCTGTGCTTCAATGAATCTTCTTCCAAGCTGAGTAATCGTCATCCTTGTACCATTGCATAAGCCAGCACTTTGGCTGATATTACGTAGTAGCATAACAGGTATGCCGACTTAATTTCAACTCGTGATTTGGGATTCCAGGAAATGGTAAGCTATTCAGGAATTCCATTGGATATAATAATTCTGTTTCTGCATTGAAGGTAGTTGCTTTGCATACTGTGTCACAGCTTAGATAAGTTTTCTCTTCACCTTGTATCTGATCCATTATATACTCATTTATATCGCGAACTTTTTCATTTCTTGGACATAATATTGCTCTTTCTTCTAAGTATTCTCGTTGGCGATACCTCTCCTGCAAATTGGGATATATGCTCTCCACAACTGTTTTTTTGGGATCATCTCCTTTCTTGAGAAGTGTGTCGTTTGGTATTTTTATCAACTCCTCACCTTCTGATGATGTACTTTTTCCATCGCCGATATTGAGAATCCACTCTGCAAATTCTGCTACCTTTTGTTTCTCGTATTCATCATTTGTTGTGTAGTTGAGCCGCATGTTCTTTGTTAGCTTCATTACCTGAAAGTTCTTCCAAAGGTAAGATCTTTTAATGGATGCAGTGACTGTTGTGTCTTCTTCCCTTCGGTATAACAGGAAGGATCTGGCGAAAGTCCCCTCCTAGAACCATTGTCATGCCACCGAATGGACTGTCGCTGCTGTTCACACTTTTATGTCTTAATATATCCCTTAGAGTCCTATCTAGCGCCTCAAAACATATCTTGTTTGCCATTGGAGATTCATCCCATAGTATTAGCGATGTCTTTTTTAGTAGTTCTGCCAAGTGTGAACCTTGTTTAATGTCACATGTTGACTCTTCTGTAAGGTTTAGTGGAATGTGGAACCTCGAGTGTGTTGTTCTCCCTCCTTCTAGAAGCAGTGCTGCAATACCAGATGATGCTACTGCTAGTACTATCTTCCCATTAGAATGCAACTTTGTTGTAATCGCCTTCCATAGGTATGTCTTACCTGTCCCACCATATCCGTCCACGAAAATTTGTTTTCCCAAATCATTGTCAACAGATTCCATTATTGAGTCAAATGCAAGACGTTGTTCATAGTTGAGACTACCAAAGATCTTCAAATGCTCTTCTTTTTGCTGCTCTTTGTTGTAATTAATTTCTTCATTGAGTAGCTTGTTTCCAAGTTCCTTTATTTCCGAAGTTTCAGGAAGTTCTATTCTGGGGTATTCCTTAAGTGTTCTTCCAGCTTGTCTCATGAGCTTCTCTATTTCCACCAAGGCGTGTCCTTGCTTCTGTGATTCTGTGAGGCATAGTGTAGGATAGTTCAATAATTTTCTCTGTTTGTACTCCATGTCTTCGCTTAATACCTCCGAGCATGATTCCCACAGTTTTTTTGGGCATGTGACTTCGCAGTGGCTTAAAATTGTTGTGAATAGCTGCCTTAGCTGGTCGCTATTCGCCCAATTTGATGCCTCCTTGATGCACTCAATCCACTCTTTGTCCTCATCAAGAAATCCTAGTGCTTCACAAGCAGTTTTGTATGATGCATGGACAACTCCATTTACTGCTCTTATGTCTTCGAAACATGTGCATCCTTTCTTGACGTTAAGTAGCATTCGCATATAGTATTTTTCTCCGCTTGCTGGATGGGCATAATATATCCTTCCAACTGATCTTCCTTTCTTCCTTTTGCTCCACTTTGTCTCTTTCTTTTTCCACACCCATTTTGACGGGAATTCTGCATATGTTAATTCTCTGGCTTCTTCACACGTCTTGTTTGTCTCCATCCACTATATAAATTTAGTGATTCCTACTCTTTCTTTCCTGACGATCTTGGTTAAATCTGTAGAATCTGAGAAAATTACTTGCTGCTCATTTTCCAGGTGGAAAGGCAACCTTTCTACGCAGGGATCTCTGAAGTGCATTTCGAATTGAAATATTCTCCAACACGTATCATTCCCTGTTATATATGTGCATTCTAGGTACCTTTTTATCTCATCGTTTTCTATTAGTGTTGTTGCTTGGTCATCACCTTTATTTATGTTAGAATAAATCCGAGGCCATACCATTGATCATCCGAGGACCAAGCAATCACACGAGCACGACACCGGGATTTGTTAACGAGGTTCACCGATATGGCTACATCCCCGGGGCCTGACTACGGGTGCTCCTCCCCGTGACACCGTCACAATACCGCACACCAGCCACCCGGGCGCCGGCACACATCGCCGGCTCCCCCTTGCGCGCCTATGCTATTATGCTGGCATAGGTTACATCGTGTGTCTATTCCCGCTATATATGAGAGGCCTAGGATACAAGTGTCCTACTTGGACACGACTCCGTATCCTATCTAAACACAGTACAACTACAAGTCCAACTATAACCTATCTTGTACACAATATTCGACACAATTCTAACAAACTCCACTTTGGCGAATATTCTCCACCACCTTGAATTCGTCAATGCGTCAAACTTCCATGTACATTGGACTTGAGTTTATGCCATGAGTACCGCTGCTACTCCAAAGACTCCATATGGCTCCACCTGCAACTTGTAGTCCCTTCTTTTCTTGAACATAGTCAACACTCGAGCAAAATTAAGTTCCACATTACTCTAGTTTGTGCTCCCAACTTTCAGAGCATCAGTCAAACGTCATCACACACTGATCACTGACCTGCGTGAAAATGAACAACTCACATATTGGGTGTCACACATAAGAGTTACCTGAACTCAACATCACCGCTCCTTTCATGACCGCCTGTTTGAAACATGAAGGAATTTCACCGTTGCTTGTAGTCTCCCGAGTCAAATTCGCAGCCGTCTCACCACATGTATGACCACCAGAGCCCTGGCCCGTCTCCATGTCCCGTGCATACCGCACGCCTCGCCGCTATTACCGCGTCGAGCCTTCGCTGTATCGGTTGAGTCTCTAGGGTCACGACCCACACCACTCAACCCCCACTGCAGAGTACCACCGATCATCACCGACGGGTGACGAGTTTCACACTTCCATCAGACCACTGGGCTCTAGTCCAAATTACATGTCCCTCGATTTTCCCCGCTGAATAGGCTTCGATTCTCTGGATCCTTACACCGTAGCCCCTCAATCCAGTTCCACCTTCAACATGACTCCATGGTAGATGATCAGTCCACCCTCGCGTCCCGTCGACTTCAAGCTCACATGCGTACGCCATCTTGAATCAACCCCACGCCATAGTCTTGTCGAAGCCGCACAAGCCTCGGGCATGTGCATCACGTGTTTCCACGCCCAGAAGTCGGTCACCATCAGCATCACGCACCTACGTCGCCGTCGCGGATCCCACCACCGTCTTCTGTACCAACCGACTCACGTCGATCCGTCAGACTGTCTAGTCCGACCCGGCCAAACTCGTTCGACTGCAACGACACGCTCGAGGTTCCCAAATCGTCTTCCGCGAATTTTCATCCATCACATGATAATTCCATCTTAGCTGACATGACTTCCCGCAACGCCTTCAAGCATCCATGTTGTGCCAACAAATCTTTCACCCTTGTCTGTCATAACTCAAGGTTTTCAGTCCCGTCGAACTTCTCCACCTCAAACCTGATACCCGATGGAGCCATAGTTCTTTGTACAACTGACACTGCGAAAAATTATCCGAGCTTTCCTCACGTGATGCCCAAGTACATAAGCAAAACCTGACATGGTACACCCTCATGCACTAATAGCAAATTCCAACCAAAAAACAAAAATCTTCTTGTCTTCACGTGAAGCAGCTCCTGGCTCAATTCCCGATGCTAGCAATTGCTTTCCTGCCAATTTCCTACGCAAGTAGCACTCCGATGGATATGTATCAATGGATTTCCTCTTCGTCGACTTGATCTGCCTTGTGGCGTACATGAGCACTCGGTCCTCTCTTTTTTCTTCCAAACAAACCTCGCATCAGCCCCTCCTGTCCACGCACGTGTTCCGCCTCTGCCTAGCAGCCCGCTTCCGCTCGGCCTTGGGCCGCACGCAACTTGGCCCATCTAGCTGCTTGAACGCAACATGCAATACGCCATCGTGTGTGTACAGCTGCCCCCACGCGTTCCCGATCGATCGAAGAATCGATCTGTACGCCGCCGCCGCCACGGTACGTGCTGGCGAGCCACGAGCCTCACCGCATAAGCCCCTGCAGCTTTCTCGACCGCCGCGCTCGACCGGAGAGATCACTTGCCGAAGCCGCCGTCCGTTGATACACGATCGTCTCTTGTGACGAACTAAATCAGCAAACCAACTGGGCCTCCTCTAAAGCAACAATCTGCAGCCTCCGAACGACCTAGCTCATGATACCACTTGTTAGAATAAATCCGAAGCCATACCGTTGATCATCCGAGGACCAAGCAATCACACGAGCACGACACCGAGATTTGTTAACGAGGTTCACCGATATGGCTATATCCCCGAGGCCTGACTACGGGCGCTCCTCCCTGTGACACCGTCACAATACCGCACACCGGCCACCCGGGCGCCGGCACACATCGCCGGCTCCCCCTTGCGCGCCTATGCTATTATGCTGGCATAGGTTACATCGTGTGTCTATCCCTGCTATATATGAAAGGCCTAGGATACAAGTGTCCTACTTGGATACGACTCCGTATCCTATCTAAACACAGTACAACTACAAGTCCAACTATAACCTATCTTGTGCACAATATTCGACACAACTCTAACAATTTATGTATTTAAAAAGGTATTTTATGGATAGAGATCTGTTGTACACCTCGACATTTATATGTGCTTGATATTTCACCAGCAGATTTCTGTTGTATGGGACTACGTATCTGTTATCCAACTTTACTTCCCCTTTCTGTATGAATCTTCCATCGTCTCGTCTTCTATATACTGGGTATCCATCTTCATCGACAGTGGTATTGTTGTTGTATTTTTTTGGGAACTTTCTTATGCATCTGCTGTCGACCATGCATGGTGACTTTGTGTTTGCTGCACCACATGGCCCGTGCATCATGTAGTTTTCCACAACTGCATATCCTTCCGGGTCAATTTCCTTGTCTGGTATCTCTGCGCAAGTTACTCTATCTACCTCTGATGGCTCTGGATACTTGTGTTTCTTTTCCTTTTTGTCGAGGAATATGACTATGTGGGCATGTGGGAGGTCCCTTTTTTGAAACTCTATTGTGTATATAACTGCAATTTTATAAAATAACAGTTAGTTCAGGCAGTTAAATAAGATGTTTGATAAAGTCAGGATGATATATTACTTGCCAGTGTTTTTCCAAAGTATTCCCTTTCTCTTATATCTCTCATGAACTCCTTGAGCTTTATGTGGAATACTCGATCAACAATATCAGGCCTTTCGTATGCTGTTTGGGCTACTTCGTGTAGCATAGCCTCAATCTCCGGCCAAGCTGCGTTGCACGTGAATGTCACAAATAGGTCTGGGTATCCAGCCCACCGACATATTGCCATAGCATCTTGGAAGTTTTGTGCTTTGTATCTAGGGCTATCTGTGACAGTGGATGGCAGAAGTATCCTTTTCCTACTTGGTCAGCCCTTGTATCTCCTCTTTCTATTGCATCCTGTAAGCCAGCATATAATTCCGTTCTTAGGTTTCCTTGATGATTTTTGATCCAGTCCAGTCTGTACTGCAAAATGCATGCAAGGGCATCCACAATGAACTGCAATGTAAGCTTTTCACACATCAGCAAGTGCATCGATTGGTTAGTACTCCCTCCGTCCCAAAATTCTTGTCTTAGATTTGTATAGATACGGATGTATCAAGTCACGTTTTAGTATTAGATACATCCGTATCTAGACAAATCTAAGACAAGAATTTTGGGACGGAGGGAGTACGTTGTTGTAGACGATATGCATAGTATTCCAACATTGTTACATGCTTTCTCTTACATTTTCCACCTTGTTTTAATATGTAAGGTATATTTTGTCTGTACCCATCTTCTCCATAGGGGAATAATAGTGGATACTGCATAGCCATGAATTTTGGATGGTTCTCTGATATTCTTCTTGGCTTCATGTTTTTGTACTCAACAATGATGTCCCGTCCTTTTCTACTTTCCGTGGCATCATTGACAATCAAGGCTGCAACTTCCCTTGCAGATGGCATGTCACTTCGTCTTCCATCTGATTGTCGCTTATTGATTAGTTATAATCTCACGTTTTGATAGTCACCTTCTTCGAATCTGTCCCTTGCCATTCTGAAAGTTTTTGCAAGTATGTTATCTCGATCAAACATATTTTTAAGGCCCTCTACGATGTGAGGATCTATTGACTCCCTTTTATCTTTCCTTGTCGAAGCATTAATCCTGTTTCTTACCTCATTTTCAGTGTCATAGATGTACAGTTGTGCCCAACGTGGTTTATCTTTACCTTCAGGCAATAGAGTACCTATTCTGTGGTAGTTCTGCCCATTCATTCTAAAAACATATGGCCCACTGCCATTGTTTATTTCTTTGTCTACTTTTCCTCCCATTGTTGTGAAAGCGAACATGGAGTTGTACAATCTGATATTCTGCAAGCAGTGTTTTGACGTCTTTCCGTTGTCTTTCCTTAGCAATTTCGCTAGGTAAGTCGGTGGCTCTCTTAATGGTGGCAACTCAACCTTGCCATGTTGGCAGCATAGTCCAAAAGATGGCATGCTTTTCGCTCTACCTGAAGTTCTTTCTTCGTACCAGAAAATTGCACCGCATCGTTCACACTTGCATTTGGGTTTTCCAAAGTTCCAAATTTCCGTATCAGTCCTCTTGTCTGTTCAAGTTTTGGATTTAGCATAAATTGAAATATTATTAATGTCTGGTGTTGTTGATACTATAAAATGTTGATATAACTTACAAATGTTGTCTTTGTTTCTTTCTCACCGATTTCGATGTAGTAGACATTTTATTACTTTTTGAGCTGTACACGTACATAGCAGAAAATATCAGATTTATGAAACTCCAAATTTTAGAGCTTGATTGTAATTTCTTGTTCGTTACCTCATAGTATTACCAGCCTGACCAATCATTTCTCCTTCTTTTGTCGATGGTTGTGCAAGCCTCTTGGTTTGCATTATTCTTTTCCTATGTAGTCTTGCCTCTTTGCTTTTTCTGTTCAGTTACTTGCCCTGCATAAACATAAATACTAATTAGTAGAAATAACAGATTATTTTTTGTCTAGCAGAATGAATTTATTACTCCTTGTGTTACTTTAACATTTTTTTGCGTTGGCTATAGTTCATTGATACGTGTATCATTTTTTTGAGATTTGATGGACCATTCTAAATTAGTTGCGCTTGAAGATTTCAGCACATAAATAGCAGAGTAGATGTGGATAGCATAAGAAAGGTACATAATGTTTCTTGCTGTATGATGTAATACCAGACGTGCATCATTAATGTTGAATTTTAGCATTTGAATTGAGAATTATAATTAAACCAAATGGATGATAAGATGCATAACAGCATAAGAGTGAAAGTTCGTGAAGATTTTCTTACTTCACATGGAGCAAAGGTTGTCCTTTGTGTGTGTCCGCGGAGTCTGGCAGACCTCCATGTATCATTGAAGATTGTCTGTTTTTCTTCTCTTGAAGTTTCATTACCCTTTCCAATCTTGCGATCTTTGCTGATTGTCTGGATTTGCATCAATAAGATAAAAATTTAAAATATAGTTTTTCTCGTGGAAGCTACAATCAATTAGGAACCTCAGCGAGCCTAACTGGAATTGCTTTGTTTTTAAAAATTACTGGTATAGCACATATAAAATATTCAATATTAGTAATGGATCACCTTGTTGGAGTGCATATTTGATTTGTTTTAACGACCTTGGCAGGTTTCTCACGTTCCTTGCTATGTGGCCCACCTTTTCTTTTCATGTTGTCTTCCTGCATAATGGAGAGTTCAAATGTAAACCTAAGTGAATGATATAATAATATTGTTACAGAGAAATCGTGGTTTGGTTGGGCTATGGACGACGATTAAGATTTATGTGCTTGTTGTACAGGGGAGTACATTGCGCTGGCACTTGAGACTTTGGTCGTCCGCCCCGCTTGTCACAATGGTATAAAACAAATTTATGAAGATTCACTATTTTTATTACCTTTCATCACCTTATAAAATAAATTTTTGGTCGTATAATTAAAGGAGATAGATTTTCAAGACCAGTGATTTTGCAGAAATATTTACTGATAAAGAGGATTTTATGTTCCAATCTCTTTGTGGTACATAAATATTGTGAGTATTTCTTAGTACAAGCTGACCGAAGCAATCTATACCTGATTAATGAGGTTTCTTTTTGGACAAATTTAATGAGGTAGTGATGCTAAATATTACGGGAACCCTCATCTGATCTATAAACTGCAAGTGAATTCCATACTGCAGTGCCCTGTGCTTCTTAATTGACTTTAGCCCTATGGGAGCCGCCACACAGCCCCAAAATATAGTAGAGTAGCACGCTAGAATAAGATTGTAACTGAGGATTAAGAGAGAGGGAGAAGAATCATACCTGAATTTAGAAGTTGTTTGACTGTGTTGTCGTACCTTGAACTGAAAGCGTATGTTTTGTCGATTTTGTTGGTGTTCCTGAGAAGAGATTGAGTTTTAGGTCTATTTGTGCCACGGCAGTTGTTTATATAGGCATGTCTCTTCTTTTTTTAACCTAGTTCTGTACAATCTCTTAGTGGTTGTTTGGATATCCAGAATTAGCCACGAGTTTACGGAAAACTAGTTTTTAGCAGAATTTTAGCAAAACCAGTTTTACAAAGAAATCTGTTACTAATTAGCGTACGGAAAACTTTGTTTGGGCTAGCAAAAAGTCTGTCCATGGCCTTCGTTTGGACAGCGATGCCAATTTGGCTAGACGAGAAGAAATCAACACTTCGGCGACGGTGTTCCTTCTGCCTAGGTACCAGCGGCACAGCGGCCTGCTCATCCGCATCAGTGATGGAACGGCTCCATGCCCAAATTTCTGGCGCGGCTCAGGCGGCATCCACAGCGCCAAGTCGCTGCACCTACGGCCACGACCCTTCCTGCAGTGCTAGTACTGCAGTTCCATGGGCCATGGCTACCCGCGAACACGCCCACGCCCACGACGGAGGTGTCGGGCAACTCCGGCAACGTGTGGCCCCGGCGACGCATCGAACGGCAGCAAAACGGAGCGGCCAATGGCAGTGAAGGCATAGTGGAGCCGCGTTGCTTTCTTCTTGGGTTGTACATCACCTCCCGACGCCGGCGATCTCCTAGGTTGCTTCCCACCGCGAGCTCTGATTCCTCGCCAACCCGGCTTCTCCTCAGTGATGGGGTTTATATAATCCTGTTTTGAGAAAAACAAGTATTAGTCGTTTTTCACAAAACGCAGTTTCCTAGTTTTGTGGAAACTGAATCGTGCTTATCCACGTTTTTGTTGGCGCTACCAAACATGGTTTTAGTTTGTTAGGCGGTTATTTGAGTTGACGCAAAACTAGTATTGATAAAACGATATATCCAAACAAGGTATTCTTGTTACGTGTGTTTAGGTACTGGACTCTAATCCAACGTGCTTTTAAATTGGGCCATCCTGGACTTAGCAGCGTGGAAGTGTTGTTTCATGGGTTTTTTTGGCCCACATGTCTATGTCGAGTCACATCAGTCCTTGTTGTTTCCCCAGAAACCAACGTAACATGCACCATCTCTCTCTCTCTCTCTCTTCTCTAAAATACAACTATTTCCAATCCATAACCTCTTAGGTCATAATCTATACTTTACCAGCGCCAAGGTTTTTGAGTCGCGACTTGGCGAGTCGCCGCGAGCCCTGCGGCTCAGCGTATAGTCGACGAAAGTCGCTGTATAGTCGCCATAAGTCGCTATATAGTTACGAGTCGCCCTGATTTTTGAAAAACGACTTGGCGATTAGTCGGCGACTATACAGCGACTAATCAGCGACTCAAAAACCATGACCAGCGCATCTTGTGCGTCACCATGCGGTGTGTGTCTTTGAATTCAGCTTGTTCAAAATAGCAAATGGAGATGGAGAAGCGACCAATGGCATGGTTCATATGATGATGTTCACGATTTCTACATGGCCTAGCATCCAAGCCAACAACCATTTAGAAGTATTACAGTCATCGCTAATAGTTTTCCTTTAGTCTTTTTTATACTCCTCCATCCCAAAATAAGTGTCTCAACTTCAGTACAACTTTGTACATCTGTTGGTACAAAGTTGACACTTATTTTGAGACGGAGGGAGTAGTGAGTTGTTTTATTTATTTATTTGATTTGGACAGGTGATATCATGACTATGACATGAAGAGTAAGAGAGGCATTTGTCAATCTTGAGGTGTTTTTTCGGGAACGTTTGTGTTCCAAGCATGCTATGGATCTACATATCCAGTTGGGTATGCCTCCTTCGATTTTCTTCAATACTTAAAAGTAAGATAGTATTTATTTCTTTAAGGGCGTTTTTAGTGTTGAATGAGGTATACGCACTACAGGAAAAAACTTTAAAGCCGTGTACCCAAAGAACTCGGCTTATGTTGATATAAACTCGGTTTATATATAAGCCGAGTCAAACTCCCGGCTTATATGACACGGTTTACACTTGATCAGCTTATACGCTATAAGCCGAGTGCCAGTGGGAAAACACTCAGTTTACGTATAAGCCGTGTGTTTATACGAGACTCTCGGCTTACTAAAGTAACATGACGGCAGCCGAGAGATAACAGCCACGTGTCACCGTCAATATAAACCGAGTGCCCTCAAGCGCTACACGGTTTAAACATAAACCGAGTGCCTAACTGAGCCTCACGGTTTAAATATAAACTGAGTTCCTGCATGAGCCACACGGTTTATATATAAACCTTGTGTCTGCGCAAGCTGCACGGTTTAAATATAAGCTGGGTGCCTTTGTACACGGCTTATAAGACATCCACTGTTAAACATATCCTATAAGCCGGGTGCCTGCATCTGGAACACTCGGCTTATACAGCTCCCCTTATACAGCTCCCCGTGGCATAATATGCCTATAAGCCGGGTGCCATGTCCCTGGGACACTCGGTTTATATGCCAAATAGCATTTTTTTCCCTGCATGCTTCAGCGAGCAGCAGCAAGATGACTTATATATCCAGCAATATATTGATCGATCCAACAAGCAAAATGACGAACAATATATATCCAGCAATATATTGATCCAGCAAGCAAAATGACTAACAATATATATCCAGCAATATATTGATCCAGGAAGCAAAATGACCAACAATATATATGCAGCAATATAAAGATCCAGCAAGCAATATATATCCAACGAAAGTCCACACATGCGTACATATGCAACAATAGTTCGCAAACAAAAGGACCATAAGTTCCGAGTCCACACATGCGTACATATCCAACAAGGTTCACAAACAAAAGCACGAGTTCCAAGTTCACACAAAGCATGAAGCTCAAAGATGCAATGAGCTCCACTGTAGCATTTATGCCCACCGTCAACGGCATCCACGATGCAAACCTATAAGTCCATTACCAAACGCATAAGTTTTCAAAGTCTAGTTTCAAATGATCGATAAGGCATAAGATTCAACAAGCATCAACATATAAGGGTCAAATTGAAGCTAAGAAGTATGAACAATATAAGCATCAACATTTGATATTTTGTAATGAAAGAGGTAGGAGCAAGCAGAATACATGCATCTCATAGAAAATGGTACCATAGTACCAAGTCGATTACATATGGTGATAGGTTTTCTCCATCCAGTTAAAAAATACACTGATACACCAAAAGCAAGCCAATGGCAGTCCAGGATAACAGATTTATATAGTTCTTCTATGTCATATAGTGATAGCAGTACATTATATAGTAGACTAAATAAAAATATGGCTTTGTTTGAACGCCATGCCATCTGGCTCACCCTGCGTGTTGCGCTGCAAGGATCTGCTGATGGAGATTCATATAACACTGTGTTTAATTGGACAGAGAGAATATAATTTATGACCTTAAAACTTATGAATAGAATTTACGGACAACATGTCCTCATCACGGGTGTTATAAAATAAAATGCCTATCATGTATGCTATTATTCTAGTTGAGCAATCGATTCAAAAGAAATTCACAGGATTCTGCCCTCATGAGTAAATCTACATACTTTTTAGCGCACATCCAATATTCTGCGAGCAAAAGTTTGATCTTACACTGCAAATTTTGAGCTTTCTCAATAGAATCAGAAAACAGAACAACAAGTGCTGATTACTTGCTCTTATGATAACTTCAATTAGAGCCAAGACTGGTGGGATTTGTCCTGAAAATAAGTAAGAAAAACATAGAAAATGGCATTAGATACAAACAGAATCATAAGACCATTGCTCTAAGAAAAAACTGGACAGAAAATAAGAAGGATGAGACATCACTAAAATTATAATTTATAAATTGCATGGAATCTCTAAAAGGCTTATATTTAGGAATGGAGTGAGTATATCCACAAGCATGGCCCAAAAAACACAACATAACTAAAACGTCTTTCTAATTTTGATGGAGGTACAGCCAAAAGTAGGGCAAAAAATCCCAAATTAGAACACCAGGAAGCGAACCTTTAAAATGAATATTTATATTGGAACAGAGAAAATAACAAAAAAACAGACCTGATAAATAAGCCACTCGATGCAAGGGTGAAAAATAAAAAGGAAAAATATGCAACAAACATGTCTCAATAATGATCTGCGATCAAGTAATTTTAGAGATGTCATTTTGAAGAGAATATTTTAAGTAGAGCACTGCATGTATTTCTCATACTACGTGAAAAGAAAAGGCCATAGTATGCAAACTACATATGGGCATATTTTTAGAAGGAAACTTTCTCAGGTTCAAGCAGACATAATTTCATTTTGTTCTTAAGACGACATATGGATATATTTTAGAAGTAAACTTTCTCAGGTTCGACCAGTCATAATTTCATTTTGTTCTTAAGACGACTTCCATTCCAGCAAAAAAAATTGGCGACAAAAGAGACCTTATTTTGGTTCAAAAATACACACAGAAATATCAAGTATATAGCAGCTGAAGTGCTCCTCACCTCCTCCCAGTAGCTATTCAGAAATACATCGGTGGCGATTGCAGCTTCCAGTATCACAAGCAAGAATACAAAGATCACGTGCTACATACATGGCGGGTTAAGGCAAAATAGTCCATATCACCAAGACACAGTACATCTAAGGTCACAGAGCTCCAAGAACATAACTGGGACTTAAGGTTTCAGCAAACTATTATTAGGGGTCAACAGTTCCAGTTCAAAACTTAACTGCTAGAGACATGACCCGCTTTTTGAAATATCATTTATATTTTTGAAATGGATATATCTGGAAAAAAAGCACACAAGGTTTGGTCTTTATGTGACAACGCAAAAGGCTTTGAGGAATTTTGTTAAACCAGTAGCAGCTGACATGTAAGCACACTTAAATAGGCTAACGCAACTCCTAGTATCAGACGCTTCCAAGGATACACAAGATAGGCAGGGGCTGTTTGCAGTTTCAGCGGCGATGTGGCCCGAGTAGGTCAGCAAGCACATGATGATTCCCAGGCTGAGAAGAGTGTAGATAAACCTGCATAAAAATTGATCTCTTAATCAAAATAGCCATCCCATATTACATACAGTATATTCATAAGAAATCCCTAGAATACTCTTGGCATGGCAAAGAGGCATGAATTCTCTAGTTTCTCAGACCCAACATAAAAAACATGGTAATAGTATAAATCATCCGGTGCGTAGCGCCGCGTCGACATCTTAACAGCAAAGCGAGAGGAAGATGCTGATCACCACAAATATTTTTACCCCAGCCATAAGTTTTGTTCGACCTACACCATTTGGATTGGAAAAACTATCTTCGGCTGTAAGCTAACTTGCTGGAATGCAACAACAGAAGATTGTCTTGAACACTAATTTGTAAAAGTAATAAGCAAGATACAATGAAAAATAAGATATATAATTTAACTGCCCTGCCAGCAAGTTGCACCCAGATAGTAGTTATTCTGATTTCTGAACCAGTGTACTATTCTGATATCTGAAGCTAATTTACTCTGAGATAAGAGTCCAATTGCCAGCATCAACCAGCTTCTACACCTACATGTTCTTCTATTGCCAATTTACCATCTTTCATAAATTTCTTCTTACTCTTCCTTTTCGTATGAGCATCACATCACAAATGAGAAAAGGGGAATCAGGAAACATGCATAAATATGAACAAGAGCATTCAAGGAAAGGCAAAAGCTGATCTAAACCACAATGGATGAGCTTGGTGCACTTGACCTTGGTACAGTGCTGGTTCCCCCACGCACGACGGCGACAGCGCTGCCCAAGCAGTAGGGTGGGAATTCGGTTGGCGGTGTGTGCGGGGTGCGATGTTCCCCTTTTTATGAACCCTGAGCACTGTGTGTATGTGTGTGATGCAGGTGTTCTGAAGATGCAATTGTGGGAGGGAGGGGAACCAAAACCAGATGCAGCATGTGTTCCTGCTGATGCAGTTGTTCCACGAGCAGGAGATCAGCAGGGGCACGCCGGAGCACCTTGCCACCTGAGGAGCCGGGCCCTGGTCAATAGAGAAAGATGTTGTCAGAGAGAGAG
>NC_041391.1:261347478-261381110 GCF_002162155.2 Triticum dicoccoides
GAGATGGCCGGACGGCCTGAACCCTAGCGAACGGGGAGGGGCGGCGGCGCCGATGGGAGGGCTGGCTCGGGGCTCCCCGTGCTCGGGGATGGAGAGGAGGCGGAGGGATTTGTGCGCCGAGGAGAGGGCGGCGCCGGGCGGGGTGACGGCGAGGCGGCCGGTGGATGGAGGGTGGGCGGCGGCGCGAGGAGAGGAGCGGCGCGTGGGGGAAGACAGGGGAGGGCGCGGGGTTGAGACAGGGGTGGTGCGGGGAAGAGATAGTGGGCGGGTCGATTTGGGCCAAAATGAGGTCTTCGCGCGTTTATTTTCGCTAAGTCCCGCGCTTACTGATAAGCCTGGTGCAGAAGGGTAAGCCTAGTGCCATAGGAAAAAACACACGGTTCATAAAAATTATTTTTTATTTTTGTTTTATTTCAATACAAAAAGTTTATTAATTTTACTTTTAATAATTTATGTGTTCCATTTTATTGTATTTTTATGATACTTATTTTACTTTACTTTTTATTGTATTCTTATTCTATTTTTATTGCATTGTTTTTATAAATGGTACCCTCTCCCCTTATTTCATTATTTCCACTCTTTAAAATATCGGTCAATATTCCGGTAAAAGTTTGGGCGTGTTACAAGTAGACCTCACCTGTGGCCGCTTGTAAACCACACCATCTCCGATGTAGTCTCTAGGTATCGAGAGGGAACGAGTCGGGTTTGTGAGGGAAGTGTGGGCCCTATTGCTCAGTTGGCATCGAAACTTCTCATGCTCTCAAATAAGGCCATCGAATGAAATGTGCCAGGCAGCCGTATTTTTCGGACCCGCCTAGAATATTTGAGACATTTATTGCACTGTTAGGGTTTCGGAGCCGGAAATTGTAGATCTGCAAGGCGGCACTTGAAATCATGCCCAGAAGCAGCATATAAAATCCTATGCGATGTCTTTGCGACATGCGTAGGCCTTTTGCAGGCGAGGGAGGGGCAGGCCCAGCCACCGGGGGGCAAAATTACCTTGGTGCACGCCTGATCCAACCGCTTAAATCCTCGGAAAATTATATAATGCCGGAAACCCTCGGGAGCTGGCACGGTGTCATCACATGGTCCCTGTAGGGTGTGGTAAAAGTTTGGGCCTGTTTCGAGTAGGCCTCACCTGAGGAGCTTGTTCCGAAGTGTTCCTATGGGCTGACCTACCACAACTGGGTGGAGAGGTCCATTGGTCAAAATCCGTGCGGCGAAAGTCAAAGGGTTAGATCTCCTGGTCAACTGCTGCAAGGTTTGACGGGACGGGGGCCTTGGGGGTAGCAATGCCACTGGAGCATCGCGCAGGACCCTCATACATGCCTTAAGGTGTGGTGGCATGTCTGAAGAGGCAGCACGCGGCTCCGAGGTGTGGCCCCCCTCACGAACGATGATGACACGGTATAGTAAACGTTCTGCGGTAACTGTGCGGTGTGAATATTATTGAATACTAGGAGCGCGATAAAATCATGATTTTCTTGCACGGCATGGGCACATGTGATATAGGACGGATGGTAAATTTTCAAAAAAATTGGTGATGCAGAAGTATCTGAACACTTCCCTCTACGCGGATTGTCTTGCGTGTCTACGATTGTGGCCGGCGGCCTCCGGTGGCTAGCCATGCCGCCAAATCTTGCGTCGGGGCCTCTTACACGTCTAGAAGTGTGGTGGCTGGTGCCAACACGAGGCACACGTCTCCGGAGTGTGACCCCCTTCACGGATGGCGCCGCCGCCGGCACCTGGAGGAGGAAACGGCCGCGTCAGGTCGACACGGAGGGAATCTTGCGATGGGTTTGGCCCGGACCTTGTTCCGAAGTATTTCTATGGTCTGACCTACCACAACCAGGTGGAGAGGTCCGTTGGTCAAAGCCCGTCCGGCAAAAGTCAAAGGGTTAGATCTCCTGGTCAACCGCTCCAGGGGTTTGGCAGGACGGGGCCCTTGGGGGGTAGCAATGCCACCGGAGCATCGCGCGGGGCCCTCATACATGCCTTAAGGTGTGTGGTATGTCTGAAGAGGTAGCGAGCGGCTCCGTGGTGTGGCCCCCCTCACGGACGACAATGACACGGTATAGTAAACGTTCGGCGGTAATGGTGCGGCGTCAATATTATTGAATACTCGGAGCGTGATAAAATCATGATTTTCTTACACGGCGTGGGCACATGTGATATAGGACGGATGATAATTTTTCATAATTTTTGGTGATGCATAAGTATCTGAACACTTCCCTCTACGCGGATTGCTCTTGCATGTCTACGATTGTGGCCGGCGGCCTTCGAGGGCTAGCCAAGCCACCAAATCTTGCGTCGGGGCCTCTTACATGTCTAGAAGTGTGTGGCAGGTACCAACACCAGGCACGCGCCTTCGGAGTGTCACCCCCTTCTCGGACGGCGCTGCCGCCGGCACCTGGAGGGGGGTAACGGCCGCGACGGGTCGACACGGAGGGAATCTTGCGGTGGGTTTGGCCTGGACCTTGTTCCGAAGTGTTCCTATGAGCTGACCTACCACAACCGGGTGGAGAGGTCCATTGGTCAAAGTCCGTCCGATGAAAGTCAAAGGGTTAGATCTCATGGTCAACTGCTGTAGGGTATGGCGGGACGGGGGCCTTGGGGGTAGCAATGCCACCGGAGCATCGCGCGGGGCCCTCATACATGCCTTAAGGTGTGGTGGCATGTCTGAAGAGGTAGCACGCTGCTCCGAGGTGTGGCCCCCCTCACGGACGATGATGACACAGTATAGTAAACGTTCTGCGGTAACGGTGCGGCGTGAATATTATTGAAAACTTGGAGCGCGATAGAATCATGATTTCTTACACGGCATGGAAACATGTGATATAGGACGGATGGTAATTTTTCATTTTTTGGTGATGCAGAAGTATCTGAACACTTCCATCTACGCGGATTGCTCTTGCGTGTCTACGATTGTGGCCGGCTGCCTTCGGGGGCTAGCCAAGCCACCAAATCTTGCGTCAGGGCCTCTTACATGTCTAGAAGTGTGGTGGCGGGTGCCAACACCCGGCACACGTCTTCGGAGTGTGACCCCCTTCACGGACGGCGCCGCCGCCAGCACCTAGAGGGGGGTAACATCCGCGTCGGGTTGAAACGAAGGGAATCTTTCGGTGGGTTTGGCCCGGACCTTTTTCCAAAGTGTTCCTATGGGCTGCCCTACAACAACCGGGTGGAGATGTCCATTGGTCAAAGCCCGTCCGGCAAAAGTCAAAGGGTTACATCTCCTTGTCAACGGCTGCAGGGTTTGGCGGGACGAGGGCCTTGGGGGGTAGCAATGCCACTGGAGCATCGCGCGGGGCCCTCATACATACCTTAAGGTGTGGTGGCATGTCTGAAGAGGTAGCACGCGGCTCCGGGGTGTGGCCCCCCTCATGGACGACGATGACACGGTATAGTAAACATTCTGCGGTAAAGGTGCGGCGTGAATATTATTGAATACTCTTGGAGCGCGATATAAATCATGATTTTCTTACACGGCGTGGGCACATGTGATATAGGACGGATGGTAATTTTTCATAATTTTTGGTGATGCAGAAGTATCTGAACACTTCCCTCTACGCGGATTGCTCTTGCGTGTCTGCCACTGTGGTCGGCGGCCTCCGGGGGCTAGCCATGCCGCCAAATCTTGCGTCGGGGCCTCTTACACGTCTAGAAGTGTGGTGGCGGGTGCCAACACCTGGCACGCGTCTCCGGAGTGTGACCCCTTCACGGACGACGCCCCCGCCGGCACCTGGAGGGGGGAAACGGCCGTGTCGGGTCGACACTGAGGAAATCTTGCGGTGGGTTTGGCCCAGACCTTGTTCCGAAGTGTTCCTATGGGCTGACCTACCACAACCGGGTGGAGAGGTCCATTAGTCAAAGCCCGTTCGGCGATAGTCAAAGGGTTACATCTCCTGTTCAACCGCTCGAGGGTTTGGCGGGACGGGGGCCTTGGGGGGTAGCAATGCCACTAGATCATTGCGCAGGGCCCTCATACATGCCTTAAGGTGTGGTGGTGGCATGTCTTAGGAAGCAGCACACGGCTCCGGGTGTGGCCCCCTTGACAGACAGCGATGACAGGGTATAGTAAACATTCTGCGGTTACAGTGCGGCGTGAATATTATTGAACACTCGGAGCGCGATAAAATCATGATTTTATTACACGGCGTGGGCACATGTGATGTAGGACGGATAGTAGTTTTTCATAATTTTTGGTGATGCAGAAGTATCTGAACAGTTCCCTCTGTGCGGATTGATCTTCGCGTGTCTACGATTGTGACCGGCGGCTTCTGGGGGCTAGCCATGCTGCCAAATCTTGCGTTGGGGCCTCTTAGATGTCTAGAAGTGTGGTGGCGGGTACGCTAGGGTGTCGAAAGATTCATGAAAATATAAAAGTGGCGTTAAATTAAGAATTTCACAAATAAGACCCATGAAAACTAGTCGACAGAAAATAGGTTAGAATAATAATACTAATTAAGTAGTAAATATAAATGCAATGAAAACCATCTTAAATTAATTTTGCACAAGTGTTACGCGTTGCAAAAAATCCGCAAAAATGTAGGCCTAGTGCTTTCATCGGGCACACGGCTTATATGTCCTATAAGCCGAGTGCCTGCTTCGGACACACGGCTTATATGTCCTATAAGCCGAGTGCCTGCTTCGGAGACACGGCTTATAGGCTGCTCCGTGACGGCGCCGTCAACCACTGCCCTTGCAGACACGTGGCAGATGTCTTTGCCGAGTGTGTGATGTAAGCCGGGTGCCTTTTCCCGTAGATACCGTGTGTTTCATATAAGCCGTGAGCTTTTTTGCGAAACTCGGCTTATTGATAACCATAAGCCGAGTTCCTCGTATTTACCGGGTGTTTTTTTCTCGAGACTCGGCTTAGAGGAGCATAAGCCGGGTGCCCGAAAAAAAGCACTCGGTTTATAGGCTAACACACGGGAAACCGGGATTTTACTGTAGTGACGCTAAAGATGACACAAGCTTGTGTGACTAAAAATAATTTAAGTATATGTCTTAGTACATATGATAACTTCAAACCATGCTCTCCTATAGCATAAAGTAAACATAATTGTATATCAAGGCAAACTACTACTAAGTATAGAGTGTGTAGTGTATTCTTCACTTCTTCCAGCTATCTTACTTAAGCACTTGTTGCTCATGCCTAGCCCATGTATCTCTCTGGCTCCCTCCTAATCCTCTTTGGTCTATCATGCAAGGTTTGCTGGATGTGTTTAGATGGTTTTTTCCTCTTCTTTATGCAATCGGTCCTTTCCTTCCTTATTTTGCTTCTAGTTTTGGCGTTCCATTCTTCATCACTGTCACCTTTGATGGTACAGTTGTCGGCATGGCTATTGTTGTCTCCCTGCATATATGCAAAAACAATGTTATTAATGAAACATCTGTAAATTTCTGTAAATTCATGGTAGATATTAAGCTTGTATATCATCGACATATTTACCTTGTTCATTCTTGTACTTTCTTCAATTGTGAGATCACCATCTGTGTCATTTCCTTCCTCTTGTACCTGTAACATAGAATGTAGGAATTTAATAATGTATTATGTAATACATATATGATGAAATGCATACATAATATTAGACTAAAGTAGGAAATGACCAATACACTGATGGATTATTATTTCATACAATGATTTTATATTTTGGAAATAATATATTTAAAATTAAATCCTTTTCCTTTTATTTGATATTACCTCATTATTTCAGTGATGTCATAAAATAGTAAAGTAATTTCAAAGAATACCTCATTATTAAATTTTTCTGTAAGAACCTTTTTTTATTTCGCGAAGCCTTTCTTTTACAATCCTGCTTACATCTCTTTTGTTTTGTCTCTCCTTTTATCTTCTGCGAAAAAGTTTTTGGCTCTTTCTATGCGTTTTGTTATGTCATAAATAAATAGGCCAAAATCAATTATGAATGCGTATACAGGGAGATAATGTTTTCAATTTGTTACCTCATCATCAGGAGCTTCAATTTTAACAACTATTCTAGAAGCAACCGGTCTCACATCTTTTTCATATCTTTTGCTAGACTTCTGTATCTTTGTCCTCCGTTGTTGTTTTTTGTTGGATGATATTGAGGTTTCCTTTCTGCACATATCCTTCTTCTCATCATTTGTTGCATTCTTGGAGGAGTGGTTCACCTATAAGAATGAAAATTATTTTTTAACATTTAAAAACAAAAATTGCACACCTGTGAGAACAAAATCATTAATTAGTGGGAGTACCTCGTTATGGAAATTGTGCATATCAGAATTTGAAGAACCTCGTGTGTCTTGCCTTTCCAGTATGCCCTATAAAGAGTGTGCTCATATTATAATTTTATAAGCCATTTAAAATACTCAAATGTGCATGCATACCTCTTCAGCCATTTCATTTGAATTTTCCATCTCAAGTTTGTCATCAACTTCAAAAGTGTAGCTCACTTTAAAATTTTCCATACACTCTTCTAGATTCCTTGAATTTAGCTTCAGTCAGAATATGAGTGGTCTGCCATAAAGATTCTGAATAACATCTGGTACCGTGTTGTTGAATTCCTCCTGCTCTAATAGGGTCGATGTAGATATGTTGCCTAAAAGACTCTTTGCTACCTCGTTAAACACCACAAAAGTTGTTGTTGCCGTGCCATCGCGTACCTTGAGTTTAAGTAGGTACCTAATATGATGTTGTCAAGTTATTACTGGTATATTATTAAAACAAATGGAACCAAAGACAATCTAGTGCACAACATGCTCGCCGCATGTCTGGATTTTGAGCTACTTCATGACAGGTAGTGCAAATATAGTTATCATGTTCCTTTTTTGTAGCACAAAAGCAAAGTTTGCATGCCATGTACCACCAGCCTTTATTTGTTATAATATCATCAATTGTTGCTTTTGTTGTGCATACAAATTCCTATTAAAGAGAAAATATATGAGATTATTACATAATAATGTACAATAAATAAGGTACAGTATGATGATCAAGGTTAGAGGGAAACCTTTCTTTTGACATCAGCATATCGCAGTTCTATAATTTCCCTCAATGTTTTTCTGTTGTACAACATTTGCTCTTCAATTGTTCCTTGGGTGCTTTCATCGATTCCAATCATAGTTGGAATAACATCTCTTTCACAATACCTATAATAGGTCACAACATGAGCACATAAACTTGTAACTTCAAAGACATACATAATTGCATTATTATATAGCATACCTCTCAATAATTTGGTCTGCCTCTGGAATTTCAGGGTTGAGCAAGACTTTAGATGCATTTGTTGTGCGTAGTGATAGCCCTGGTAACAAATTATCAGTAATTTGGACTTGTGTTTACACAAAAAGATTGTAGTTCTCACCATTGAATTTTCTGACCAAATTTGAAGTGACAATCACTATTGTTTGTTTGTCCAAAAGACTTTCATTCACCGTATTTGCTAAAATATCCCCCATAGCGTGATTCGGATCTTTTCATCTCTGCATGAATTTATTCATCAAAAAGTGATATAAAGATCATCTATGCAATTCAAAAAAAAATCTATAGTAATAGAATCACTTACTCTAGTAAAAGGATTTCAATCTCGTGGATGTTTGAAGTTTGAGCCATGCCCGTCCCTTTATTTTTTTGTACTTGCTCTATTGGTTTCATTGCAGTAAGCAATCCAATGACATCTGCATATAATCATATTTTAAAATCTAGCTAGTTCGCCAATGCTTGTTCTTCTATATGGATTATGATCATACCCGAGCACTGTTTATCAATATTCACCCTACTATCCAAGGTATCGCCATCAACAAATTCGAAGTGGTAATACAAAAACTTGGATTTTCCTTCATCCACTTCCTTCACTGCTGTATCATAAACAAAACTGATTTTGAGATTGTTCTTCAATGGTCGGTATTTCTCATACTCCAAGACTTTGAAGGTCTTAATTATGTATATGGAGTCCTCTTTAATTTTTGACTTAAATTTATTGACTAGTTTGCTCCCAATAGAAGCATGGATCGCATGGCCCTACATAGAAAGAAAAGATCAGCAAACTTTGGAAAGGATAAATTGAAGAAACATTATATATGTAATACTTGCACCTTTTTGTCCAATTAAATCATATCAGTGCTAATGAGCTCATTAGTTGATAAGTTAATTGCGTCCCAAAGTCTTAAAACTTTGACTTTGATTGTCCATGTCTCGTTTCGCGTAGTCAATGCATTCAATGGTGTATATGCCATAATCTTTGAGGCCCTTTAAATATAAGAACAGAATGGTCATTAGTAAAGTAAGAAATATAATGACATGCAAGCAATCCCATTTATTTCTGTAGACTTCTATAGTATATTATCTTCACGTGAAAACTGGAAGCAACATCCATGGCATTAACCTTATGTAGAAGACTATATGAAATAAAAGTAGATGAATCAATACAGTCTTATTGACAATTGGTTTTAATTTATGTTTCAGATGGAGCTGATGCCATGACTACAGAAACCCACTATAACATCTGAGGCTGATCAAATATGGAAACCATCTATGTATGTTTCTCTGTATCTGTTTTTAGGTGATGAAACTTGTGAGCTAACATGTGAAACCTTTTTATATTGGCACTACCTACAGTATAAATTAAGCATTATTGATCCATTAATAGATCTGATCTATAATAATAGGTAAAATCTATTTTATGAACAACACCTTATGCACCATCTATGCTTCTCTATATCGCAGCAAGTAATCCCACTTGGATATGTTATACTTGTAGTATGATTCTGGACTTGTATAGTATGTTATCTTAACGTGAAAACACTGGAAACAACATCCATGGCATTACCCTGGCATTAGCCTTTCGTAGGTGAGTAAAAAATATGAACCTGACACCATTAAGATAGTAACCCACACATATATGATTGTAGATAATCAACCTTCGGAGGTAATGGCAAATATTTTTAGATCAGGACTGCCTAGAGTATAATAAAACCATTATTGATCCATTAATAGCTATGGTCTATAATTTCGTGCAGATGAAACTTACTTGATGGAGATCGTTTTCTCGACGGAACTGTCTTGTCGCCGCTGGAGGAAGACAATTCCTGTTTGCTCGACAGAACTGTTTTGTGGTTGCTATATGAAGATAATTCTGGAGTGGAAGTTTTGGTCACTGGAAGAAGATGATGTGGGAGGAAGATGTTGCAACCTTTCATGCCGTGGGGAAGGTCTTATATGGATGGTTGAGTTTCTCTCATCTGCACGATTGAAAGAAAGTTTTTTTGTACGCAGCCTGTAAAGATATTTCGTTGGAGTCCTTTTTTTTAGAAACGTACAAATATGGTAGTTCTGATTTGTTTCGGTACACCCCGTTTGTAGATAGCACGATCGAACGAAAGCTTTTTTGGTAGCAGCCTGGACAAATATTCTGTTTGGAGTATTTTTTTTGAGGAACGAAGAGATATGGTAGTCTTGATTTGTTTGGGTAAATCCCGTTTGTACACATGTTTTTCTAGAAACGAAGAGATATGGTACTTTTCATTTGTTTGGGCACATCCTGTACGATCTCTATTATGGGTGTCATGGCCCAACTTGTAAGCGTATATGTTTTTCTGAAACAAAATGTGAAGCCATCGTTGCACGTATGGACCCACCTAGTTTATGAAGATCTAATGGTTGTGCTTTGTCGGGACATCTAATTAAAGGTCGGATATATCTAATTATTGTAGGATTTTATAGGACAATAAGCGTATATGTTTTTCTAAAACAAAATGTGAAGCCATCGTTGCACGTATGGACCCACCTAGTTTATGAAGATCTAATGGTTGTGCTTTATCGGGACATCTAATTAAAGGTTGGATATATCTAATTATTCTAGGATTTTACAAGACAATTATCTTTATTTTGGTGACCCCGTCAAGTACTTTTTATATATAAATAGATGATGCGCCTTTGTCTACTTTGATTGAGCAAAATAGTGATGCCGTAGATGTGAATTTTATCTCTCGAAACAATTTCAACAATAATGCTTATAGAGGTAATTTTAATCCTAGGCCTTGTCCTAGTAATTCCTCTAATAATTATGGTATTCCTATGTAATCCTTCTTATAATAATAATAGGAACACCTCTGATCTTGAGAATAATATTAAAGAATTTATCAATACTCAAAATGTTTTTAATGCTACGATAGAAGAAAATTTGAGTAAGATTGATGATATGTCTAGAAGCATCGATAGAATTTCTCATGATGTGGAAAATCTCAAGTTGAAAATTTTTGTGCCTAAGATTGAAGAATCAATTAAAGCCTTATATGTTTCTATGGATGAAATTAAGAAAAGAACCTCTATGCTTAGAGCTAGAAGGGAATTTTAGAAAAGGGTTTTCTAGTGATTGCTTTCATAAAAATGATGAAGATCTTAAAATGATTGGTGTTTCTTCTATTGATTCTTTGTTTAGTAAAATTAAGATTGATGAAAAAGGGACTGAAGAAGATTCAACTTTAGTTAGAAGGCATCCCAATAATTTGGAGGGTGAAAATCTTGTTGAGAAAATTAATAAAATTGGGTTTGGAGAGGTCAAAACTTTAAATAGTGATATGCCCACTCTTTTGGATCACAAAGACTTTAATTATGATAATTGCTCTTTGATTGATTGTATTTCTTTGTTGCAATCCATGATAAATTCACCTCATGCTTATGAACAAAATAAAGCTTTTACTAAACATATTTTTGATGCTATGATGAAAGCTTTGGAAGAAAAGTTGGAATTAGATATTTCAATTCCTAAAAAGTTACATGATGAATGGGAACCTACTATCAAAGTCAAGATTAAAAATTATGAGTGTTTTGCTTTATGTGACTTGAGTGCTAGTGTTTCTACAATTCTGAAATCTTTATGTGATGTGCTTGGTCTTACCGATATTGAAAAATGTTCTTTAAATTTGCACTTGGCGGATTCTACTATTAAAAAGCCTATGGGAAGAATTAATGATGTTCTTATTCTTGCAAATAGGAACTATGAGTGCCCATAGATTTTATTGTTCTTGATATTGATTGCAATCCGTCTTGTCCAACTATACTTGGTAGACCGTTTTTACGTACTATCAGTGACGTGATTGATATGAAAGAAGGCAATATTAAATTTCAATTTCCACTAAGGAAGGGTATGGAACACTTTCCTAGAACTAGAATTAAGTTGTCATATGAATCAATCATGAGGGCATCTTATGGATCTAGAAACAAAGATGACAACACTTAGATCCTTCAAATTATGCCTAGCTAGGGGCGTAAAACGATAGCGCTTGCCGGGAGGCAACCCAATGAATAATATTTATTTTTGTCTTTTTATTTTTGTTCTTGAGTGCTTACACAATTATGCTACTGTTAATATTGTGTTTTTATGTTAATTAGTGTTTGTGCCAAGCAAAACCTTTGGGATCATGTTGGGTGATAGTTGCTTTATCTTGTTGGAAAATAGAAACTTTTGCGCCCAGTAAAATAATTTTAAAATAATCACATAAACCTTAATTTTTACACAAGATTTATATACAAATTGCCCACGTTGTCCTCATTTTTCAGATTTGATAGAGTTACAGAAGTATTCGAAGTTTTCAGATTGCTACAGACTGTTATGTTTTTGACAGATTCTGTTTTCTTTATGTTGTGTGCTTATTTTGATGAATCTATGGACTCTTTCGAGGGGGTTTGACCATAGCAAAGTTGGAATACAGTAGACATAATACAAAAATAAAATATGAATGGGTTTGCAACAGTACTTAGAGTAGTGATTTGCTTTGTTATACTAATGGATCTCACGAAGATTTTGTTGAGTTTTGTGTGATTGAAGTTTTCAAGTTTTGGGTGAGATCATGATGGATGAAAGAATAAGGAGTAAGAAGAGCCTAAGCTTGGGGATGACCCATGGCACCCCAAGTTATTATCCAAAGAGAAGCAAGCAACTAAGCTTGGGGATGCACGAGTGGCATCCGCTCTTTCTTCTAACGACCATCGGTATTTTACTTGGAGCTATATTTTTATTCGTCACATATCATGAGTTTTGCTTGGAGCGTCTTGTATGATATGAGTCTTTGGTTGTTTTGATTTTTTTTAACTCATGAATCCTTGCTGGACACACCTATTGAGAGAGCCAAAATTATGCTATGACTTGTTAGAATTGCTCTGTATGCTTCACTTAAATCTTTTTGAGCTTTGAAATTGCTCTAGTGCTTCACTTATATCTTTTTGAGCATGGTGTTGCTTTATTATTTTTGAAGAAATGCTCTCATGCTTCACTTAGATTTATTTTAGAGTTCGTAATTTTTTAAAGAAATTCTCTCTTGCATCACTTAAATTATTTTGAGAGAAGAAAATTTTATGCTCATGTTCTTCACTTAGATTTGTTTGAGCTATCAAAAGCAACATATGAAATTAGTCCCAAAGTGATAGATATTCAAGAGGGATATAATAAAAACTTTCTTGAAGATCATTGGACAAAATAAACTTGATTCCTTGTCATAGTTTTGCGCTACATTGATATAATATGTGAGTCATGTTGATGAGTAATTATGCTTTAGTAAGAATATTGGTGTTAAGGTTTATGATTCCCTATGCAAGCACGAAAGTCAATAGTTCTGTAATTAAATTACATCCTACTTGTGGTGCATTATTTGGTGTTAGTTATGCTTAATGCTTGCTTATGAGATTTTTCATTTCTTGGTTGGATGCTTCTCAATCTTTTGCTAGCCTTCATTTGCACTAAGTATGATCGCTACTTGCGCATCCAAATTCCTTAAACCCAGTTTTGCCACATGAGTCCACTATACCTACCTATATGCGGCATTCTTTTGCCGTTTTAAGAAATTTTTTGTATGTGCCATCTCTAAATTTCAAAATAAATTTCTCTTTTGTGTGCTCGTATCGCTCATGAAACGGTACGGGGTGGCTGCTTTTTTCCATGCTAGATGTGTTATTCTCAAGATGAGTGTTTATTCACTTGTCATTGCACGAGAGTACGACAAATGTATTAGGGATGCCTAGTCCCAAAATGAAAAATGAATTTACTTTATGTTGTCAAATAATAAATTCCTTGGAAAGTATTGGTATGGAAGGCACCCGTGGATACGACTAGCCATGGAAAGTGAAAGTATGGTTGAAAAGGAATAAACTTTATTTTCTGTTTGGGAACCGCCTGAGATATATCTAGCATGGAAAGTATTGGGAACTACTCAATCGTTTTTGTTGACAGGAAAAGCATGCCACCCAAAATGATGTATCTCCATATTTTTTGCTTTGAGCTCTGGCACCTCTACAAATCCCTACTTCCCTATGCGAAGGGCCTTTCTTTTACTTTATACAGTTTTTATTTTATTTGAGTATCCAACTTCTCTTATAAAGCAGCAACTAAGGGGCACTATGATCGTACTTGAGCATTGGGTGTATCTAATACGCGAGTGTGTTTCATGAATGGATCAATGATTGAGCATAATGGGCTAGGGATAACTTGCTTTAGTGTTGATATTTTGAATGACATGGTTGCTTGTTGATATGCTTGAGTATTGAAACCTTCATGTCAAAACAAAACTATTGCTTTGAATCATATAAAAGTCCAAATGTCCATGCTACAAAGAATAGAATATGTGATTAACCTATTCGGCAACATTCCACATCAAATTTTTTGTTTTTATCATTTACCTACTCGAGGACGAGCAGGAATTAAGCTTGCGAATGCTGATACGTCTCCAATGTATCTATAATTTTTGATTATTCCATGTTGTTATATTATCATTCTTGGATGTTTTACAATCATTTTACAACAACTTTATATCATTTTTTGGTACTAACCTATTGACATAGTGTCAAGTGCCAGTTGCTTTTTTTGCTTGTTTTTTACTTCGCGGGAAATCAATACCAAATGGAGTTCAAACGCAGTGAAACTTTTTGGTGATTTTTTCTGGACTAGAAGACACACGATGGGCCAAGAAGAGGGGGGCTACGAGGGGAGCACTGAAGGAAATATTCCCTAGAGGCAATAATAAAGTTGTTATTTATATTCCGTTATATCATGATAAATGTTTATTATTCATGCTAGAATTGTATTAACCGGAAACTTAGTACATGTGTGAATACATAGACAAAACATAGTGTCCCTAGTATGCCTCTACTTGACTAGTTTGTTAGTCAAAGATGGTTAGGTTTCCTAACCATAGACATGTTGATGAATGGGATCACGTCATTAGAGAATGATGTGATGGACAAGACCCATCCTTTAGCTTAGCATAATGATCGTTACAGTTTCATTGCTACTGCTTTCTTCATGACTTATACATGTTCCTCAGACTATGAGATTATGCAACTCCCGAATACCGAAGGAACACCTTGTGTGATATCAAACGTCACAACGTAACTGGGTGATTATAAAGATGCTCTACAGGTGTCTCCGAAGGTGTTATTGGGTTGGCATAGATCGAGATTAGGATTTGTCACTCCGTGTATCGGAGAGGTATCTCTAGGCCCTCTCGGTAACAAGATTCTAGGTATGATGATACCGACGATCGAATCTCGGGCAAGTAACATACTGATGACAAAGGGAACAACGTATGTTGTTTTGTAGTTTGACCGATAAAGATCTTCATAGAATATGTAGAGCCAATATGAGCATCCAGGTTCCGCTATTGGTTATTGACCGGAGATGTGTCTCGGTCATGTCTACATAGTTCTCGAACCCGTAGGGTCCGCACGCTTAACGTTCGATGACGGTTTGTATTATGAGTTATGTGTTTTTGATGACTAAATTTTGTTCGGAGTCCCGGATGAGATCACGGACGTGACAAGGAGTCTCGAAATGGTCAAGACATAAAGATTAATCTATTCGAAGGCTATGTTCGGACACCGGAAAGGTTTCGGATAGGTTCGGGCATTTTTCGGAACCCCCCGGGGGATTAATGGGCCTTAGTGGGCTTTAGTCGAAAGGGAGAGGAGGTCTGCAGGGTGGCCGCGCCCCTTCCCCTGGCTGGTCCGAATTGGACTCGGAGGGGGCGGTGCGCCCCTCTTTCCTTCTCCCTCTCCACCTCTTTCCCTCTCTCCCTCTCTTGGAAAGGATGGCGACTCCAACTAGGATTGGGAATCCTAGTTGGACTTCCCCTATAGGCGCGCCCCTCCTTAGCCAGCCTCCTCCTCCCTCCTTTATATACGATGGCAGGGGGGCACCCCAAAGCAAAACAGTTGTTCTCTTACCCGTGTGTAGTGCCCCCTTCCACAATTTAACACCTCGGTCATATCGTCGTAGTGCTTAGGCGAAGCCCTGCGCTAGTAACATCATCAACACCATCACCATGCCGTCGTGCTGACGGAACTCTCCCTCGTCCTCAACTGGATCAAGACCTCGAGTGACGTCATCAGGTTGAACGTCTGCTGAACGCGGAGGTATCGTACGTTTGGTACTTGGATCGGTTGGATCGTGAAGACGTTCGACTACATCAACCGCGTTAACTAAACGCTTCCGCTTTCGGTCTATGAAGGTATGTGGACACACTCTCCCTCTCGTTGCTATGCATCTCCTAGAGAGATCTTGAGTGATCATAGGAATTTTTTTGAATTACTACATTCCCCAACAAGCACAACCCACCAGGGCGCGCCTGGGCCCCCAGGAACGCCCAGGTGGGTTGTGCCCACCTCGGTGGCCTTCCCGCACCGCCTCTTTGCTCTATAAATACCTCAATATTCCAGAAACCCTAGGGGAGTCAACGAAAATCAATTCCATCCACTGCAAGTTCCATATTGATACGTCTCCAACGTATCTATAATTTTTGATTGCTCCATGCTACTTTATCTACTGTTTTGGACTATATTGGGATTTATTTTCCACTTTTATATTACTTTTGGGACTAACCTATTAACCAGAGGCCCAGCCCAGAATTTCTATTTTTTTGCCTATTTCAGTGTTTCGAAGAAACGGAATATCAAATGGAGTCCAAACGGAATGAAACCTTCGGGAACGTGATTTTCCAACCGAACGTGATCCAGGAGACTTGGACCCTACTCCAAGCAGTGCCAGAGGCGGTCACGAGGGTGGAGGGCGCGCCCCCTACCTCGTGGGCCCCCTGACGCTCCACCGACGTACTCCTTCCTCCTATATATACCTACGTATCCCCGTACGATCAGAACAGGAGCCAAAAACCTAATTCCACCGCCGCAACCTCCTGTATCCATGAGATCCCATCTTGGGGCCTGTTCCAGAGCTCCGCCGGAGGGGGCATCCATCACGGAGGGCTTCTACATCAACACCATAGCCCCTCCGATGAACTGTGAGTAGTTTACTTCAGACCTTCGGGTCCATAGCTAGTAGCTAGATGGCTTCTTCTCTCTTTTTGGATCTCAATACAATGTTCTCCCCCTCTCTCGTGGAGATCTATTCGATGTAATCTTCTTTTTGCGATGTGTTTGTTGAGACTGATGAATTGTGGGTTTATGATCCAATATTATCTATGGAAAATATTTGATTCTTCTCTAAATTCTTTTATGTATGATTGAGTTATCTTTGCAAGTCTCTTCGAATTATCCTTTTTGGTTTGGCCAACTAGATTGGTAGTTCTTGCAATGGGAGAAGTGCTTAGCTTTGGGTTCAATCTTGCGGTGTCCTTACCCAGTGACAGAAGGGGCAGCAAGGCACGTATTGTATTGTTGCCATCAAGGATAACAAGATGGGGTTTTTATCATATTGCATGAATTTATCCCTCTACATCATGTCATCTTTCTTAAGGCGCTACTCTGTTTTTACTTAATACTCTAGATACATGCTGGATAGCGGTCGATGAGTGGAGTAATAGTAGTAGATGCAGAATCGTTTCGATCTACTTGTTTTGGACGTGATGCCTATATACATGATCATTGCCTAGATATACTCATAACTATGCTCAATTCTGTCAATTGCTCAACAGTAATTTGTTCACCCACCATAGAATACTTATGCACTTGAGAGAAGCCACTAGTGAAACCTATGCCCCCCAGGTCTATTCTCATCATATCAATCTCTATCACTTTATTTACTTGCTTTGTTTTTACTTTGCCTTTTATTTTTTACTTTGCATCTATCTATCAAAAATACCAAAAATATTATATCTATCAAATCTCACTCTCGGAAGTGACCGTGAAGGGATTGACAACCCCTAAGCGTTGGTTGCGAGTTGCTATCGTTTTGTGTAGGTACGAGGGACTTGTGCGTGGTCTCCTACTGGATTGATACCTTGGTCTCAAAAACTGAGGGAAATACTTACGCTACTTTGCTGCATCATCCTCTCCTCTTCGGGGAAATCCAACGCAGTGCTCAAGAGGTAGCAAGAAGAATTTCTGGCGCCGTTGCCGGGGAGGCTCACGCAAGCAAGTCAACAATACCAAGTACCCATCGCAATCCCTATCTCTCGCATTACATTATTTGCCATTTGCCTCTCGTTTTCCTCTCCCCCACTTCACCCTTGCCGTTTTTTTCGCCCTCTCTTTCCCAATCTTCTCCTCCTTTCCCTTTTGTTTGCTTTCTCCCGCCTTGCTTCTATTGCCGCTATGTCTGAAATTGGGGAGATTATCGTCGATATGGACAATAATGATAACACAGAAAATCCCGAGGCTCCGGCCGATGAAACTCCTATCTTGCATACTAAAAAGTTTCGAATCGGTAGTGGTAACATCATTGGCAAAGGTGTTATTCAAGATTTCTTTACTTGTGCCGGTGCTTTACCTTCCATGGGTTGTTCTATTCTTCATAGAACTAGTAGCCTTGCAGATGCTATAGCTATGCTTGTGGTTGAACTTGAAAGACAATTTATGCATATGCACCCTTGCATACAGAGAATTTTCTTAGAATTCTCTAATATTGAGCACTCTTCTGTTAAGCGCGCTGTTACTATCTTTTTGGCTCATGAATTTAGATATATCATAAGAGAAGTCAAAGAAATCTTTGCGCACTATAGGGTGGAAGCCGGTCGTCCACCCATAGAAGCAATCCTCTATGATCAAGAGGAAATTAGACGTTTTCAATCTTCGGACTATGTCGCTTTCAATGGAAATCTTAGAAAAAAGGTCCCTATCAATGTCTTGGTTGATTGCATTAACGATCTTAATAATGATTTTGCCCTTAGAAATAATGAGCTAGGATACTCTCTCGAGTATAAGCTCACAAGATTTTGCCAAAAGAATGCTTTCAGTGATGAAATAGTTGTGCACTATGAAGGGCCAAGGGAGGAACCCGTTCCTCCCGTGATTGATCTTGGGGATTTTTGTCCCGCTAAATTTAGCCCTTCTGATTATTTTTTCTTGCCTCAAAGTAAACTTGCTGCCGAACGTAGAGAATACGAAATGATCTTTCAAGTTCTATCTTATTATTACGACACTACCTAGATCTATCTTTGCTTTTATGCCTAGCTAGGGGCGTTAAACGATAGCGCTTGTTGGGAGGCAACCAATTTTATTTTATGTTTTATGTTTTTGCTTCTGTTTAGGAATAAATAATCCATCTAGCCACTGTTTGGATGTGGTTTTATGTTTTAATTAGTGTTTGTGCCAAGTAGAACCTATAGGATAACCTACGATGATAGTTGATTTGATTCTGCTGAAAAACAGAAACTTTGCGCGCACGAATTTAGTTATGATAAATCACAGGAACGTGCTTTTGCGTTCATTCTTTTTGCTGCTGATAAATAAACAAATTTTCTAGGACTTCCTATTTTGGTAGAATTTTTAGAGTTCCAGAAATTTGCGTTAGTTACAGATTGCTACAGACTGTTCTGTTTTTGACAGATTCTGTTTTTCGTTTGTTGTTTGCTTATTTTGATGAATCTATGGCTAGTAAAATAGTTTATAATCCATAGAGAAGTTGGAATACAGTAGGTTTAACACCAATATAAATAAAGAATGAGTTCATTACAGTACCTTGAAGTAGTCTTTTGTTTTCTTTCTCTAACGGAGCTCACGAGATTTCTGTTGAGTTTTGTGTTGTGAAGTTTTCAAGTTTTGGGTGAATTCTTTTGATGGATTATGGAACAAGGAGTGGCAAGAGCCTAAGCTTGGGGATGCCCATGGCACCCCAAGATAATCCAAGGACACGAAAAAGTCAAAGCTTGGGATGCCCCGGAAGGCATCCCCTCTTTCGTCCACTTCCATCGGTAATTTACTTGGAGCTATATTTTTTATTCACCAACATGATATGTGTTTTGCTTGGAGCGTCTTGTATTATTTGCGTCTTTGCTTGTTAGTTACCACAATCATCCTTGCTGTACACATCTTTTGAGAGAGCCATACATGATTTGGAATTTGATAGAATACTCTATGTGCTTCACTTATATCTTTTGAGCTTGATAGTTTTGCTCATAGTGCTTCACTTATATCTTTTGAGCATGATAATTTTTGCTCTAGTGCTTCACTTATATCTTTTAGAGCACGGTGGTGGATTTGTTTTAAAGAAACTATTGATCTCTCATGCTTCACTTAGATTATTTTGAGAGTCATTAATAGCATGGTAATTTGCTTAATGTTAATATACTTAGTGTTCAAGACATGTGAAACTTTCTTTTGAGTAAATTGAATACTAAGATAAGTGATGCTTGATAATTGTTTTGAGATATGGAGGTAATAATATCAAAGTTGTGCTAGTTGATAATTGTGAATTTGAGAAATACTTGTGTGGAAGTTTGCAAGTCCCGTAGCATGCACGTATGGGTAAAGTTGTGTAACAAATTTGAAACATGAAGTGTAACTAGCTTGTGCATCCTTATGAGTGGCGGTCGTGGACGAGCGATGGTCTTTTCCTACCAATCTATCCCCCTAGGAGCATGCGCGTAGTACTTGAATTTTTTGATGGCTTCTAAATTTTTGCAATAAGTATATGAGTTCTTTTGACTAATGTTGAGTCCATGGATTATACGCACTCTCACCTTTCCACCTTTGCTAGCCTCTTCGGTACCGTGCATTGCCCTTTCTCACCTTGAGAGTTGGTGCAAACTTCGCCGGTGCATCCAAACCCCGTGATACGATACGCTCTATCACACATAAACCTCCTTATATCTTCCTCAAAACAGCCACCATACCTACCTATCATGGCATTTCCATAGCCGTTCCGAGATATATTGCCATGCAACTTCCAGCATCATCATCATGACATACATTACTTTTGTCATATTGCCATTGCATGATCATGTAGTTGACATCGTATTTGTGGCAAAGCCACCATGCATTATTTTCCATACGTGTCACTCTTGATTCATTGCACCATCCCGGTACACCGCCGGAGGCATTCATATAGAGTCATATCTTGTTCTAAGTTTCGAGTTGTAATTGTTGAGTTGTAAGAAAAATAAAAGTGTGATGATCATCATTATTAGAGCATTGTCCCAAGTGAGGAAAGGATGATGGAGACTATGATTCCCCCATAAGTCGGGATGAGACTCCGGACGAAAAAAAAGAGGCCATAAAAAAAGAGAAAGGCCCAAACAAATAAAAAAATGAGAGAAAAAGAGAGAAGGGACAATGCTACTATCCTTTTACCACACTTGTGCTTCAAAGTAGCACCTTGTTCTTCATGTAGTGAGTCTCGTATATTGTGCTTCAAAGTAGCACCAAGATCTTCATGGTAGTGAGTCTCATAAGTTGTCTTTTTATACTAGTGGGAATTTTTCATTATAGAACTTGGCTTGTATATTCCAATGATGGGCTTCCTCAAAATGCCCTAGGTCTTCGTGAGCAAGCGAGTTGGATGCACACCCACTAGTTTTCTTTTGTTGAGCATTGATAGCTCTAGTGCATCCGTTGCATGGCAATCCCTACTCCTCATGTTGACATCAATTGATGGGCATCTCCATAGCCCGTTGATTAGCCTCGTCAATGTGATACTTTCTCCTTTTTTGTCTTCTCCACACAATCCCCATCATCATATTCTATTCCACCCATAGTGCTATATCCATGGCTCGCGCTCATGTATTGCGTGAAAGTCGAAAAAGTTTGAGATTATTTGAGTATGAAACAATTGCTTGGCTTGTCATCGGGGATATAGAAGTTGGGAACATCTTTGTGTGACGAAAATGAAGAATCCTAACCATATGATTTTGCAGGGATGAACTTTCTTTTGCCATGTTATTTTGAGAAGACATGATTGCTTTGATTAGTATGCTTGAAGTATTATTATTTTTGTGTCAATATGAACTTTTGTCTTCAATCTTTCGGATCTGAATATTCCTATCACAATTAAGAAGATTTATATTGAAATTATGCCAAAGTATCACTCCGCATCAAAAATTCTTTTTTATCATTTACCTACTCGAGGACGAGAAGGAATTAAGCTTGGGGATGCCTGATACGTCTCCAACGTATCTATAATATTTGATTGCTCCATGCTACTTTATCTACTGTTTTGGACTATATTAGGCTTTATTTTCCACTTTTATATTACTTTTGGGACTAACCTATTAACCGGAGGCCCAGCCCAGAATTGCTGTTTTTTTTGCCTATTTCAGTGTTTCGAAGAAACGGAATATCAAACGGAGTCCAAACGGAATGAAACCTTCGGGAATGTGATTTTCCAACCAAACGTGATCCAGGAGACTTGGACCCTACTCCAAGCAGTGCCAGAGGCGGTCACGAGGGTGGAGGGCGCGCCCCCTGGGTGCGCCCCCCTACCTCGTGGGCCCCCTGACGCTCCACCGACGTACTCCTTCCTCCTATATATGCCTACATATCCCCGTACGATCAGAACAGGAGCCAAAAACCTAATTCCACCGCCGCAACCTCCTGTATCCATGAGATCCCATCTTGGGGCCTGTTCCGGAGCTCCGCCGAAGGGGGCATCCACCATGGAGGGCTTCTACATCAACACCATAGCCCCTCCGATGAAGTGTGAGTAGTTTACTTCAGACCTTCGGGTCCATAGCTAGTAGCTAGATGGCTTCTTCTCTCGTTTTGGATCTCAATACAATGTTCTCCCCCTCTCTCGTGGAGATCTATTCGATGTAATCTTCTTTTTGCGGTGTGTTTGTTGAGATCGATGAATTGTGGGTTTATGATCCATTATTATCTATGGAAAATATTTGATTCTTCGCTGAATTCTTTTATGTATGATTGAGTTATCTTTGCAAGTCTCTTCGAATTATCTTTTTTGGTTTGGCCAACTAGATTGGTAGTTCTTGCAATGGGAGAAGTGCTTAGCTTTGGATTTAATCTTGCGGTGTCCTTACCCAGTGACAGAAGGGGCAGCAAGGCACGTATTGTATTGTTGCCATCGAGGATAACAAGATGTTTTTTTTATCATATTGCATGAATTTATCCCTCTACATCATGTCATCTTGCTTAAGGCGTTACTCTGTTTTTACTTAATACTCTAGATGCATGCTGGATAGTGGTCGATGAGTGGAGTAATAGTAGTAGATGCAGAATCGTTTCGATCTACTTGTTTTGGACATTATGCCTATATACATGATCATTGCCTAGATATACTCATAACTATGCTTAATTCTGTCAATTGCTCAACAGTAATTTGTTCACCCACCGTAGAATACTTATGCTCTTGAGAGAAGCCACTAGTGAAACCTATGCCCCCCGGGTCTATTCTCATCATATCAATCTCTATCACTTTATTTACTTGCTTTGTTTTTACTTTGCCTTTTATTTTTAACTTTGCATCTATCTATCAAAAATACCAAAAATATTATCTCTATCAGATCTCACTCTCGTAAGTGACCGTGAAGGGATTGACAACCCCTAAGCGTTGGTTGCGAGTTGCTATCGTTTTGTGTAGGTACGAGGGACTTGTGTGTGTGGTCTCCTACTGGATTGATACCTTGGTTCTCAAAAACTAAGGGAAATACTTATGCTACTTTGCTGCATCATCCTCTCCTCTTCGGGGAAATCCAACGCAGTGCTCAAGAGGTAGCACATATCCACCAGATCCAATGTAGACACCATCACGGAGGGGTTCATCATCCTCATTGGTGCCTCTCCGATGATGCGTGAGTAGTTCATTGTAGACCTACGGGTCCATAGTTAGTAGCTAGATGGCTTCCTCTCTCTCTTTTAATTCTCAATACAATGGTCTCTTGGAGATCTATTTGATGTAACTCTTTTTTGCGGTGTGTTTGTTAGGATCCGATGAACTTTGAGTTTATGATGAGATCTATGTTTTTATCCATGAAAGTTATCTCAATTCTTGATATCTTATATGCATGATTACTTATAGCCTCATATTTCTTCTTCGAATCTTTGGTTTAGTTAGGCTAACTAGATTGATTTTTCTTGCCATGGGAAGAGGTGCTTTGTGATGGGGTTCGATCTTATGGTGCTGGATCCCAGTGATAGAATGGGAACCGGCATGTATGCATCGTTGCTATTAAGGATAACAAGATGGGGTCTATTTCTACATAAATAGATCTTGTCTACATCATGTCATCGTTGTTATTGCATTACTCCGTTTTTCCATGAACTTAATACACTAGATGCATGCTGGATAGCGGTCGATGTGTGGAGTAATGGTAGTAGATGCAGGAAGGAGTCGGTCTACTAATCTTGGATGTGATGCCTATATAATGATCATTTCCTGGATATCTTCATGATTATTTGAAGTTCTATCAATTGCTCAATAGTAATTTGTTTACCCATCGTATGCTATTTTTCTCGAGAGAAGCCACTAGTGAAATCTACGGCCCCGGGTCTCTTCTTTATTACATTTGCCTTCAAGATCTATTTTTATTTGCTTTTATTTTCATATCTATTAATCCAGAAACACAAAAATACCTTGCTGAAATTTTTATTTATTTATTTTATCCCGTGTTCCCGCGAGATCTATTAATCCAATCTACTACAATTTTACCTATCCTTTTACCCGTGAGGGATTGACAACCCCTCTCTTACGTCGGGTTGCAAGTACTTGTTCTTTGTGTGCAGGAGTTGTTTACGTGGTGTTGTGTGGTTCTCCTACTGGTTCGATAACCCTGGTATCATCACTAAGGGAAATACCTGCCGTAGTTGTGCTGCATCATCCCTTCCTCTTTGGGGAAATACCGATGTTGTCCAAGCCGCATCAGTCACTTGCAAATGTGAGACCTGATAGAGATAGAAATAAAAGATTACTAAAACGTAAAAGTATATAGAAGTAAATATATTGCAACAAGATATTTTTGGTATTTTTAATATATAGATCTGAAAATGTAACGAGGAAAATAGACCCGGGGCCATAGGTTTCACTAGAGGCTTCTCTCTTGAAGGCAAATAACACGGTGGGTGAACAAATTATTGTTGAGCAATTGATAGAAAAGTATAAAGTTATGACGATATCCAAGGCAATGATTACGCAATATAGGCATCACATCTATATCAAGTAGACCGACTTTTGCCTGCATCTACTACTATTACTCCACACATCGACCGACTCCTGCTTGCATCTAGAGTATTTAGTTCATAAGAATAGAGTAACCCATTAAGTAATATGACATGATGTAGCGGGATAAACTCAAGCAATATGATGAAAACCCCATCTTGTTATCCTCGATGGCAACAAAGCAATACGTGTCTTGCTACCCCTACTATGTCACTGGGTGAAATCACGCAAGTATGAACCCAAAGCTAAGCACCTCTCCCATTGCAAGAAAAACCAATCTAGTTGGCCAAACCAAACCGATAATTCAAAGAGAAATACAAAGATACCAAATCATGAATATAAGAATTTAGAGAAGATTTAAATAATATTCATAGGTAAGCTGATCATAAATCCACAACTCATTGGATCTCGACAAACACACCGCAAAAGAAGATTACATCGGATAGATCTCCAAGAACATCAAGGAGAACATGGTATTGAGAATCAAAGAGAGAGAAGAAGGCGTCTAGCTACTAGCTATGGACCCATAGGTCTATAGTAAACTAATCACGCTTCATCGGAAGGGCAATAGAGTTGATGTAGATGCCCTCCGTGATCGAATCCCCCTCCGGCAGGATGCTGGAAAAGGCCCCAAGATGGGATCTCACGGAAACAGAAGGTTGCGGCGGTGGAAAAGTGTTTTCTTGGATGCTTATGAGGGTTTTGGAATATATGTGAATATATAGGAGGAAGAAGTAGGTCAGGGTGTCTTCGGGGAGGCCACAATCCCTAGGGGCGCGCTCCCTGGCTTGTCGTCTACTCCAAGGGTTTCTGACTTGGACTCCAAGTCCTTCGTGTGTCTTCTGGTCCAAGAAAAATCATTGTGAAACTTTTATTCTGTTTGAACTTCGTTTAGTATTCCTTTTCTGCTGAACTCAAAAACAAGGAAAAAACAAAAACTGGCACTGAGCTCTAGACTAATAGGTTAGTCCCAAAAATAATAGAAAATAGCATATTAATGCATATAAAACATCCACAACAGATAATATAATAGCATGGAACAATCAAAAATTAGAGATACGTTGGAGACGTATCAGTAGCCCAATCCTTTTGTGGCAAAGGACAGACAATGTATCTTATGATAAGCAAAGCGTTCTTGAGGGTACACATGGATTTCACCATATCACTTTCGTCATGTTAGTTTTATTCGTGTTTGCCACTTTGATAATTTGATATGTGGGTGGACCAGTGCTTAGGTGCTGTTCTTACTTGAACAAACCTCCTACTTATGATTAACCCCCTCGCAAGAATCCACAACTACGAGAAAAGTATTAAGATAAAATCTAACCATATCATTAAACTTTTGGATCCAAATCGTTCCCTTACGAAGTTGCACATAAACTAGGGTTTAAGCTTCTATCACTCTAGCAACCCATCATATAATAACTACTCCACAATGCATTCTCTTAGGCCCAAATGTGGTGAAGTGCCATCTAGTCGACATTCACATGACACCACTAAGGGAATCACAACATACATGTCATCAAAATATCGAACATATATCAGGTTCACAAGATTACTTGCAACATGATTTCTCTCATGACCTCAAGAACAAATGTAACTGCTCACAAATGATAATCATGCCCAAGATCAGAGGGCTATTAAATAGCATAATGGATCTAAACATATAATATTCCACCAAATAAACCATATAGTAATCAACTACAAGATGTAATCAACACTACTAGTCAACCATGACTACTAATCTAAGGTTCCGGTACAAAGATTGAACACAAGAGTGAACTATGGTTTGAGAGGAGATGGCGATATTGAAGATGTTGATGGAGATTTCCCTCCTAAAGATGGGAGAGTTGTTGGTGATGACGATGGCGATGATTTCCTCCTTCAGGATGAAAGTTCCTCCAGAGGAATCACACCGCCGGAGGGCAAAAGTGCTCCTACCCAAGTTCCGCCTCGAGACGGCAACACTTCGTCCCGAAAGTCCTCTCCTTATTTTTTTTCTAGGTCAAAATGACTTATACACCAAAAGAGGGGCATCAGAGGTGGGCCGAGGAGGGCACAACCCACCAGGGCGCGCCTGGGCCCCCTGGCACGCCCAGGTGGGTTGTACCCACCTGGTGGCCCCCTTTGGTAGTTATTTGCTCCACTATTCTTCATATATTGCAGAATAATTCTCCATAAATTTTCATCTCATTTGGAGATTTGCAGAATAGGTAACTCTGACGTAGCATTTTCAGGTCCAGAATTCCAGCTACCAGTATTCTCCCTCTTTGTGTAAACCTTGCATATTATGAGAGAAAAGGCATTAGAATTACTCCCAAAAGCATTTTTATGCATAAAAACATTATAAATAACAGTAGGAAAACATTATGTAAAATGGATGTATCAAACATGCCCTGCAAAAACAAGTTAGACATCCTCTACTTTGTTGTTGCAAGTTTTACGTGGCTGCTTGATGTCTACTACACAACCTTCTTATTGTAGACTCATGTTTGGCCTCCAAGTGTAGAGTTTTGTAGGACAGTAGCAATTTTCCCTCAAGTGGATGACCTAAGCTTTATCAATCCAGGGAAGCGTAGGATGAAGATGGTCTCTCTCAAACAACCCTGCAACCAAACAACAAAGAGTCTCTTGTGTCCCCAACACCCCCAATACAAAGGTAAATTATATAGGTGCACTAGTTTGGCGAAGAGATGGTGATACAAGTGTAATATGGATGGTAGATATAGGTTTTTGTAATCTGAATATATATATATAAATAAACTAGTAACAAAAGTGAGCAAACACGGTATTGAAATGCTTGAAAACAAGTCCTAGGGTTCATACTTTCACTAGTGCAAAGTCTCTCAATAATGATATCATAATTGGATCATATAACAATCCCTCAACGTGCAACAAAGAATCACTCCAAAGTTTCTTTTGGAAACGTAGGACGAAAATGTGCATCAACTCATATGCATAGATTATCCCTATGTCACCTCGGGAATCCGCGAGTTGAGTGCCAAGACATACATCAAGTGAATCAATAGAACATCCCATTGTCACCACAGATATCCCATCGCAAGACATACATCAAGTGTTCTCAAATCCAATACTCAATCCAACATAACGAACCCACAAAGAGCAAGACTCAATTCATCACAAGAAGGTAGATAGGGATAAACACCATAAGATCCAACTATAATAACAAAGCTCGCGGTACATCAAGATCATTCCAAATCAAGAACACGAGAGAGAGAGAGAGAGAGAGAGAGAGAGAGAGAGAGAGAGAGAGAGAGATCTAACACATAGCTACTGGTACACACCCTTGGCCCCGAGGGTGAACTACTCCCTCCTCATCATGGAGATCACCAGGATGATGAAGATGGCCTCCGGTGATGATTTCCCCCTTTGACAGGGTGCCGAAATGGGCTCTCGATTGGTTTTTTGTGGCTACAGAGGCTTGCGATGGCGGAACTTCCGATCTAGGGTTCTTTTCAGAGGTTTCTATATTTATAATAACTTTTGGCATCAGAAACACGTCAAGGGGGTGCCCGAGGGGCCCAGAAGCCGTAGGGGTGCGCCCTGGGGGTAGGGTGCATCCCCTAGCTTGTGGCTTCCTCGTCCACTTCCTAGACCAGCTCTTGTGCTTTGGGGGTCTCTTTTGGTCCATAAAAAAACACCGTAAATTTTTAGCCCATTTCGAGAACTTTTATTTCTGCACAAAAATGACACCATGGTAGTTCTGCTGAAAACAATGTCAGTCTGGGTTAGTTCTAATCAAATCATACCAAAACCATATAAATTTGTTGTGAACATGGCATGAATACTTCAGAAATTATAGATACGTTGGAGATGTATCACCGCTACGGGCTTCAAGCAGGAAACGTTCTTAACTACGCAAAAAACCACAACGGTGATTATCAAGTTTGCTGTTTTAACCTTCTTCAAAGACCGGCCGTAGTCAAATTTGATTCAACTAAAGTAGGAGAAACAGACACCTCCCAGCCACCTTTATGCAAAACAAGTTGCATGTCAGTCGGTGGAATCGTTCTCATGTGTGTGGACATGTAAGGTTGGTCCCGGTCGCTTCATCCCAAAATACCGCCAAATCAAAATAAGACGTTGGTGGTAAGAAGTATGACCATCACCGTCCACAACTCCTTTGTGTTCTACTCGTGCATATCATCTACTCATAGACCTAGCTCGGATGCCACTGCTGGGAAACGTTGCATGGAAAACAAAAAAATTCCTACGCACACGCAAGATCTATCCATGGAGATGCATAGCTATGAGAGGGGAGAGTATGTCTATGTACCCTCGTATACCGTTTAGTGGAAGTGTTTAACAATGCAGTTGATGTAGTCGAACACCTTCGCGATCCAACCGATCAAGTACCGAACGTACGACACCTCCATGTTCAGCACACGTTCAGCTAGATGACGTCCTCGCCTTCTTGATCCAGCAAGACGAGCGAAGTAGTAGATTAATTCTGGTAGCACGACTGCATGGTGACGATGGTGGTGAACTTGTTCCCGTAGGGCTTCGCCGTGCACTGTGGAAAACTAGACGGAGGATGAAACTATGGAGAGGGGCGCCGCACACGGCTAATAGATTGTCGTGGGTTGTGTGGCACCCCCTCCCTCTCATATATATATAGGTGGGGGAGGGGAGGCAGCCAGGGTGTGCCCCAAGGTGGCTGGTCGGCCCCCTTGGGCACCTGCCCTATGGCGTCCCCCCTTCCTTGTTTGCTCGCGGGAGGAAGGCGGGAGGGGGTGCCCCCCCTTTCCTTCCTCTTAGGTGGAGGGAACAAAAGAGGGGCTAGCCCTCCCCCTTTTTAATCCATACATCCGGCGGCCTAGAGGAGGGGGTGCACCAGCCCCTTGTGGGCTGCTGTACTCCCCCTCTCTTGGCCCATATGGCCCATTAACCTCCCGGGGCTTCCCGGAACCCATTCCGGTGATCCGATGACTACCCGATACAATCCAAAACCTTTTCGGTGACCAAATAGCATCGTCCTATATAGCAATCTTTACCTCTGAACCATTCCGGAGCTCCCCGTAATGTCTGTGGTCTCATCCGAGACTCTGAACAACATTCGGTCACAAATTCACGTAACTCATATAATACTATATCGTCAACGAACGTTAAGCGTGCAGACCATACTGGTTCGAGAATGATGTAGACATGACCGAGATGCCTCTCCGGTCAATAACCAATAGCGGAACCTGGATGCCTATACTGGTCCCTACATATTCTACAAAGATCTTTATCGGTTGAACCTTATGACAACATACGTAATCCCTTTGTATGTCAGTATGTTACTTGCCCGAGATTTGATCGTCGGTATCCTCATACCTAGTTCAAACTCATTACCAGCAAGTCTCTTTACTCGTTCCGTAATACGTCATCTCGTAACTAACTCCTTAGTCACTTTGGTTGCATGCTTCTTGTGATGTGTATTACCGAGAGGCCCCAGAGATACCTCTCCGATACACAGAGTGACAAATCCTAATCTCGATCCATGCCAACTCAATAGACACCTTCGAAGATACCTGTAAGGCATGTTTATGATTACCTAGTTATGTTGTGACATTTGGTAGCACACAAGGTATTCCTTCGGTATCTGGGAGTTGCATGATCTCATAGTCGAAGGAATATGTATTTGATATTAAGAAAGCAATATCAATAAATTGAACGATCATATGCTAAGCTAATGGATGTGTCTTGTCCATCATATCATTCTCCTAATGATGTGATCCCTTTATCAAGTGACAACACATGTCTATGGTTAGGAAACGTTAACCATCTTTGATCAACGAGCTAGTCTAGTAGAGGCATACTAGGGACACGGTATTTGTTTATTTATCCACACATGTACCTAAGTTTCCGATCAATACAATTCTAGAATGAATAATAAACCTTTCTCATGAATAAGGAAATATAATAATAAGCTAGGTTGTTCATGGGATTGGCTCCATGAATTGGTAAAGCCTGTGAATTTGAATTGTACTTCAAATTTAGCATGCGACTCACACGTACGTGCTTGTGGGACGTTTTGCAGATGGAACTCCTTGATGGCTACTAATGATTGTGGTTGGTTAAGTTAACCTGGAGTCTTCATTTAAACAGATTATATTTGGACATTTATCTACAATTTATATAGTTTGAAATTAACTGGAATAGCACTATATAAAGGACCCTAAACCTTAGCCTCAAAGGTCATTGTGAGTGGAACCACGGAAAAGGATCGAGGAATAGGGGTTAGACTGTGTGCGTATATTTCTAACACACAAGTACTACCAATTAAAAGGAGGCAGTTTGTGCTCACTAGAGATTGTTGATGGTCGGCTCTAAGATGGCCAGTGCTCAGGTTCTTGGATTTGGAACCAACAAGTTCAAGCATCAGTACATGGACGGTGAATGCATGGATTGGAGAACAAAATATGAGGTGGACGAGGAGGGGGTAACCTTGGTCGAAGTAGGTGTCTGTCATCGCCATTGCCGGATGGGTCAGGAGCTTTGAGGCGGAGGGTGATTCGGGGAAGGAGGAGGGTGACGGTCGTGGCCCATCGCTGTCGCTGACACTGGAGGGGCGGAGCGTTGATGCTGAGCACCGGGTGGAGGAGGTCGCGGGATGTCGCTTCGGTCGCCGCCAGAGGAGCTCGGAGGCAGAGGAGGATCTTGGTCGACGCCGCCTGTCGGTCGTGAGAGAGCGAACTGAGTCAAGGGTTTTCTCCCTGGCCTATTGACACCGGGCGATCTATCCCCGGGATGGGCCACAGAAAGGTTAGGGGTCTTTCCCCTTCGCGTGTCACCAAAATGGTGTTGCGAGGCCTAAATGTTTCGACATTTCTTTGTCATGCTAGTTTGTTTATCATTTCCTCATTACCAATTCTAGCATTTCGGCAAATAAATGCAAGATTCCATTTTACATCTAAGGATATGTATAATCGGGAACCCACTGGTATGAGTTGGGCTTACTATCTACGGTGGCGCTTCCTAATGAACAATGCATTGAGTTTCATCAAAGCAACTAGATGTGCAATTGCCACTAGGTATGAAAATTTAACAAATATATGTTTATAGCAAACAACAAGTTATTTTCAATCGTGAAATTGTTAATTAACTCTAGCTGTTGGATCATCTTATGAACTAAACCAAGTATCAAAAGCTGGCCAATAAAGTGAAATATTTTACCCATGAACCTTTTTCTATTTTCTTAATAATGGTAAAACGGGAGCGAATGCACCCTATTTCCACATTCTGAAGTATCCCTCTATTAACAGTTGAGTTCACCATAGATATATGAAACCTTTTTTCTCTTTGGTGTTGGAAGACAAACTGAAAAGTATTCCATTGATCCATCTCCATCGTATCTATAATTTTTGATTGTTTCATGCCAATATTATTCAACTTTTAAATACTTTTCACAACTTTTTATATGATTTATTTGGACCAACTTACTTATCTAGTGCCCAGTGCCAGTTCCTGTTTGTTGCATATTTTTGTATCGCAGAAAATCCATATCAAACTAAGTCCAAACGTGATGCAACTCCATGGAGAGTTATTTTGGAATATTTGTGATTTTTGGGAGTTGGAATCACCACAAACGGAGGCCCACATGGACCACGAGACACCAGGGCGCGCCCCAGGCCCCTGGCGCGTAGTGGTGGGTGCTGCTCACCTCGGACGTCGGTTGGAGCTATACTTCGGGCGCAAGGAAGCTTATATCTGGGAAAAATCGTGTAAAAAGATCAGCGCAATCGGAGTTACGGATCTCCAGGAATATAAGAAACGGTTTTCGGCCAGATATGAGGAGCGCGAAACAGAAGAGAACAGAGAGGGATATCCAATCTCGGAGGGGCTCCCACCCCTCCGCTGCCATGGAGACCATGGACCAGAGGGGGAACCCTCCTCCCATCTAGGGGGAGGCCAAGGAAGAAGAAGAAGAAGAAGAAGAAGGAGGGGGCTCTCTCCTCCTCTCTCCTGGTGGCGCCGGAACGCCACCAGGGCAATCATCATGTGACGGCGATCTATTCCAACAACTCAGTCATCTTCATGAACACCTTCATCACCTTCCCCCATCTATATTCAGCGGTCCACTCTCCCGCAACCCGCTGTACCCTCTACTTGAACATGGCGCTTTATGCTTCATATTATTATCCAATGATGTGTTGCCATCCTATGATACTTGAGTAGATTTTTGTTGTCCTATGGGTTAATCGTGATCTTGGTGGTATGATTGTATATTTTATTCTGGTGTTGTCCTACAGTGCCCTCCGTTCTCGTGCAAACATGAGGGGCCCCCGCTATAGGGTGTTGCAATATGTTCATGGTTTGCTTATTGTCAGTGTTGCGGGGGTGACAACAGCCTAAATGCGGATAAGTGGGTCATGGCGTATGGGAGTAAATAGGACTTGATACTTAATGCTATGGTTGGGTTTCACAACCTTAATGATCTTTAGTAGTTGCGGATGCTTGCTAGAGTTCCAATCATAAGTGCATATGGTGCATATGATCCAAGTAGAGAAAGTATGTTAGCTCATGCCTCTCCCTCATATAAAATTCCAAGAATGATTACCGGTACTTGTTATCGATTGCCTAGGGACAATTCCGCAAATCCTACCACCACTTTTCCTCACTCGCTTTATTTACTTTTTGCAGTTTTATTTAAACATCACCTAACTTTATTTTCCTGTTCTTTATTATCTTGTAAACCTTTCCTACAAAGTACTTCTAGTTTCATACTTGTTCTAGGTAAAGCAAACGTCAAGTGTGCGTAGAGTTGTATCGGTGGTCGATAGAACTTAAGGGAATATTTTTTCTTCCTTTAGCTCCTCGTTGGGTTCGACACTCTTATTTATCGAAGAAGGATTCAAACAATCCCCTATACTTGTGGGTTATCAAGACCTTTTTCTGGCACCGTTGTCGGGGAGCAATAGCATGGGGTGAATATTCTCGTGTGTGCTTATTTGCTTTGTCACTAAGTACATTTTATTTTGTGCTCTTGTTTTCTATCTCTAATTATGGGTAGGAAACGCAAAATACCAAAAAAATAGTTGTACCTACTAAACCAATGGTTGAAGAACCACACGAAATCTATCATACTACTGAAGCTTTCTACTTGGATCATCTTTGATCCATTTGTGCTTGTGCTGAAAACCCAACTAGCTTAGTTGAGGGAAAATCATTAGATGAGCATGCTTGTTTTGTGCGGCACCGTTTATCTCAAAAATGGAAACTTTTACAGCATCAAATTAATACTATGCAATGCTATGCTTGGAATTTATGTGAATTATATGATTTTACTTGTTGTTCTGAAGACCCTAAGAAACACCT
>NC_041391.1:261381286-261410721 GCF_002162155.2 Triticum dicoccoides
GGGGGGGGGTGATTAGACACTAAGTACCAAAGTTGTAATTTTTAAGTTTCTTTAAGTTTAAGTGGAGTTTAGGCACAAGTTTAACATTCACAACACATAACAAGCAAGCATGCAAAGAGTATATGAGCAGCGGAAAGTAAAGCATGCAACTTGCAAGAATGTAAAGGAAAGGGTTTTGGAGGATTCAAACGCAATTGGAGACACAGATGTTTTTGGCGTGGTTCCGATAGGTGGTGCTATCGTACATCCACATTGATGGATACTTCAACCCACGAAGGGTAATGGTTGCGCGAGTCCACAGAGGGCTCCACCCACGAAGGGTCCACGAAGAAGCAGCCTTGTCTATCCCACCATGGCCGTCGCCCACGAAGGACTTGCCTCACTAGCGGTATATCTTCACGAAGTAGGCGATCTCCTTGCCGTTACAAACTCCTTGGTTCAACTCCACAATCTTGTTGGAGGCTGCCAAGTGACACCTAGCCAATCTAGGAGACACCACTCTCCAAGAAGTAACAAATGGTGCATTGACGATGAACTCCTTGCTCTTGTGCTTCAAATGATAGTCTCCCCAACACTCAACTCTCTCTCATAGGATTTGGATCTGGTGGAAAGAAGATTTGAGTGGAAAGCAAGTTGGGGAAGGCTAGAGATCAAGATTCATATGGTAGGAATGGAATATCTTGGCCTCAACACATGAGTAGGTAGTTCTCTCTCAGAAAATGTATGCTGGAAGTGTAGGTTCAGTCTGATGGCTCTCTTCACGAATGAAGAGGAGGTGGAGGGGTATATATTGCCTCCACACAAAATCTAACCATTACACACAATCTACCAAACTCGGTGGGACCGAATCATTAAACTCGGTCAGACCGATTTAGCAAATAAAGTGACCGTTAGGGTTTTCGGTGGGACCGAAATGCAACTCGGTAGGACCGATTTGGTTAGGGTTAGGGCATAACGTAATCTCGGTAAGACCGATTACACAAACTCGGTGAGACCGATTTTGGTAATAAGCTTTCCAGAGAGTTGGTCAGGCAAACTCGGTTTGACCGATTACACAAACTCGGTGGGACCGATTTTGGTAATGAGTCAACCAGGAAGTTTGCATTGTAATCTCGGTAGTACCGATTGCTCAAGCTCGGTGGGACCGATTTTGGTAATGGACATACACAGAGAGATTACAATCCCATCTCGGTGAGACCGAGATCCCTATTGGTAAGACCGTGCTTAGGTTTTGTGGCAGTGGCTATGACTTTTGGAATCGGTGGCGCCGGATAGGAAGAATCGGTGTGACCGATTTTGGCTTTAGGTTTAGGTCATTTGTGGATGTGAGTAGGTAGCTGAGGGTTTTGGAGCATATCACTAAGCACATGAAGCAAGAGGCTCATTAAGCAACACCTCATCCCTTCTTGATAGTATTGGCTTTTCCTATAGACTCAATGTGATCTTGGACCACTAAAATATAAAATGAAGAGTCTTGAGCTTGGAGCTTGAGCCAATCCTTTGTCCTTAGCATCTTGAAGGAGCTCCCACATCCTTTAGTCCATGCCACTCCATTGTTGAACTTATCTGAAACATGCTAGATAAAAGTGTTAGTCCAACAAGAGATATGTTGGCATTAATTACCAAAACCACCTAGGGAGCACTTGTGCTTTCACCTTCCCTATCAATGTGAGTTTATAGATAATGGAATCGTATCTTATTATGCCAAAGGTGTTTATAATTACTTAGATATTGAACAAATTGAAGAATTTGTTGCTTTTAAAGGTGCTTATGAAATTGCTTATTTAATTGAAAAGTATGATGCTACTCTTTACAAATCTGAAAATCTTGCCATACTTAAATATTGTTATGATAATTATGCTTCTAATGCCTATGTTAAACCATATATTGAGGAGTCCTCTGCAGTCCAAGAAGAGACTAACATTTTGCAGGAGTCTATGGAAGAAGGAATTGATGAAACTTTGAGCTCATTGGATGAAAAAGATGATGAGGAGAGCGAAGAACAAAAGGAGGAAGAGCAGATTAGCTACCCGTGCCCACCTTCTAATGAGAGTAACCCTCCAACTCATACATTGTTTAATGTCCCTTCATTCTTACCGAAGGATGAATGCTATGATAATTGCTATGATCTCGTTGATTTGTTTGAAATATCCCTTTTTGATGATGCTTGCTATGCTTGTGGCCAAGATGCCAATATGAATTATGCTATTGGAGATGAACTTGATATTGTTCCTTATGTTAAACATAAAATTGTTGCTATTGCACCCACACATGATAGTCCTATTATCTTTTTGAATTCTCCAAACTACACTATATAAGAGAAGTTTGCACTTGTTAAGGATTATATTGATGGGTTGCGTTTTACCGTTGCACATGGTGATTTTGATGAATGTAATATGCATGTGCTTGCTGCTCCTACTTGCAATTATTATGAGAGAGGAACTACATCTCCACCTCTTTATGTTTCCAACACGATAAAATTGCAAGAAACTACTTATGCTATGTATTGGCCATTACTTGATGTGCATGAATTGTTCTTGTATGACATGCTGATGCATAGGAAGAGAGTTAGACTTCGTCATTGCTTGATATATGTTGCTTTGTTCTCACTACTAAATGCCAAATCATTGTTAATTAAAATTGGCTTTGATATACCTTGGGATCCGGGTGGATTCATTACTTGAGCACTTTATGCCTAGCTTAATGGCTTTAAAGAAAGCGCTGCCAGGGAGACAACCTGGAAGTTTTAGAGAGTCATTTATTTCTGTTGAGTGCTTTTATAAAGTTTAAAAACAAAAAAATATAGAGGGGAACCCAAAACTTTTCAAAAAGGAAAGTGAAAGTGAGAGAGACAAGCATTGTTGAAGTGGGGGAGCTCCTTGAACTTTGTTCACGCTCATAGAAACTTTGTGAATTTTAATTACAGAAACTTTTCAACAAAAATAATTATCCCCTTGTACGATTCCATTGTATTATAAAATAATGTGCCAAGATTTGCCTTTAGGATGGGTAGATTGCTTGTTGGTTTGTGCGGTGCAAAACAGAAACTTTGGCTGTAGTGTGCGATTTTACGTTTTTTACTGGAAAGTCAAACGGTTCTGAAACATTTTCCACTGTCTTTATATACAAATTTTTTATTTTCCCTAATTTTCTCAGAATTGTTTGAGTTACATAAGTATGGTGGATGTTTAAATCTTTACAGATTGTCCTGTTTTCATAGATTGCTGTTATAGCTTCGTTATTTGCGTATGTTTGAATTCTTGTTTTAGCCTCCTTGACTTGGCGCCATAGAATTGTGATAGAATACAGTGGGTAATTTTTTTTTATAATTATACAATAATGTTGCAGCAGTACATGATGGGATTCCATTGCCATCTTCACTAACCCCGCCACTAAAAGTTCGTTTAAGTTTTGTGTGGATGAAGTGTTCGAAGATGGAGGAGGTCTCGATATGAGGAGAAGGAGGAGAGGCAAGATCTCAAGCTTGGGGATGCCCAAGGCACCCCAAGTAAATATTCAAGGAGACTCAAGCGTCGAAGCTTGTGGATGACCCGGAAGGCATCCCATCTTTCTTCAACAAGTATCAGTATGTTTTCGGATTCATTTCGTTCATATGATATGTGCAAATCTTGGAGCGTCTTTTGCATTTAGTTTTCATTTTTCTTTTATGCACCATGCTGGTATGAGATAGTCCATGATTGATTTATAGAATGCTCATTGCACTTCACTTATATCTTTTGAGTATGGCTTTATAGAATGCTTCATGTGCTTCACTTATATCATTTGAAGTTTGGATTGTTTGTTTCTCTTCGCATTAAAATCCGACGTTCGTAGAATGCTCATATGCTTCACTTATATTTGTTAGAGCATGATCTTTTGTAGAAAGAATTAAACTCTCATGCTTCACTTATATCTATTTAGAGAGTCAACGGGAATTGGTCAATTGCATGGTTAGTCACAAAATCCTACATAAAACTTATGGAGCACTGAATATGATATGTTTGATTCCTAGCAATAGTTTTGTGATATAGAGATGGAATATGTGGGAAGTACTAGTAAGCGGTTGTGGTTAGTAAGAATATTGGTGTTAAGGTTTGTGATTCTCGAAGCATGCACGTATAGTCTCTCGTTATGCTATGAAAGTTGGAGCACAATTTATCCTTGATTTTCTTCCTTATGAGTGGTGGTCGGGGACGAGCGATGGTCTTTTCCTACCAATCTATCCCACTAGGGGCATGCATAGTAGTACTTTGCTTCGATGGCTAATAAACTTTTGCAATAAGTATATGAGTTTTTTATGACTAATGTGAGTCCATGGATTATACGCACTCTTACCTTTCCGCAATTTGCTAGCCTCTACGGTACTGTGCATTGCCCTGTCTCACCTCGAGATGTGGTGCAAACTTCGCAGGTGCATCCAAACCCCGTGATATGATACGCTCTATCACACATAAGCCTTATTATATCTTCCTCAAAACAGCCACCATAACTACCTATTATGGCTTTTCCATGGCCATTCCGAGATATATTGCCATGCAACTTCCACCGCTTCCGTTTGATGACTTGAGCAGTCATTGTCATATTGCTTTGCATGATCATATAGCTGACATAGTAGTTGTGGCTCAGCCACCGTGCATCATTTTTCATACATGTCATGCTAGATCATCTGTTAGAGGCATTCATATAGAGTCATACTTTTTTATAGGTATCGAGTTGTAATTTTTATTCCTTTTGAGTTATAAGTAAATAGAAGTGTGATGATCATCATTTTTAGAGCAGTGCCCCAGTGAGGAAAGGATGATGGAGACTATGATTCCCCCACAAATCGAAATGAGACTCCGGACAATGAGAAAAAAAATGAAATGAAATAAAAGAGAAAAAGAAAGAAAAAATAATAAAAAAATTAAATAAAGAGAGAAGGGGCATTGTTAGTATCCTTTACCTCACTTGTGCTTCAAAGTAGCACCATGTTTTTCATATGGAGAGTCTCCTATGTTGTCACTTTCATATACTAGTGGGAATTTTTCATTATAGGATTAGATGCATACCCGCTTAGTTTTCATACTGAGCTTTTTTTGACTATAAACAGTAGGGTAAAACCCCACTGCAACTTTTATTAAATAAATACAGAGCAAACTAGTAATAGTAGTCTTAAGGGCTTGAGATAAGCCCTAGAGAATAAAAGAAAAATACATCAAGAGAAAGCTAAAAAAAAGATCTAAAAGAAAAAAAAAGGAAAAGGAAAAGAAAAACAGAAAAAAAACAAAAAAGAAGATTAAACAAATTCTCCAACCAGGCAGAGAAATGTCTCTCATGCTTCTGTTTGATCCTATATTTCAGCAGTTTTAGCTCCTCCAGAAAGATGAACTTCCAACCCTGAAATGAGGGTGTTATATTCTCAAATATTTTTTTATTTCTGGTTATCCATATGGCCCATGATCCTAGAATGATGATCTCCATAAAGAAAGGACAATGAAGCTTGTCGTTTAGATCTTGAAAAGCTTCTAGTACTAACAAGTTTGGAGTTCTTGTAGGGCAAATATAATCCTAGCATTGCCTTGCAAATGGGCACCCCCAAAAAAGATGATGTAATGTTTCTTCTTGCTGGCAATCTCTTACAACACAATTGTATGCCTGTAGCTCAAAATTCTTTCTCCTAAGAAGGTTCCTTGTGTTAACTCTATCATGCAACAACTTCCAAAAGAAAACCTTATGTTTTGGCTGACATGAGCATTTCCAAATCCAATTGAAATGAGGTGTAGTTTGTTTGTGTCCAATCAGAACATTCTATGCCTTGATAGAGAAGTAGAATTCATTTCCCCATATGTAAGTCCAAGTGTCGAGAGAGTCTATGAACTCAAATTCTCTTAGAGAGATGCATAAATCTTCCATTTCAAGAAATTCCTCATAGTCTTCTGTTGTGAGTGGTAGGTAGAACAAGTCCTGAGGGTATTCAGTGTTGATCACTGTTTGGACATTTATTTGTGGGTTATTGGCAAATGAATGAAGGTGGTGGAATTTATACTTGAGAATGGGTTGGTGCCACAGATCTTCCCAGAAAAATGCAGTCTTACCATCTCCCACATTACATCTGGCAATTGCTTTATATTGATCAATGAGAGCCAGTTTGATTTCCACCAAAAAGATCCAATCATATTATCTCTTGGAAGTTGCCCATCAGTATAATAAGTTTCCCAGATTAATTTGACCCAAGGTATATCATGCCTATTGAAGAATTTGTGCAGATTTTTCATGAGAAGAGTTTTGTTTTGTGTGTAAATATCCATGATCCCCAATCCTCCCTGACTTTTTGGCCTACAAACTGTGTGCCAAGCCACCAATGTTGGTCTTCTATCCTACATGTCAGAGCTTCTCCAGAGGCAGTGCCTTAAATATTTTATGATATGTTTCTTAATTGTGATAGGAATGTCCAAACATCACATGAAGAAAACAGATAAAGAAGATAGGACAGACTTCACCAACAATACCTTTCCAGCTTGTGTCATGAAAATAGATATGCCAGCTAACCTTTTTGCAATCTGTTAACCAGGGGGAGACACCGTTCCACAGTTGGCTTGTATATTCCCAAAGGAAGTCCCAGATAAGTAAATGGGAAATGTCCTCTGGCACATTGCAGTGTGTTTGTGAAGAGCTCAACTCTATCTTCATCAATGTTCAAAGGGACCATTACTGATTTAGCATGGTTAACCATGAGCCCAAGTGTTGAGGCAAAGGTGTTTAAGAGTGCTTTTAGGGAGATCAATTCCCTAGCATTTGCTTGAATTATAACCAGAGTATCATCTGCATACTGCACTATTGGGAAGTCAGGGCATGAATTTACCTATAGTGGGGAAGTGATAAGGTTTAGTCTCATGGCTCTGTTGAGAATAGATTGAAGTAGGTTAGTTGCCAGAACAAAAATTAAAGGAGAATAAGGATCCCCCTGTCTCACTCCTCTTTTTATGTAAAATTTCTTCCCAGGCACTCCAGTTAACATCACAGCTGAAGAGGCAGATGAAAAGATTAGTTGCATCCAGGAAATCCATTTTTATCCAAACCCTTTTGCTCTGAAAATCTCAATGATAGCTTGATGTTCAATTGTGTCAAAGGCCTTTTCAAAATCCAGTTTAACTACTAACATTTCTTCCTTTGACTTATGACACTGATGAATATACTCATATGCCCATCCTAGGCAGTCCTGGATCACTCGGTCTTTGAGGAAACCATATTGGTTGATGTGCACCAATTTTAGAATTATTTTTTTCATTCTGTTTGCCAGGAGCTTTGTGATTATCTTTAGCACTCCATTGAGCAGAGAAATGGGCCTGAAATCATTTGGTGTGAGTGGTACTTCCTTTTTTGGTATCAAAGTATTGAAAGAAGTATTTATACTTTGCAGATTCATAGTGCCAGCATAGAAGACCATGATGAGATCAGTTACATCATCTTTAATAATGTCCCAACAAGCTTTAATGAATTCATTGTTGAAACCATCAGGACCTGGTGATTTATCAGCTGGGAGATTTTTAACCATCTCATCAATATCCTCCTGTGTAAATGGTTGCTCTGAGTCCAAGAACACTTGAGGGTCTACTGTGTGCTCATACAGATCTTGTAGATCAAAGTGCATTGTAGACCATTAGATTGTCCCCATCTATATTTGAATGCCTCCCATAAAATGGAAGCTTTTTCCTCATGATCTGTAACTTCCATTTGGTCCTTATTCAACAACATTGCAATCTTATTATGTCTATGATTAATGGAAGCCTTTGTGTGAAAGAACTTAGTGTTTTCATCCCCAAACTTAACATCTTTAATTTTACCTCTCTGTTTCCAGTAAGTTTTCTGATTATTAAGAACTGTCAGCAAGCACTCCTTGAGCAAAATTCTACAATTGTTTTGAAACAAAGAAAGGTTCCTGTATTCTTCAATCAAGTCCCAAAAGAAAATGCAAGCATTTAGATCTTCATACACTTATAGCTCTTAGTGCATTCATTGCATGGCAATCCCTACTCCCCATGTTGATATCAATTGATGGGCATCTCCATAGCCCGTTGGTTATCCGCATCGATGTGAGACTTTCTTACTTTTTTTGTCTTCCTTATATTTACCCCTATCATCATACTCTATTCCACCCGTAGTGCTATATCCATGGCTTGTGCTCATGTATTGCGCGAGGGTTGAAAAAGCTGAAGCGCGTTAAAAAGTATGAACCAATTGCTCGGCTTGTCATCGGGGTTGTACATGATTTATACTTTGTGTTAAGAAGACAGAGCATGACAAGACTATATGATTTTGTAGGGATAGCTTTCTTCAGTGTTAATATTCTGAAAGACATGATTGTTTGTTGGGATGCTTGAGTATTGATGTCTTTATGTCAAATTATAGACTTGCTTTGAATCACTTATGTCTTAATATTCATGCCATGACTAGATATATGATCAAGTTTATGTTAGGTAGCATTCCACATAAAAAATTATCTTTTTTATCATTTACCTAGTTGAGGACGAGCAGGAATTAAGCTTGGGGATGCTGATACGTCTTTGTCGTATCTATGATTTTTGATTGTTTCATGCCAATAGTATTCAACTTTTACATACTTTTGGCAACTTTTTATATGATTTATTTGGACTAACTTACTTATGTAGTGCCCAGTGCAATTCATGTTTGTTGCATGTTTTTGTATCACAAAAAATCCATATCAAACGAAGTTCAAATGTGATGCAACTCCACGGAGAATTATTCTGGAATATTTGTGAATATTGGGAGTTGGAATCACCGCAAACGGAGGCCCACATGGACCACAGGACACCAGGGCGCACCCCAGGACCCTGGCGCGTGGTGGTGGATGCTGCTCACCTCGTACGTCAGTCAGAGCTATACTTCGGGCGCAAGGAAGCTTATATTGGGGAAAAATAGTGTAGAAAGATCAACGCAATCAGAGTTACGGATCTCCGAGAATATAAGAAATGGTTTTCGGCTAGATCTGAGGAGCGTGAAACAGAAGAGAACAGAGAGGGTGATCCAATCTCGGAGGGGCTCCCGCCCCTCTGTCACCATAGAGACCATGGACCAGAGGGGGAACCCTCCTCCCATCTAGGGGGGAGGCCAAGGAAGAAGAAGAAGGAGGGGGGCTCTCTCCCCTCTCTCCTGGTGGCGCCAGAACGCCGCCGGGGCAATCATCATGTGACGGCGATCTACTCCAACAACTCTGTTATCATCATCAACACCTCAATCACCTTCCCCCACCTATATTCAGCGGTCCACTCTCCCACAACCCGTTGTACCCTCTACTTGAACATGGTGCTTTATGCTTCATATTATTATCCAATGATGTATTGCCATCCTATGATGCTTGAGTAGATTTTTGTTGTCCTATGGGTTATTCGTGACCTTGGTGGTATGATTGTATATTTTATTTTGGTGCTATCCTACGGTGCCTTCCGTTCTCACGCAAACGTGAGGGCCCCCCGCTGTAGGGTGTTGAGATATGTTCATGGTTTGCTTATTGTCGGTGTTGCGGGGGTGACAGCAGCCTAAACGCGCATAAGTGGGTCATGGCGTATGGGAGTAAAGAGGACTTGATACTTAATGCTATGGTTGGGTTTCACAAGTTTATGATCTTTAGTAGTTGCGGATGCTTGCTAGAGTTCCAATCATAAGTGCATATGATCCAAGTAGAGAAAGTATGTTAGCTCATGCCTCTCCCTCATATAAAATTACAAGAATGATTTCCGGTACTTGTTATCGATTGCCTAGGGACAATTTCACAAATCCTACCACCACTTTTCCACACTCTCTTTATTTACTTTTTGTACTTTTATTTAAACAACACCTAAATTTTATTTTTCCCGTTCTTTATTATCTTGTAAACCTTTCCTACAATGTACTTCTAGTTTCATACTTGTTCTAGGTAAACGTCGGTCTGCATAGAGTTGTATCTATGGTCGATAGAGCTTGAGGGAATATTTATTCTGCCTTTAGCTCCTCGTTGGGTTCAACACTATTATTTATCAAAGAAGGCTACAAACGACCCCCTATACTTGTGGGTTATCATCCCTCTATTTACAATAGTTTACATGAAGTCTTTGATTCATTTTGTTAATTGTTCTGCATCAGATGTTGTTCCTAAAGGTTGGCGATCACACCTAGAAAGATCCTCCTCTAAAAGTATAGTTTGCCCTCTTTCAAGCACATCACTTTGTGAATCTAAATAGGCAACATTAAGATTACAAAAGAGAACAATTTTGCTTGGTATTGTTGCTTACTAACAATAATCCTCCCGGAGCCTTATATATACTGATTTTTGGGTTCATCACATGATTTTCATGATGGGCATGTCTATTTTTTTCTAGGAAAGATCCTACAACACATGCAACTTATTGTATTTGTTGGTTCTATATGAAATAAAGAAACAATGCACTAGATAAAATGATTAGTCTCTGAAGGGGCATGCCTATTTTCAGCTCATCTACTACTTGAAGATTGCTTCATCAAATTGCACCTTCTTTAGCCATTTAAATATTTTTTTGATATTCCACATTATGGCATTCCATAATAGCATTCCCAATTAATTTGTAGTCGTCCTTTCTAATGACCAAATCATGATATTGCTATGTTTTTCTCTTTGGCACCCATGTGCATTTTTTTCAATAGTAAACGTCAGTACCATGCATACCCTTGGTGATTATCCAAGAGTTGATGTTTCATTTCTGAATTGGCAACAAAAGTCCAACTAAAAAGGATATCCAAGCATTGATGAGCAAAAACATCCATATATCAAAGTAATCAGCCCAAAGTAAAAATCTATGATAATGTCAACGCCCACACATGTGGGATAAAGCAACATGGCTCAAACGTCTTCATTACCATCCATTTTGCCATGTCAAAACAGATGACATGAGCGGGAATGTTTTTGGTTTTTTGGCTTAAAACATTTTATCTCCTAATTAAAAAATTCAATAAAAATCCATTTTCACCATTAAATCCATCTAGACAAGATCTTCGAAACTAGATCCCACGTTGATATGTTTCGACGATTATTTTTTCCAAAAGTTGCCATGATGTTTACACTGTAGTTGCCATGATGTTTACACTGTAGTTGCCATGACATGTTTTATCTATTTTTTTCTTCTAGATTTAAAGCTACCGTTGTATTTTCAACTACTTTTTACGACAATTTCTATTAATTGACCATGGCAATTAATAGTAATTAACCACGGCAAATTTAATACATGGATCAGGGCAATTTTTAGTAATCCATCATGGCAAATTTATTTTATAGATCATGGCAATTTTGGTTTATTGATCATGGCAATTTTAGTTTTTTGACCATGGAATTCCGGTGCTTTAACCATGGGAATTATTTTTTGTATGTACCATGGCAATTTTAAGTGCGTGTATCATGGCAAATTTAAGTAATTCACCATGGCAATTTTAGTTTATGATTCATGGCAAGTCTAGTTTTTTAATTCCCTATTTTATATATATCAAAATTTACTTTTAAAGGTAGAAGAAAAAATAGCTAAAACATATCATGGCAACTTCAGTGTAAACACCATGGCAATTCATGTGCAATAGACATGGCAACTTTAACAAAAAAAGTCATGGAAATATATTGATATGAGATCTAATTTTGAAGATCTCGTCGCAGTGGATTTATGGTGAAAACAGATCTTCAATAAGATTTTTTATTTAAGAGATAAACATTTTCAAAACTGAAAATCTAAAAAGATTACACAAGCATGCATGTGGTGACATGGCACAATTGTAGGGTAATGTAGTAATAATTCAAAAAAATTCCTATGTGTCACCAATATCAATCTAGGAGATGCTAGCAATGAGAGAGAGAGAGAGAGAGAGAGCATCTTCATACCCTAGAAGATCGCTAAGCGGAAGCATTGCAAGGAACACGGTTGATAGAGTCATACTCGCGGCGATTCAAATCGCGGAAGCTCTGATCTAGCGCCGAACGAACAGGGCCTTCTTGATCCAGCAAGGGGAGAGGAGAAGTTGAGGTAGAACTCCGGCAGCACGACAACATGGTGATGGAGCTCGTGCTTCTCCGACAGATCTTCGCCAATCTCAACGGAGGAGGAGGAGGTGTAGGAGGGGGAGGGTTGCGCCAGGGGCTGAGTGCGGCTGCCGTCCCCCTCCCCCTGTATTTATAGGGTGAAGCAGAGTGGGGCCCGGCCCCCCTAGATGCATCTAGAGGGGGGCGGCGTCCAAGGGGGGAGACTTGCCCCCTAAGCAAGTGGGAGGCGCCCCCACCCCCTAGGGTTTCCAACCCTAGGCGCCATGGGCCCTTGGGGGAGCACCAACCCACTAGGGGGCTGGTTCCAACCCATATTCAGCCCACTTGGCCCCCCGGGGTAGGTGGCCCCACCCGGTGGACCCCCAGACACCTTTCGGTTGTCCCGGTACAATACCAATAACCCCGAATCCTTCCGGCAACTGAAACTGGACTTCCCATATATAAATCTTCACCTCTGGACCATTCTGGAGCTCATCGTGATGTCTGTGATCTCATCCGGGACTCTGAACAACTTTCGGTAACCACATACAATTCCCGTTACAACTCTAGCGTCACCGAACCTTAAGTGTGTAGACCCTACGGGTTCGGGAACCATGCAGACATGAGCGAGACACATCTTCGGACAATAACCAATAGCGGGATCTAGATACCCATATTGGCTCCCACATGTTCCACGATGATCTCATCGGATGAACCACAATGTCGGGGATTCAATCAATCCCGTATACAATTCCCTTTGTCCATCGGTATGTTACTTGCCCGAGATTCAATCGTCGGTATCCCCATACCTTGTTAAATCTCGTCACCGAAAAGTCTCTTTACTCGTTCTGTAACACATGATCCCGTGGCTAACTCCTTAGTCACATTGAGCTCATTATGATGATGCATTACTGAGTGGGCCCAGAGATACCTCTCCGTCATACGAAGTGATAAATCCCAGTCTCAATTCGTGCCAACCCAATAGACACTTTCGGAGATATATGTAGTGCACCTTTATGGTCACCCAGTTACGTTGTGACGTTTGATACACCCAAAGCATTCCTACGACATGTGGTAGTTGCACAACCTCATGGTCTAAGGAAATGATACTTGACATTAGAAAAGCTCTAGCAAGAGAACTACACAACCTTGTGCTATGCTTAGGATTGGGTCTTGTCCATCACATCATTCTCCTAATGATGTGATCTCATTATCATGACATCAAATGTCCATGGTTAGGAAACCATAACCATCTATTGATAAATGAGCTAGTCAACTAGAGGCTCACTAGGGACATGTTGTGGTTTATGTATTCACACATGTATTACGGTTTCCAGTTAATACAATTATAGCATGAACAATAGACAATTATCATGTACAAGCACTACAAAAAAATACACTTCTGTGATGATACGTGTTTGTCACAGTAGGTCACGTTTTCTGTCATGCATGTACATCCATGACGATTTTATGACAGAATCAAGATAGTCATACTTGTGCTGTTGTAGAAGTGTTCCATGATATTATCATAATTATCATCACGTAAGTGTCCACTTCCATGACGATAAATCACGCATCATAGAAGTGCTTTCGTCAAGGGTGACTGACATGTGGCATCCACCGTAATGGGATGTCGTTAAGCACCGTTAAGCTATCGGGTCAGGTTTTGGATCCGATAACCCGCTAACAGCCACGACCAATGCCGATTTTCCACGTGTTAAATTATCATTGGCCGACTGAACCATGCGTCAGGTCCGCGTTGGCACAGGTGTGACTCATCCAACGGTCGAGATGGGCCTATGCTATGTTGACACGTGGACGGGCCCAAAAGTGGCCCATAAAGTTTAAATGGGCTGGCCCAACTAACGGCCCAGAAGATTTAGCAGACCATAATGGGCCGGCCCAACAAAAGGCCCACAAGATTTTGCAGACCATAAGGGGCCGGCCCAGCTAAAGGCCCAACATTCTCAGTTAAGGCCTGTACGGCTAGTGTCAAATCGGCCCATCAATGGCCCGTCCTAAACTTGTTATCATTGCGGCCCATGGTCACTTCTGGCCCATTAACAGTCCACTAAGTATTTGGGCTGAATTATGGCCCGGTGTATTTCCGGCCTGTTAAAGGTCCTGCTTCATTTGGGCCCATTTACAGGCCATTGAAACTTTCGGCCCATAAATGATCGTGAAGGATTTGGCTCATATTCGGTCATGTCTGACATTCAGCCTGTTAGAGGCCCACTATAGATTTGAGCCACTTTTGGCTTGTTGTGATTTTCAGCCTGTTAACATCGGACGAAATCCATGGGCCATATGTGGCCCAACGTCACATCGGGCCCACTAATGGCCCATATAAAAATGACGCTAATCAAGCCTGACCAAACTTCCGGCTTGTTAAAGGCCCATGTATTAGGTCGCCACATTTACGGCCCGTCTGAATTTCGGCCTGTGAAAGATCTGCATTGTAAATGGGCCACCATTTCGGCCTGCTAAGACCAGTGGGTTATTTGGCACAATCAGGGCCCAATCTCACTTTCGGTCTATTAAAGGCCCATGTTTTTATGGGCTCAAGTTATTTACACCTGTAAATGACCTATTGTTACTGAGGGCCCAAATTATGTTTAGGCATGTTAAAGGCCCACTATGGGCAGAGGCCTACCAGAAAAATATGAAAGCTTATGCTGATTTAGGCCCAGATATTTTTAGTGGGGTACATGCAAATTTCCGCTCATAATCGTTTTTAGCCCAATTGGAATGGGCCCAATGAATGTTGGCATGTTGGGCTCCTACGAAGCTTTCGGCCGAATACATTTCTAAGATAAACCTACACTATACAAAAATAGCATCGTAATTACTGCAGCCTTTTGCAGCATCATAAATGCTGTATCACAACAAAATAAATTCCAACCATACAACAAAAGGCATGTTGGCATAAAGTTTACAGTCCTTGCAGATAAAAGCACCATCAGATGTATAGAAGCACAGATCATTTGACCTGAGTGCTAATGTTTCAGGCTGTAGAATCTGATGGAGCAGCACGATCTTCACCTATTTTTTCCGCCATTGCTCTTCAACAACGAAGCAAATGTCTGATAGTTTGGTTTCAAAACCAGTCATATCTTGACGACATTTGTCAACCACGATTCTTGTTTTCGAAACGACATCCATTAGGGATTGGACTTGTGTCTGGAGCACAGATATATCACTCCGTCTAGCCGGAAGATTTTGTTCAGTAGGCGATTTGGACAAGGTTACCTTGACAACCAACCCAAAATTACGCAGGAAGGTGCTTTTTGCACTGTTAGTGGAGAGATACTGACACACTGCAGCAAGAGGTGACATTGTGCCTGTGGTAGCCTCGTCACCTTCATGTGGTTGTGGTTGTTCCATCATTTGTTCCATAGCTTGCTGAAAATTTCAACATGTAGATTAGTGTACGAGATAAGTTACTAATGAGACAAAAACAAACAAAGTAGGTTACATGTTTATACATAACTTATTTTGGTGAACTACTGTAATACATTACCATGTATTGTAGTGCCAACTACATAATAAAATCACTTTTGGAACATATGTCCATGTAGCATGCCTACTATATTGTCTATTTCCTCACATTCGTTGACATCTAAGGATAAAGAGACATGGTTTAAAGTAGGATGAACATAGTATGACATCATTCATATCATGGCAAACAGATATAAAACAAATAGGCTATTTTATCATTGTGTGCGCATGTGAACATAACCACTAGATTACATATCAAGACCAAAAGAATATCCTTCATCTCTTTTAAACCATGTAAGGTGAAATGATATGTTAAGACAACTGTGTATAAAAGTGAACAGAGTAACTGACATTGGCTGCAAACCAAGTAGTTAAATGAACACATCACAATACCAATCAGTTCAAAGGCGGGAGGAGTAAGGATTTACAACAGCGGCTTGAACTGGTGTGCTCATGCCCTTCATCTTGCTGGTGTGGCAATCCTTGAAGATTTGCACTGCATTCGGTTCAGGTTCTTTTTGGTCCGCATGGGCTTTCCTCTGTATTTGGAACAAGTCAATATAGATACGATAATATCGCACAGAAAAAAGAAGGAAGTCGCAGCTATTTACAAGAGCCTCGCAGTGTGCAATATAGCTACGAGATCCTGTTGTCTGTTGGAATTTCACTTTAGAACGATTGGTCTTGTTCTTCAAACAATTAGCCTAGAAGAAGATACACTTGTAAGGCACATACATAAATACAAGTTCAATATGTGGTCTATCAAATACATATAGCCTACCTGATACTTTGAATCAGACCAGTGTTTAACAAGGGCTGTCCAGTCTTCATTTGTAATATATTCCACTGGAGATGTTTGGGTGATTTCATTGTTAGCCTTGCCTTCAAAGTGAGATTTTCTAAGGTGGTATCGATACTGTCACAGAGAAGACTGAAAAACATGAGTGCATGGTTGTTTAGTTGCATCATCTTTCGGATCCAACTTGAACCTCATCTGTTGAAAAAGAATGTGAGTCTTATTAGGAGGAAGCTAGAAAGTATGGGACAGAACAAGACAATATTACTAATTGCGATGAATAACATTACTTATGGATAAATGGTCAAGGAAGGTGTTAAACTGGGTATTGTCTTTCTCATTCCTGTACTGGATCCACGTTAGGAGGATATGTGCATGACACCTAACATCAACGACTGCCTCTGATACTAACTTGGCTGACTCTGTAGCATCACGTGGCCTTTTTAAACCTGCCTCAAAATGGATCTCCATTCTTCCTCCTTTAGATTGTGTTAATCTGTCAAGCATTATCCCTGATGTCTGTTTCCGCTTGCGTCATGGTGCTAGTTCAACAACGAATATGGAAAGTGTTAGTGTACATCAAACTGTGATAGTACATATAAAGGAGCATGCAACTGCACCTTGACTCGGTTAGGTACCGTCTTGGTGTTGATGCTCATGAGGTTCATCTGATTTTGCCAAGTCATGTTGTGTTAGCAGTGCTTCGGAAGTAGTGTTAGGCGTGAAGACAGCTTGGGAACTGGCCAGTTCCGGACAAACGAATGAGTAACTCGTTGAGATGCTGGTACAGTTGAAGCGGATGTTGCAGCTGGTGGAGCTGGTGATACTGTGTTTGTAGATTTAGCCGGTGGACTTGGACCTTCTACTACACTATAAGTACCAGCAGAATCTCGACGACAGATTCTTTTCTGTTTCACCCGACGAGTAATACCACTCCCTACTATATTATTTTCCTTACTCTTTTTTGACTTTGCCATGTCAAGCCATACCCACAACACAAAAGAATAAAATAGCTCTTCAGAACTCATTGATGCATGATACAGACACTGTGACGCCCCGACATCGACGCTCCAGACGGCTTCCATGTTTGTTGTTGTTGCCGTGTGTTTTATTTGCTTGTTGCTTTCATCATGTCATCATGAGCATTGCATTCTCATGTTTTCATAAAACTTGCATTCGCTCGTAGGTGCCGCTTCTTCCTTGTCCCTGTTGACTCCTCTCAGATCAACCGGACCGCTCTCTTCTCTCTCTTTTCTGAGCCCATCAAAATCCCTTGTCTCCATGGCGTTTTGCCAAACCCCTCGCCCGTGTCCAAAACATCCCCGAACCCGAACCGGATTTTCGTTACCGTTGGGTCCAGATCATCCCCAAACATCTATAAAACATCTCCGTTTTCTTATTTGGGCTCCCTAACCTATCTATTCCCGGCCGCCCGATTACGACCGGACGGACCAGATTAGCCCTTAACCAAAATCCATGCTATTTAAACAGATCAAACCCTAGTCGCTAGTTGTCCCATCCATCCATTCCCTCACCTGCCGCCGCCACTCCCTTCCTCGGGATCCCTCCCGATCCAGCAGCCACCCACCTCAGAGTCCTCTCCACCCAACCAGATCGCTCCGACCAGCTCCTTGATTTCTGCCACCACCCGCAAGCGCAGCCACCTGCCTGCCCGATCCACCCATCGATCAAACCACCACATAGCCTCACGCCTGAGCACCTCATCCCCGCCTCCGGCCACGTTGCCGACCGTCTCCGGCGAACCCAACAGATGAGTTGCCGCCCGTCTCCTCTTTCTCTCCCTGTTTCCCTCTCATTCCTTCTCTAATCTCTCTCCCTTCCTCGTTTGAATTCTTATCTGCCAGGAAACGAACGGGGCTCGCCCCCGCTGCCATGGCCGCCAGCAACCGGAGCCGTCGTGTGTGTCCTTCCCGTCCCTGCCGTTCGTGCCGCTCGATTGGGTTGCCTCTGCCCGGCTCTCCTCACCCCGACTGTCCGTGCTCGCCTCCCGTCGCAGGGCCTCGTCTCTATTTCGATCAGACGAACGAAGCTATCACCGCCCGCTTCATCAGTTTCAGGACACGACCGCTGCTCGTGTTGACCACGCCCTGAACCGCCCGAGGCCTCCTGCCTCCCTGATGCTCGTCGCCGGGCACCAGTGCTCCAAGGCAGGCCCTTCTGCATCTCCTCGTCGCCTCCCTCTCCTTCTTCCCTGGTTCTTCCTTCTCCTTAACCTCACAGTCTCTCTCTGTCTTTAGGACGAACAGGAGGAGCCTCGTTTGCACCATGGATCCCTGCCTCGCCGGATCCGAGGTGGATCCATCCATCCCCACCGTTTCCCGCGACCCTTCCTGGCCGGATCCCGCCGCCGCGTTGCCGTTCCTCGCCCCGCGCCGTCGACCTGCTGCAAGCGCCCCGCGTCCCTCTGCTTCCTCCACAAACATGAGCAGAGCACAGCCGCTCGCCCCATTGACCGCGTCCTCGACCGCACGCGCCTGGGCCACCTCCCCTTCGTCAGATCCGGCCCAGCCGCTCCTCTGCTTCACTCGCAGGCCCAGCCTGCGCCCCGCGGCCTGCCTCCACCTCCTCACCGACGGGCTGAAGCCCATGGTGAGCGCCCCAGCGCCCAGTAGTTTCAGCCCAATGTAGTTTTTTTTCGGTCTGCAAATTTGCCTATTATCCAGAGAACTGCATATTTACAGATTACCCCTCCATGTTCATGCATTTAATATCTCACAAACCGTGCATCGGATTAAAATATTTTAAATATGTAAAATGCTTAGAATTTTGTGTAGAGTAATAATTTGTCACTTTCATCCATGTTTAAAATGTTTAAACTTGCTGTTTATTTAATTTTGCATAAATGCCATGTTAAAATGATTTATTTCATAACTAATTAACCGTAGATCCGATTTTAATAAACTTTATATGTAAATGGGGTGGAAAAATGCTTAGTTTAACATGGTGAACTTCATTTTGCTGTTTAACATCATTAAAATTGTGTTTAGGGCAGAACAGTACCAAATTCATAAATTGCACATGAGGATTTTCCGGAATTGTTGTTTGATTGTTCCGGCCTCATTTAAACTTGCCTAAATAGTTAGGTTATTTATGCTTCACCTCTTGCCATGTTTAAAAACATTTAATATTGTTGTGTACCTAAACGAGAGCGAACTAAATAACTCGAATGTGGTGTTTTGTCAATATGCAACTCGTTGCATATTGAGCTCCACTTAACTTGTAGTATTGTTTGTTGCACTTTGCCATGCCATATGCTATTTAATCCGGACATGCATCATACTTGGTTGAGCATCATGTCATGGTTATGTGTTGCGTGTTTACCTTGTTGTTTGCTTCTTTCCGGTTGTGCTCCTTCTCGTTAGTTCCTGTTTTGTTGTGATCGTGAGGATTCGTTCGTCTACGCTTGGTTCGTCTTCGTGGCTTCATCTTCTTCATGGACTCGTTCTTCTTGCTCGCGGGATTTCAGGCAAGATGACCGCTACCCTGGATCTCACTACTATCATTGCGATGCTAGTTGCTTCGTTCTATCTCTATGCTGCGCTACCTATCACTTGTTTACCATGCCCCCCAATTTGCCATGTCAGCCTCTAACCTTTTTCACCCTTCCTAGCAAACCGTTGTTTGGCTATGTTACCGCTTTGCTCAGCCCCTCTTATAGCATTGTTAGTTGCAGGTGAAGTTGAAGATTGCTCCATGGTGGATAGGATTATGTTGGGATATCACAATATCTCTTATTTAATTAATGCATCTATATACTTGGTAAAGGGTGGTAGGCTCGGCCTTATGCCTGGTATTTCGTTCCACTCTTGCCGCCCTAGTTTCCGTCATACCGGTGTTATGTTCCCGGATTTTGCGTTCCTTACGCGGTTGGGTGATTTTATGGGACCCCCCTGACAGTTCGCTTTGAATAAAACTCCTCCAGCAAGGCCCAACCTTCGTTTTACCATTTGCATCACCACCACCTATACCTTTCCCTTGGGTCGGCCAACCCAAGAGTCATCTTTATTTTAGCCCCCCCCGGGCCAGTGCTTCTCTAAGTGCTGGTCCAAACCGAGTGATGTCCAGCGCCCCCTGGGCAACCAAGGTCTATGCCAACCCGACGTCTGGCTCATCCGGTGTGCCCTGAGAACGAGATATGTGCAGCTCCTATCAGGATTTGTCGGCACATCCGGGCGGCTTTGCTGGTCTTGTTTTACCATTGTCGAAATGTCTTGTAAACCAGGATTCCGAGACTGATCGGGTCTTCCTGGGAGAAGGTATATCCTTCATTGATCATGAGAGCTTATCATGGGCTAAGTTGGGACACCCCTACAGGGTATAAACTTTCGAGAGCCGTGCCCGCGGTTATGTGGCAGATGGGAATTTGTTGATGTCCGGTTGTAGATAACTTGACACCAGATACGAATTAAAATGCATCAACCGCGTGTGTAGCCGTGATGGTCTCTTCTCGGCGGAGTCCGGGAGGTGAACACGGTTTTGGGTTATGTTTGACGTAAGTAGGAGTTCAGGATCACTTCTTGATCATTACTAGTTGACGACCGTTCCGTCTGTTCTCTTCTCGCTCTTATTTGCGTATGTTAGCCACCATATATGCTTAGCCGCTGCTGCAACCTCACCACTTTACCCCCTTCCTTTCCCATTAAGTTTTGCTAGTCTTGATACCCATGGTAATGGGATTGCTGAGTCCTCGTGGCTCACAGATTACTACAACAACAATTGCAGTTACAGGTTATGCGATGATCATGACGCAAGAGCGATGTTTGCTTGTTTTGGAGTTCTTCTTCTGCTTCTTCTTCGATCAGGGGATAGGTTCCAGGTCGGCAGCCTGGGCTAGCAGGGTGGATGTCGTTTGAGTTTCTGTTTGTGTTTCATCTGTAGTCGGATGGTGCTCTTATGTAAGATGATGTTGTATTCGTGTGGCATTGTATGCCTCTTGTATGTATCCCCATCTATTATGTAATGTTGATGTAATGATATCCACCTTGCAAAAGCGTCTTCAAGATGCGCTTCTATCCTTGGTGGGACCTTCGAGTTCTTTTAGGATAGGGTCGCATCTTGGGCGTGACAGACACGCAATACTTTGATGTAAGACAACCGTATGAGGATGGAATATGTAAGAAAAACAGGACAGCGTGACATATTCACAGCTACGATGTGTAAACTAAGCAGAAGGATTTTCAGGAAAATAGAAGTAATGCAAGCTAGATACCATATGAAAGATGCAACCAATATTACTCTGCCAAGTTAAAAGTGTCTTGTCATAAGTGGCAATTCAAAAAATTAGAAGCAGTACAACGTAGAAATCAATGCAAGATGCAACCACTATCAAACTGCCATGTTAAAAGCGTCCAATCATGAGTGACTGATGCGGTATACACAACATCAGTACTTTGATGTAAGAACATGGTATGATAGATAGATGTAGTGTATTCTAGACACAGAAAGCCGTGTCATATGCACATGTATAACGTATAAACTCAGCAGGTGCAATTTAATCAAAATAGAAGAAATACAGGCTAGACAACATATGCAACATGAAACCAATTATCACATTGTCAACTTAGAGCAAGCACCTGCGATGGTGGAGTACGGGAGATGAACTCATCATGTAGACTTGGGACTTCAACTTCATTAGCAGTAGCAGTGTCAAATCTAGAGAGTCTCTGTTTGCATCGGTGAGGAGGACCACCAACATCCCCTAACTTATACTTTTCCCTCCTATTTTCTGATACTGCCTTATGAAGTCAAAACCACAAGAAGATGAATAAAATTAGCTCTGTATAACTGGTTGATGCATGATACAGACGAACACTACTTTGATGTAAGGCAAGCAAAGGATAGGAGGATGGAATATATACAAAAAAGACAGCGTTGCATATTCACATGTACGATAGGAGGATGGAATATGTATGAAAACATAGTAAGCGGAAGGCATTTCAACAAAATTAGAAGAAATGAAAGCTAGGCACCATATGAACATGCAACCAATATCACTCTATCAGGTAAAAAGTGTCTTGTCATAAGTGCCATTTCAAGAAATTAGAAGTAGTACAAGCTAGAAGACAATGCAAGATGCAACCTACATCACAGTCCCAAGTTAAATGTGTCTTATGGGTAAGTGATCGTTGCAGGTATAAGTTGTAAGCTACACAGATGCAATTCAACATACTCAGAAGCAATACAAACTAGACATCATACGGAAAACGCAACCACATATAACAGTTCCAAGTTACAACAAGCACCTGTGATGGTGGAGTAGAGGAGATGTGCTCATCATGTACACGTATGTTCTAGAAACAGGAACACGTGTCATATTCATAGGCATTATGTGTAAAGTAAGAAGATGCAATTCAACAAAGTTAAAAGCAATACAAGCAAGACATCATATGCAACATGCAACCACATATAATAGTGCAAAGTTAGAGCAAGCACCTTTGATGGTGGAATAGGGGAGATGTGCTCATCATCTACACAGCTATGTTGACTGCCCAGCCTTGTGTTGTCTTGAGAATCTTGTTGGGAGGATGGAGGAGTAGAATCTATAGAGACCCCCTGTTTGAGTTGCTCCGAAGGACCACCATCATCCACTACCAGACTAATTTCCTTCATCTGTAATGATTTTGCATTGTGAAGTCAAACCGATAAGAAAAAGGAATAAAATTCGCTCTTCAGAACTCACTCATGCATGATACTGACGAACACTACTCGGATGAAAGGCAAACACATGATGCGAGGATGGAATATGTACGAAAAACAGGATGGCGTGACATATTCACACCTATGATGTGGTAACTAAGCAGAAGGCATTTCAACAAATTAGAAGCACTGCGAGCTAGACACCATATGAAAGATGCAACCAATATCACTCTGCCAAGTTCAAACTGTATGGCATTTCAACAAATTAGAAGCTGTACATGCTAGAAATCATATGCAAGACACAACCAATATCACAATGGCGAATTGAAGGTGCCTTATAATAAGTGAATGATGCGGGATATGCAAGAACAGTAGTCTGATGTAAGAACATGGTGTGATCAGATATAGTATGTTCTAGAAACAGGAACACATGTCATATTCACAGGCATTATGTGTAAAGTAAGCAGATGCAATTCAACAAAGTTAGAAGCAATACAAGCTAGACATCATATGCAACATGCAACCACATATAATAGTGTCAAGTTACAGAAAGCACCTGTGATGGTGGAGTAGGGGAGATGTGCTCATCATCTACACATCTATGTTAACTCTCTAGCCTTGCGTTGTCTTGCGAATCTTGTTGGGAGGATGGCGGAGTAGAATCTTTAGAGAACCTCCGTTTCAGTTGCTCAGAAGGACCACCATCATCCAATGTCTTACCAATTTCCTTGGCTTTATTGATTTTGCATTGTGAGGTCAAACCAACAAGAAAAAGGAATATAATTCGCTCTTCAGAACTCATTCATGCACGATACCAATGAACACTACTCTGATGAAAGGCAAAGTCATGATACGAGGATGGAATATGTATGAAAAACTGGACGGCTTGACATATTCTCACCTATGATGTGGTAACTAAGCAGAAGGCACTTCAACAAATTAGAAGCACTGCAAGCTACACACCATATGGAAGGTGCAATCAATATCACTCTGCCAAGTTAAAGCTGTCTCGTCATAGGTGGCATTCATAAAACTAGAAGTACTACATGCTAGAAATCATATTCAAGACGCAAACCAATATCACACTACCAACTTAAAGGTGTCCCATCATAAGTGACAGATGCAGGATACACAAGAAGAGTAGTTTCATGTAAGAACATGGTGTGATAGACATATATAATATGTACCAAAAATAGGAAAACGTGTCATATTCACACGTATCATGTGTAAGCTAAGCAGATGCAGTTTACACTAATTAGGAGCAATACAAGCTAGACACCATATGCAACATGCAACCAGATATCACACTGCCAAGTTAGATCAAGCACCTTGGATGGTGGAGTAGGGGATCAGAGACTTGGACCTTGTAATGCACTAGTAGTACAAGGAGAATCTGTACAGATGCTCCGTTTACGTTGCTGCAGAGGAGCACCATCATCGCCTTCCTTACTCTTTTCCTTCCTCTTTCTTGATTTTGCCTTGTCAAGTCAAACCCACAAGAAAAAGGAATAAAATTTGCTCTTCAGAACTCATTGATGCATGATACTGACAAACACTACTTTCATGTAAGGCAGCCGCATGATAGGAGGATGGAATATGTATGAAAAACAGGATGGCGTAACATATTGACATGTATGATGTATAAAGTGTAAACTAAGCACAAGGTGTTTAAACTTGTTAGAAGCAATGCAAGCTAGAAACCATATGAAAGATGAAACCAATATCACTCTGCCAGATTAAAAGGGTGCCCTAACAAATGTATTTGACCAAATTAGAAGCAATAAATGGCAACATGCTAGAAATAATATGCAACGAATAAAGGTGACTCATCGTAAGTGATTGATGCAGGATACAGAAAAGAGGTAGTTTCATGTAAGAACATGGTTAACACATAGATGTAGTGTGTACCAAAAATAGGAAGGCATGTCATATTCATAGGTATAATGTGTAAACTAAGCATATGCAATTTACCCTAATTAGAAGCATTACAAGCTAGACACCGTATGCAACATGCAACCACATATCACACTGCGAAGTTAGAGCAAGCACCTATGATTGTGGTGTAGGGGAAGTGCGGTCTTCAATAGAGCTACGTTCAATATCTTCATTTAGGCTTGTTGTTTCTTGAGAATCATGTGGAGAGGATGAAACTGCATTCTTTATAAGAGTAGCGTGTCTCATACTAACCCACGGGCGTGACTATCTCATCATAAGCGATAGATGCAGGATACACAAGAACAGTAGTTTGATGTAAGAACATGGTGTGATAGGCAGATGTAGTATGTACCAAAAGCAGGTAGGCGTGTCATATTCACATGTATAATGTGTAAGCTAAGGAGATGCAATTGAACAAATTAGGAGCAATACAAGCTAGGCACCATATGTAACATGCAACCAGATATCACACTGCCATGTTAGAGCAAGCACCTGTGGTTGTGGATTAGGGGAGATGAGATTTGGAACTTGCACTGCAGTAGGAGTAGCAGGAGAATCTGCAGAGATCATATGTTTCGGTTGCTCCAGAGGACCACCATCATTCTGTGCCTTCGTCCTTTCAGATTTTGCCTTGTCAAGTTAACACACAAGAAAAAGGAATGAAGTTCGCACTTCCAAATTCGTTGATGCATGATACTGATGAACACAACTTTTATGTATGGCAACCACATTGTAGGAGGATGGAATATGTATGAAAACGCTAAGCAGAAGGCATTTCAACAAATTGGAACCAATGCAATCGAGACACCATATGAAAGATCCAACCAAAATCACTCTACCAAGTTAGATGTGTCCCATTAAAGTGGCACTTCAACAAATTAGAGGAAATACATGTTTGAAATGATATTCAAGATGCAACCAATATTACACTGTTAACTTGAAGGTGTATCGTCAGAAGTGATTGATGAGGGATACACAAGAAAAGTAGTTTGATGTAAGAACATGGTTAATAGAAAGACGTAGTATGTACCAAAAACAGGAAGGCATGTCATATTCACAGGTATAATGTGTTAACTAAGCAGATGCAATTTACCCTAATTAAAAGCATTACAAGGTAGACACCATATGAAACATGCAACCACATATCACACTGCCAAGTAAGAGCAAGCACCTACGATGGTGGTGTGGGGGAATTGCGGTCATCAACAGAGAGCTACGTTGACTATCTTCATTTAGCCTTGTTGTTTCTGGAGAATCATGTGGGGAGGATGACACTGCACTCTTTAAACGAGTAGCGCGTCTCACAATAACCCACTAGGGTGACTGTCTCATCATAAGTGATCGATAAGGGATACAAAAGAGCATTAATTTGATGTACGAACATGGTTAATAGACATATGTACTATGTATCAAAAACAAGAAGGCATGTCATTATCAAAGGTATAATGTGTAAAGTAAGCAGATGCAATTTAACCAAATTGGAAGCAATACAAGCTAGACACCATATGCAACATGCAAACACATTTGACAGCGCGAAGTTAAAGCAAGCACCTGGGATGGTCGTGTGTGTCAATCGAGATCATCAACTGCAGAGCTACATTTACTATCTCCAAGTGCTGACACTGCACCCTTTAGAGCACTGAAATGCTTAGTGCTTATCTTCGAATTACACTGAAGCAACTTTTGTCTTTTCTTTTTTATTCATCAACACCGCGTCAGAGTCTGAAATACCCATGCAAAAAAAAACAATAGTGTGAGTATGGGTGAAGTTTGTGCACATGTAGTATAGTGTAAAGGTAGCAGATAGCAGGTCGGTGAGAAATAAATGATGGGAGACATATGATAGCTCTACAACATGCATGGCACACTAAATTACTACAGGATTCTATGAAAATAACAGTCGACTAAAAAAATAGGTCAGTCCATTTTTTCTGCACCGTCCGATGTACAAAGAACGGGAATATCGCCTTCACCTACCTCCAGCCAGTCAGTGTTGACGGACTTCCTTGAAACGCCAGCGACCACCGATCCAATCCCCTACCTCCGTCCTCCCCTCAACCTCACCGCACTGTCGTGCTTGGCACTGCCCCCCGGCCATCCATTCAAGCCCCGCCGACCTCCAGATCAGGCACAAGCAGCTCCTGCACCCCACACCCCTATGATAGACACCGATGCGCCGCTTCCCTAGCGAACAGGCGGACTAGGTGCTCCACGCGCCTAAAGGGTGCTGCTTCTTTTAATTGCAGTTCGACTGACCCTGAATTGAAATCCAGGTGGGCTACTAACCTCTAGCAAAGGTGAAAGAGTAAAGGGAGGAAACCTTGTGCATTTAGTATCACGAAGAAGATGCAGTAAGAAGCACTCAACTAGTTTCTTTCATGGGATGAATATGGTGTGAGCAGAGACGTAAGATTTGCACGAATAAGGGAAGAGAAGTACCTCTTTCTGCTGGCAGTGCTGTGTCCTCCTTCTATTTTTCCAACGATCTTCTTATGGTTCACTGGAAACGAGAAGTTGTGCAGGACGGTGGAGCCTTGGATGAACCCATGGCCAAGTTGTTGAGTGTGGTGCGGTGGCCGTCTATTGGCGGCGGGGAACTAGATCTGAGGCGGCGAACGACGGCGTAGTGGGAACAGCTCCAGTGCGGTGGATGGTTGCGACAGTGGAGCGGCAGCGGTGAGGCAAAGGACGCCATGGTCGAAGTGGTTCTGGTACGACGCATGTCGACGTCGGCATCCTGGAGGCAGCTCTGCCTTGGCTTCACCTGCTAAGTCCTTGAGGGCATTGCGGTTGCGGTTGCGGTTGCGTTGTATGACGACGTTGGGGTACCGGCTCCGGCCTGATGGAGGAGGGAAGTGGTGGATTCGGTGCTATGGGATGGAGGACGGAGGAGGCTGGGGTTTCGCGGCTGGTGGAGAGGGTGTTTTTGTGCCCATGGAGTATGAATGGGGAAATGGAGGGAGGGGGCTAAGGGGGAACAATGTTTCGGTTTGGGACGCGCTTGTTTGAAATTTGGGGAAAGTTACAAACTTTGCCCCCATCTAAAATTTCGGACATATTGCGGGTTGGGGGTAGGACAGTAATCTCAGGTGTCCCAAATGTGGGCGGGATAGATTTTGGCCGAGCGCATGGGTGTTTAGGCGCCCACGGCGTATGAATGCTTCTCGGAGGCGGTTGAGACTGGCGTCTTGGTGAAGTTACAAACCTACCCCGGTTTAGACTTTTGGACATCGGGCCGATAGGCTAGACGGGCCAGAGTCAGGACAGTAATTTCCTACCACCAAACATTAGTCTCGTGTGGTTTTGGGTGACCAGAGGCTTATTTGGTGCTCTGTTCAATATTTGGGAGCAGAAGCATTAATATTTTCGATTCTCTTGAATTGAACTATCGGGATTTGTCAAACTTCACAAATCTTTACTCTTGAAAATCCTAAAGCTATGATTATTTTGGAATGGAGGGGGTACATTTGAATATACATTGTACACGAGTATTATTAAAAAATATGCAACTTACCTCAGTTCATGCACGATTCCAGATATAATATCCTTGCTTGCAAAAAAAAGTTAGACATGCGTATGAATATATAGCATGTTCAAACGCACAACAAAGATTGATGCCCCCTTTTAGATCTTATTTACAAATGCCATTATCTCGGGTTCAAATAGATGAATGCACTTCCTATGAATTCAAATCTACGAAACCCCCTTTATGTTGAATTCAACATGTATTCTATTTGGTAGCTAGCAATTTGGGATGTATCCATGTAAGTGACAAATGGATAAAGTGCTTCACACTAACAACATGGAGTGCATTAATTAATGTTTATATATGAATTGCAAAAGCAATCCATTTCCTGTATTCCAAACCGCTCTCACTCTATGGATCGATAATATGAAATAAACACATGCACATGCTAGAATTCAATAGAGTATGGGTGTCTGATAGACCGATTTTCGTCCATACACAATTTGCAAAATTCATGATCTCATCCAAAAATAATAATCACTACAAAAAAAGACACATCCGTGACATTTTGGGCCGAACGAATTTTTTTCTATCATACATATGACACTTCTATGACGATAATTGTGACAAAATCCGGTATCCTCATAGATGTGGTGGGCTCCTACTTCTATGACAAAAAAATCATGACTGAAAATGGGCTTTTCGTCCTAGGCGGGCCGGAGACGCAGCTGCATGACATTCTTTGGGCCGTCCATGACGGAAAAAACCGTGGTAGAAGCAAGGGTGGGGAAAATTTCAGGGAGTTCCCGGGTACGGTGGGAGGTCGGGGGCCGAGCGATGCGCGTTTCTCTCGTACACGTACACGTGTGTGTGCGAGGCGTTGGCTCTAAGAGAACCCGAGCGAGGCGTTGGGATCTAACTGAACCCGAGCAATTGCACTGCAGGCTACGCGTTACTGAACCCGAGCGATCGATCGATGGCTGTTAATTGAACCCGATCGAGCGATTCCTTCGCTACTGCTGCTAACTGAAGCCGATCGATTGGATGAACAGTGAGCGTTTCGGGGGGGG
>NC_041391.1:261411405-261440898 GCF_002162155.2 Triticum dicoccoides
AACAGTGAGTGGTGGCATTGCCTATGGATGAACAGGACCCCGTGGTGTGGAGGGCTGGATGAACAGTAGATGGTGGAGGGGTGCCCGTGGAGGGGTGGTTGAGCAGTAGCCGGTGGAGTAGCACGCGGTGGATGCTGGATGAACAAGAGCCCGTGGAGGCTGGAGGAGGTCGACGGTAGCCTGTGGAGGCTGGAGGAGGTCGACGGTGGAGATGAACAATATCCCGTGGAGTCCCGTTTTGCGGTACACCACACTCCTCCTGATGAACAGGACCCCGTTTCGACTGTAGCGCTCCAACACAAGTCTGTTTCGTCCGTTTTGCGGTACGCCACACCCCTCCCGATCAACAGGACCCCCGTTTCGACCATAGGAGGTCCGTTTCCTCCGTTTTGCGATACGCCACACACCTCCGGATCAACAGGACCCCCATTTTGACTGTAGGAGGTCCGTTTCCTCCGTTTTGCGGTACGCCACACCCCTCCCGATGAATAGGATCCCGTTTTGAATGTGGCCGGTCGAACACAAGGCCGTTTCCTCTGTTCGGTGGTATGCCAGGCCTCGTTTCCATCACCTGTTCCGTCCAAGCCCTCCCGATGAACACGACCACGCATTCCGTTCCGACCCAGCCAGTTGGCTCCCATGCGTTCCGTTGCCTCCCGATGAACACGACGCATTCCATTGCCTCCCCATGAACATGACGCATTCCGTTGCCTCCCCATGAACACGACGCATTCCGTTGCCTCCCCATGAACACGATGACGACGCTGTTTCTCCGTTCCGACCCAGCCATGTACACGAGCGCTGGCCGTACGTATGCGTGAATAGGCGTTCGAGACCCAGCCCGTATGTACGTACGTGGCCGTATTTTCTTTCTTGCACCTTGACCGCTATACGTATGTGTACATGCTACGTGCGCACCTCTACTACGACACGTGCGCGCCTCTACAACGACCAGTATGTACGTACACGTTCGCGACCAGAATGACAACGCTACGTACGCTGCGACCAGGTGGGTCCCGACTGTCAGGCACTTCCTTGCGTGCGAAGATGTAGCTGGTGGGTCACAGCAGTCAGGGGCGAATCATTTTGTTTTTTTTGCCCGGACGCACTTCCTTGCGTGCGAAGGTGTAGCTGGTGGGTCCCAGCAGTCAGGGGGAAATGTTTTTTTTCACGAAATACGGTGGCCCATCCGGTGGGTCCCCGCTGTCAGGTGGAGGAATAATTATTTTGCGCGTAATAAGGAGGCACTTACTTGCTGCGGCCGTGGACCCAGCTGTCAGCCTCTCCACGTACAGTCCACGTCCGATGGAAGCCTTTCCTTGACCACGTTGACCACGCCGCGCCGAGAGCACCAGGGCGGTGGACGACGGCGAGGCCTAGGAAGGGGACGACGTGGAGCCGGGGAATACGCGGCAGTGGATGCCCACGCATAGAGGAGTACGAGGGTTCACTGGTTTGCTGTGGTGTGAGGCTACCATCGCCGCAGAATAACAGGGGGTGAGGGTGAGTAGAGGGATGGCCTGGCCGGCGGTGGGAGTAGTAGGGGGCGGTGAGGCCTCCGCCGCATCGTAGCCGTCTACGGGAGGCAGGAGCACGAGGTACGACCGGCGCTGGTTTGGGCGGATGGAGCAAGAAGACCAGAGGTTGAAGAAGCACTACGGCCGTTGGATGGACATCGTACGGTCACTGGAGCTAGAATCGTGCATATTGACTAAGTTGACAAAGCCCTCCATCCCCGTCAACTTAGTAGGCCCACAAGTCAGCCTGCCACTATACTGGGTCCCAGCTAACAGGGGAGTATTCATTTTTTTGTGCATAATAAGGAGACACTTCCTTGCGTGCAAAGATATAGCTGGTGGGTCCGAGCTGTCAGCGACAGTAACATTTTTTTCACGAAATACAGAGGCCCTTTCGGTGGGTCCCTGATGTCAGGTGGAGGAATCATTATTTTGCGCGTAATAAGGAGGCATGTCCTTGCATGCGGCCGTGGACCCAGCTGTCGGCCTCTCCACGTACAGTCCACTTTAGATGCATGTCGGTCGTTGACCACGTTGAGCAGGCCGCGCCGAGAGCACCATGGCGATGGACGACAGCGAGGCCTAGGAAGGGAACGACATGGAGGCAGGGAAGACTCGGCAGTTGTTTCCCACGCGGAGGGGAGTACGACTGTATGAGGGTTTACTGGTTCATCTGCCGTCGCCGGAGAATAACAGCAGGTGTGGGTGAGTAGAGGGATGGCTAGGCCAGCGATGGGAGTACGGTGGGGCAGTGAGGCCTGTGTGGCAGCAGAGCCGGCCGCGGGGAGGAGGGAGCAGGCAGTCCCGCCGGCTCTTGTTTGGGCGGCTGGAGCAAGAAGAGCAGAGATTGAAGAAACACGACGGCCATTGGATGGCCATCCAATAGTCACTGCTTGTGCGTCAACCTTTTTTTAGGAAAGCCTCAAATCTGTGGAAAACAGCTGCCATTATATCTAATAACTTACAGCCCATTTGCTAATTCTTAAGGTTTTTTGGAGCCCATATTCTTTTTGTTAGCATTACAACCCCTATTGTGGCCACGGTTAAAAAATTATATGAAATTTTGCATATTTCGGTGCGGTCCAAACTATTTTTAATCCCGAAATTTCGACTCACATTCAAACTGATTTTAAAATTAAATGTATATCAATATAAAGTCCAAAAAATTCTCCACGCATAAAAATTAATGTAATTTAAAATCTTGAAATGAAAAAAAGATATTTGAAACTAATTGCCGGTTTGATGTGTTTTAAAAATGTACAACCCATTTCTCATTACTAATGGGCTATTTTCTCGGCCAGCCGAATGAAAACTCTCCTCGTCTTGAAAGATTTGCAGCCCAACAGGCCTGACAAACGACTTACTTGGCAAATCACAAAAAAACTGGGCTGTGGCCGTGGACCCAGCTGTCTGCCTCTCCACGTATAGTACTCTTCCGACGGAATGTCGTTGACCACATTGACCATGCCGCGCCGAGAGCACCAAGGCGGTGGACGACGGCGATGCCTAGGAAGGAGATGATGCGGAGCCTGGGAAGACGCGGCAGTGGATGCCCACGCGGAGAGGAGTACGAGGTTTCACTGGTTCGGCTGCGTGTGAGGCTGCCGTGGCCGCAGGGCCTGGCTAGCGGTAGGAGTAGTAGGGTGCGATGAGGCCTCAATGGCAGCACAGCCGGCCACTGGAGGCAGGAGCAAGCGGTCTCCCCGGCGCTAGTTTGGGCGGCTGGTGCTAGAAGAGCAGCGATTGAAGAAGCAGCAGGACCGTTTGATTCAAATCCAACGGTTACTACTGATAGAATCGTTTGTTGACTAAGTTGACAAGCCCTGCGTACGCATCCACTTAGTAGGCCCACAGGTCAGCCTCCCAACTGGTGCGCCCCAGATGTCAGTGGGAGGAATCATTTTTTTCGCATAATAAGGAGGCAGTTGATTGCGTGCGGCCAGGCCAGCGGAGGGAGTAGGGTGGGCCTGGGAAGCCTGCGCGGCATCATAGCGGGCCACAAGAGGAGGGAGCAGGCAGTCCCGCCGGCGCTAGTTTAGGCGGCTGGAGCAGGAAGATCAGAGATTGAAGAAGCACGTCGGTCGTTGGATGGACATCCAACAGTCGCTGCTGCTAGAATCGTGTCTTCACTGACAAAGCCTTGCGTAAACAAGTTAGCCTCGAAATCTGTGGCGTGTGCAACCCATTTGCTATTATTTTTATAATTTTTACTCATTTTCTAATTCATATAGAATTTATTGCAGCCCGTTTTCCATTTTTAGAATTGCTGGCCATTTTCTGGTCAGTACCAGGGTAAAAAAATTAACTAAATATGTGGGAAATTTTGAAAATTCGCAAATTTTTGCTGGGGAACGAAATATTCTTACTCCAAAAATTAATAGCCATACTAAAACAAATTTAAAAATAAATTAGTACTATGTCATGTTAAATCCAATGAAATACGTATAATATATCAGTGAAGAAGAAAAACAAAAAAAGAAACTAATATCCCATTTGCTATAATTTTTTTGGAATTTTCAACCCCTTTTGATATTACTTTTAACAGACATTGACCATACTCTTTAGCTAGGACGGAATGCATCCCTCCTCGTCTTGAAAGATTTGCAGCCCAATAATTCGGAGAAAACAAATAGGCCTAGCTTGGGTATTCTTCAAAAAGAAATACCGGGCTACGTATTTTCCCAAAGAACTGGTGCATGAGCATTTAGCTTTATATTTATTTACTTATTTATGTTTAGGGGACCATGAGCATGTACCTGGGTCGGATTCATGTGAGAGCCTCCCTTCCAGTTAATTATGGGCTTCTCTATTGGGCCTTCATTAGTGGGCTGCATGTTATCAACAAGTGGAAAATGTGTTCCGTACGAAAAATAGTATGAGATACGTATGGTACGGGGCACTAAAGGATCGAACCGTGCAACGACTTCCAAAACATTGTGTTTGTCGTTCTAACAACACATTTATTCAACCAACAGACGAAATATACTACTGATTGTACATAGAAAACAGCAGCAGCAGCAACCAGGGCTGGGGGTGCAACAGAAGCAGTAAGCAGGCCAGAAGAGTGAAGACGCAGCTCTCTCTTCCAAACCAAACATTAGCCATCATTACAAAAGGGCTACCAAAAAAGAACAAGTGTATGCATCAAACTAAATAAAGATCCTACTACACCAAGTGTACGCATCTAACTAACTGGCTCAGTTAGACGTTACTGTTTATTAAGCTGTGGAGATTGGCTGACGGCTTGAACCAGATGGGTGCCTGACGGGGGAAATTCCAGCCAACAGGTCAAAGTCTGATACTTGCGACCCTCTCTCCTACTTTGGGTTGCAGAGCGTGGCGGCACATATCAGGGTATGGTGCATGCAGAGACGCATGGTACGCTGTGTACAGACATTTTTGCCTGATGAACGAAACCGCGCTGCCATCATGATCCTTGCCGTCGGTTATCCCCTGGTTAATCGGATAATTCAGTCCGACAAACAGAGAGCGTGTAACAAGGCTACTTACCAGCCTCCAGTCAAAAATTCCTGAAGGCCCAGAGAAGCTGGGATCCTGCTCAAAGACCTTGCAGTGACTGTGATTGTATTCCGCGAAACAACACGTCCGGTACGTGCGAACGATCATCAATCTTTCGCCGTCGTCTGATGGAGCCAGGAACCACCTGCAACCGCCATGCCGCTTTTCTTTGAAAGGTTCTGGGATTAGGAAGGGTAGGGACACCAGGCAGCCTACAACATCATATCAAGTTGGAGTCAAATAAAAAAGGGCTCTTGATTTAGTGAATCTTAAGAACAACATGTTATGAGCATGAATATTTTTTCAGTAAATGTTGACAGTAATATAAGCAAGCCATCATGATATCATAGGAAAGTAGCATACTGCTGTAACAGCCATTTGTAGCGATGACTGGAGTAGGCCAGCAATACGTCCAGCCATAGAAGGAGTCGACATCGTAAATGAAGCCCTTGTGTTCAATGGCATTAGAGAACCATGGAGGATGTATGATCCTGCGATGGACGTGCAGATTTATCCACTTACCGCAGTGACCTGTCAGATAGGCGAGACCACGGTTGAAGAACGCAATTAGCCTGAAGTCTTTATAATTCGCAGATCTTGTGGGCACTAGGCATATTACAACCTTGAGAAAATCAAACTTGGTATTATGTTGCCTACTGTAAGATTCCGAGTATTCTAGGCCAAGGTGCCAAAACAGTGCAGTGTTAATCGAAGGAAGGGGGATCAATCGCCGGGTGTAGACCTCCACGAGCATCCAGCTGCCGCGACCGTCGACGAGCACCATCCAAGACGTGTTCATGCCGACCCAGTACATACCGTTAATGTAGTTGAGGCTAACGGGGATCGGATCGCAGTCAAGGCGGTTGATGCTCCCCACCCTACGATCGTTATGCTGCGTGACATGCCGTTTCTGAAGATCAGGCGGCATCAGCAAGCAAGAAGCTGGCTTAAAAAGCTCCGGCCTGAGGGCTTTGAGTAAAATGGTACAGCCCCGACGAGCACGCGCCGAGCGGCATGGTACTGAGATTGTCCACACGCGAAACAATGATCTTGATTACTCTGTGGGGAGATAATTCCAGCCACTCTTTCGGCGGACGCTGCTCGGTTCTGCCATTGTTAGTGCTTGGGTTTCGGATGAGGGGGGGGGGAGGCTCCTTAGCGGGGATGGAAGATTGGACAAGATTATGTGCGGACAAAGATGGAGAAGCGAATATGTGCTGCGGGAAGTGGACAGGTGATGATGACTACAGCATGCCGCTTGACTTACGAGACACATACTAGCAGCGTAGGGTCATATCAATGCCAGACAACTTGCTAGAGTGATCACAGTACTGGTACTCCCTACAGTACCTACTATAGTACTATGCCCTAACTTGCTTGAGTAGAGTAGTAGAGTAGGACTCTGCTCTACTACTAGCACCGGAGGAGTAGTATATTCTAATCTAAAATAGTTACAAACTTCAATGCCCGAGCGTGGAACGACTACGAACCATGCTCAAAGACCATGTCTACGTGGTGTTTGGACTTATACGCCAAAAAATAGCAAGATGCCCGTGCATTGCATGGCACACCATCATCACCAACTCGGGTTTTTCTCTACTCCTACTCCTATAAAAGACTCAGTTGGTGATTATGGAGGCGAGGAGGCGTGTTCAGCCGGGCGTGCAGAGGACGGCGCAACACTATTCGATTTGTTATAAAAAACAAAGAAGAGTAGTAGAGATAGAGACATAGGGAGGAGCACGAGGTTGTGGGAGATAAGGATGAACGAGGCAAGGCCTTATCTGAAATGTGGAGAGAGGTGCGGGTATCTTTTGTAAAACTGTCATAGTTGGCTTTCTATCCGTCAGATATAGATCAGACGGTCTATATTACAAGATGGCAGGCATACCATCATCACCAACTCGGTTTTCTATAAGAGTAGATATAGATAGATAGAGACTAGGGAGTACTAGTAAGGACACCATCTACTGCTTCGTGTGCTACTTCTGCGCTCCATTCGGCGGCTGCAACGTCCCCTACAGCCACTCCCTCCTGCGCTCCATTCGGCGGGCACTATTGAAATTTGGGGAGCGCACTCTTGCGACTGCTGGCAGCCACGACTTCACTGACGACGACTTCTTCCCCGACCTCGGCAACCTCTTCCTCAACGACATGGGCGACAACCTCAACGCCAATGGTGCTGCTCTCGTTGCACCATATGTGTTTCTGTCCTTCCTGTTCAAAATCGTGGTAGAATTCATGTTTCTACTATGTATCCTACTACTATGCTAGTCCACATGATTAGTTTCATCTCTGTTATAGCCGTCATGATTTATTTTGTGCTTATTCGGATTAAATCTCATAGTAACTTGCTCATATATTCAGTTGGCGCAACGTCCCCTACAACCACTCCCGTTTCATGGATGGCCTGGTCGATGCCTCCAAGGAGCCCTTCGTCCACTGCTATGAGTGTCTGATGCCGTTTTGTGGCTCGCCGGCGGACATGGTGCATCACCTCACGGATGCGTGCAGCGGCCACTGCTGGCCCTTGGCGGAGAACATCAAGTATGAGACATGCTACCCGTTCACCATGCCGGAGTCACTGGAGGATCACTGCCGCCTGCTAGTCTCGGAGGAGGACGACAATGTCTTCCTCTTGATCGTGGGCACCGGCGAGGCCCGTGCAGGCCGCCGCCCCGTCTCTGTAATGTGCGTCAGGGCGACGTCGCTGACGCTGACACTGACACAAGGCCGATGTACGGGTGCGTGGTTAGTGTTACTACCCCTCCAGGTCACGTGGGCGGCGACACCGGCCTCATTGAACGGACTTGGACTCTGGGGAGCTGGGACTATCCCGCCAATGTGGACTTGGAAAACCTATGGCATCCTTTACCCGCCGACGCGGTGCACGGGGACTCCAAGGAGGTTCACCTGGACATACGCATTATCAAGTTAAATGTTGATCATTAGTCTTCGCTCAATGTAATCCGCTGTCTAAGCATGTGGAGACTTCCATGCAGGATCTTGCTCTATTGGAGTATCGCGCATGAATAAAAGTGTATCCTTTTATGGTTTATTCTAGAATCTTCCATGTATGAATTTTTACTACAGTACTGGTGAAAGACTTACGATGAACCATTTCTTACATCTCCTCTTCCCCCCTGCAAGTCATCCTGATTTAATCCCTCCGTCTAGGTGTATAAGGGCTTGGTTAATATTACTTAATAGTATAGCCAACTGTTGACTATAAGAAAGTGCCATGTCATCTGTAGCCAACATGTATAACAATCGATACTCAAAAACTAATTCTTAAAGATCATTTCTTGCAAAGTATAATAAGTGTTATTTCTTCACAAGTTTTGGATGCAGGTTGAACAGTTGAACGCTTTTGTTTTTCAAAAGATACCTTTTTATCTACTTCACTCGGATGTTTGTGAGCTCTAGAGATGAAATAATATCCGAAGAAACCTATCGATACCCATTACACATGAGATGACCCCCACATCCTTTGTCAAAATAAACAACTCCCCGATCAATGCATTTCACTCTTCGGTGCAACGCACGGGCACCTTACTACTATAGATTAGTACGACCAAAAATTGAACTAACATTATATATAGTACAATAAATGCTGATGCATGTCACCTAAAATTATATCATCCAAATCTATGTTCAAATACGAATCCAACGATATAGTTTTTGTTGACATGCACTAACATTTTGTCAGTTAAATCTCCAGTCAAATTCAATGGGGGACTAATAAACCATGACCGATGTAGTACAAGTGTAGAGGGCGGCGCTGCACGGGAGTCTCACCTCTCACCCCGCTCGTGGCGCGGCAGTAAAGCCATCATATCACAAAACCCAACCACTCCCAGTAATAAGTGGCCTGGTAAAATAAATGACTAAGCAACCATCACATCCCTCCGTCTTTTTTGCATTTCATCTCTCTGCATTTACTTTCTCCGGTTCATCTCGCACACTCGATCCCTAGCTACTACTCCTAGGGCCAGTTCTTTTGGCGGCTTCCCCAGCTTTTCCCATAAGACTAGTCACAATGGAGAGTAACAATATGGCGCCTCACTCATTTATTTGGGCTTCTAAACTACTACTCCGTCCTGGTTTATTCCTCACCATTGTAATTTGTGCTAAATTTTGACCAAAGATTTAACTGATAAAATGTTACTCCCTCCGTCTAGGTGTGTAAGTCATCTTACGAAAACCAAATAATCCCAAAACACTTAGGCGCGGTGCATTAACTTCTACCTCGTTTCTTGTTTCTTGACATATCAACCAATAAGTGATAACAAACACGACATGCAGTGGTTAGTTCATTGCATGCAATACTATTAATTAGCAAATAAACATTAACGTTTCTCGTTTTCTCCTCCTCCTTGGTCACGGTGCACAGCCTAAGATGACTTACTCACCTAGAAGGATGGAGTAGTGCATGTGACATGCACGAACATTTCATTAGTTAAATTTATGATTAAAATTTGACACATATTACAATGGGGACCAATAAACCAGGAAGGAGGTAGTAGTTATGGGATTACTAATCTAGAAGCCTAAAAGAACTGGCCCCTGGTACTCCTACTACTAGTAGTACTCAAGTTGGAATTCCAATTGCATGGCATAACTTGTTAGGCAAAGAATTTGATACAGGGTGTAGGAAGCGGTTTGGGAATTTGCATGCCTTTCCAACCAGATACTCCGTACAAAGTATGACAGAGAAATAACCACAGAGAAGGAAGCTAAAAGTAAACAATCAAATGAGCATTTTTACATTTGTTTTGCATTGAATCGTTTCACAAGCTTGACTAGTGCTGTTTTTCTACTTTTACAAAAACCGCATCGTAGTGTTAAAATGTGCATTTGCACGTACATAAGTAATAGTAGTACTCCCTCCGTCTAGGTGTATAAGTCTTCCCTCCTTCTTGGTCATGGTGCACAACCAAAGATGACTTATTGACCTGGACGGAGGGAGTAGCACAGTCTGCAAGCATATATCGAGAGAGACGTGTAGTGCGATAGTATATAGTAAAGTTTGTGCTATATGCACGTACTTGCAAAATGCGTACGAATACACAAGGTTTCCAAACTTTCCCTTTTAGATACTTAATTAAGGATGCTAAAAATTCCTGAACGTTCGGGATTTATCATTTGCGTCCCAAAACTAATGAGATCGTCTTATGGAACAAAAATTATACTCCTCCTAAAAGCCACGGCGCTCGCAGGAGCGATTGCGGCGTGCCACGAGTGCCCTGGTGTGTGGCCGTTTCCCAGCGCGCCGACACAACGCCTGTTCCTCAGCCTTGCAACTCACGAGGTGCTGATTGGCGGCTTGCCGGTGGGCGAGCGCGATCTCACCGACGTGGTGATCCGGCGCCAACAGGTACTCCTCCTTGCTAGAAGCGTGACCCGGTCCACGTACCGCCAAGCATAGATGAGGCGCTTGGGCCCGACTACACTTAGGGCGTCGGCACGGGCGTCCTCCGCCACCCTGACGGACCTCGCACGAGCCTTCTCAAATAGCCAATTGCCTGACTCTCTCGGACGCGACATAGGCCTCCCAGGCAGCTTGTTCCGCGGTGCGCTTCTCTTCCTCGGCCTTCTTCTCCGCCTCTATTTTGGCCCACTCTGCTGGAGGCAAAGCCTCCCACAAGGCGACATCCATTTCTTTCCAAAGCTCTTCAAGGCTGGGGGGCTCGGCGGGCGGCGCGGTGTTTTCCTCGTAGCGGGGAGCCGACGCGTCCTCCGACGCGCGTGCTGGCGAGATTGGGAACACTGACGCGTCCACCTTGACGCGTCGCAGTGAGGAGCGGATCCCCGAAACGTCCTCCTCGACTAGTGGCGGCGAGGAACGAAACGGCGATGCATCGCATCGCGGCGAGGAGCGGAACACCGACGCGTCCTCCTCGACTAGTGGCGGCGAGGAACGGAACGGCAACGCGTCGTGTAGCGGCGAGGAGCGGAACACCGACGCGTCCTCCTTGACTAGTGGCGGTGAGGAACAGAACGGCGACGCGTGACCGTCCGCACGGTGCAGCAAGAGGCTCCTAAGGCTTGGGAGGGGCGATGCCATGGTGGTCGACGTGAGAGGGAGGGGGAGGAGATAGCGATGAACATGAATGTGAGGGGGAGGAGATAGTGATGTCGTGGGAGGCGCAATATTTATAGCGAGTAATGGCACACCTACGTAAGATATGCACTGAGCTGCACTGACTTAACTGCAGGTCCAGTTGCGTCACTGACATGTGGGCCAGACCCCTGTTGGTCCCATATGTCAGTGACCCAATGCACCCGCAGTTAAGTAACAACCACGTGGGCATATTTGTTGGATTAAATTACGGGGGAGCGAAGGGGTGGAAATATTGCTAGTCACAACGGATTGGACGAGCGTGGGGGAGGAGAGTCATGCATGCAGATTTTTTCACACGGGGTGGAGTGGTGGGACCGCCGGAGGGAGAAGGAGAGTTTGGCAGGCATATTGTTTCCACACATGGAGAGGAAAAGATTTGGAGACGAACGGGCTTGCTGCAGGTATGGGGAACGGTGCATAATAAGTCATCTTGCATGCCGGGCTAGGTAAAGTCTCAAGTCATTAAAAACATACACGCCCCACACATGTTCATATTTCAAGGTGCACTAAATTATTGCATGCGATGATTAAGGCTGGCCATAATGGTGGTATCTTAGCTGGTATCATGCACACGGGAATAGCAAACATGCTGATGTGGCATAGAATTAAATAAGAGAGGGGGGTTAGAGTAACTAGTGTTCATGGATGCATTGGTAAACACATTTTTTTGTGAAGAACGGCATCACTAGTTGAGCACTTTTGCAGACTTCAAAAACTATTCCACCGCCTCTACTATCTTGCTAAGAGTAGGTAAATTTTTTGAATCGAGCCCTTTAAACTAGAAGGGAGGTAGTGGTACTCTAATAGCTAACCTTGTTGTGATGACAAGATAGGACATGGCACGCACCTAGACGGAGGAACTAGTCTGCATTGTGCATTTAAGTTTTGTCTGAAGTCAATGTACCTCTACTTTCACCAGACTTATAAAAAAATGTACTCCCTCCGTCTAGGTGTGTAAGTCATCTTACGAAAACCAAATAATCGCAAAACACGTAGGCGCAGTGCATTAACTTCTACCTCTTTTCTTGTTTCTTGACATATCAACCAATAAGAGATGAGGGTGTGCATGCTTTTAATGACCTGAGACTATCAAACATGATATGCAGTGGTTAGTTCATTGCATGCAATACTATTAATTAGCAAATAAACATTAATGTCTCTCGTTTTCCCCTCCTCCTTGGTCATGGTGCACAGCCTAAGATGACTTATTCACCTAGACGGAGGGAGTATCAACATTCACAATGTCAAATCAATATTTTTACACTCATTATAAAACGTAGTTCTTATATTCATTATAATCAGTATTGTAGATATTGATATTTTAGTATAAATTTGGTCTTTCATTGATGCCTATCAAAGCATGGAGGAAGCGGAGCTTAGGGCTTCCATTGCCGGTCTCTACATAGGTATTTCTCTTCATAATCCTGTAATTTTAGAGACTGATTGTGCTTTTGTGGTAGCGTCTCTTGCATCGGGGGACTATGACAGGTCTGCTATGCGTGACCTGAAGATAAAAGCGTTGAGCATCTCGAAGTTGATCAACAATCCTCAATTGTCAAATATTAGCCGTTCGACCAATAAGGTGGCACACTTAATCACTAAGTATAGCTTTGACAATAGATTAGATGGTATTCTTGTAAATAACGTACCGCCCTGTGTGGTGAATATTGTATCGAATGAGTGTACTGGTGTGGCTGGTTAATTAATATAAGGTGGTGTTAAAAAAAGTAAAAATTTGGTCAAACACTTTGCAAACGGTTGACGGGAGTAGAAAGGACCAGAGGGAGTATCATGCATGCGGAGTAGGCAAAAAATATTGTTCATTTATAGCCGGTCGAAGTCTCAAAGGGCGCAACCGTGCGAGGGAGGTGAAGGTCGTGGGAGGCGCAACGGTTGACGGAATTAACTGAAGTTACATCCACACGCCGGCATGGCGTGCGAACAGGCAGAAGCTATATCGTCAGGCCTACGATATGGGTCTAGTAGACATGACATCTAGTGGGTCCCGCATAGTTCTCAAGAACTCTTTGGGGGCTTGCAGCCGTTTATCCACCGGGCAAGGCAGCAACCCCACGCCGTTCGCATGCCCTACTCGTCCCCGTCTTCTACCTTACAACAGTTCGCTCCTAGTCGTCCCGTCCTTTTAACATTAGTTCGCTCCCAGTTTTTTTTGCGGGGTACAACAGTTCAACTTCTCCTAACCCTCCTCCAAAATCCATGGCCTCCCAAATCTCCATGGTCCCTGCTGAGTACCAGGTTAGAGCCATCATCGGTGATCAGTTCATCATCATCTACACACGTGGATCCATGACGGTGAAAGCATGGCTTGCTCGCTTCCTACGCATGTTCAACAGTTCAACGGATGAGTGGGTCGCTGGGCTAGATGTTGAGTACACCACAGTCCTGGGACGAGAGAAGGATCTAAAGGACAAAGAGAGGAAGAAGCCCACCGTGATCCATGTTTGCGTACATAACATTTGCTTGGTCTAACACATATGCCATGCCTACGTTGAGTGCCAGGATTTTAAGAACTTCCTCAAGGACAAAAGAGTGAAATTCATTACTATAGGCTTTAAGAACGACAGGGATGTCCTGCATCGGATAGGTATTGTTGTAGGCCAACCCTTCGATCTCCAGAAGGCAAGCCTGGTGTCCTCCTCTCAACCTTCAATGCTGACCCTGGCAGTAGCCATGATTGATCCTTCGTACGCTAAACTGAGGAAACCTCATCACGAGTTTCATCATGCATGGGAGTCAAAGACATTAGATGAAGATCACATCCTGTACGCAGCAATGGATGCCTACCTTTGTTTAAATATCTACAATGGTTGGATGAAGAAGCAGAGCCCAGTGTCCAGTTCAAGCAAAGAAGCGTTGGCGAAGAGGAAAAGGAAGAGGGACGAGGACGAAGTCAAGGACGTGGACTCGGACTCCAAGTAGGTGGCAGTGTCGTCGCTCATGTTGGTTCTACTGCAGTGTCAAGCGGACTAGTGGCTTAGTTTATTTTCAAGGGTGTGTTGTGCTGAGGCCCCAGCAGAACTATGTTTATGTTCTTTCTCGTTATTTGAACTCTTTAGTACGTACAGTAGTACTAGTACTATGTCTTACTACTGTTCTTCTTGCAGTTGGTACTACTGCTCGTATCTTCGTGTTCCTACTGTACTTAATATGTTTGTACTAGTAGTATAATTTGGGTCAGTCGATTTGTGAAAGAAGTTCGACGGAGCGAAGGAAGAAGACGGCAGAAGAGGTGGAAGAAGCCCTTCTAGCCATCCATGTTGCATCAAACGGCTCACATGAGTCGACTGACCCAAATTGCTCCTTCAGATTGCAGGATCCACATGGCATTCAAGGTCTCGAAGGTAGATTCTGCGTCCGCACCCGGTTAGCGGGCTCGACGCACGCGCGACCGGCTTTCGCCGCGACAGCCACCATGCATGCCTCCTCCGTGCGGGCGGAGACGACAATGACACGCTAGTTTCTCCTCGCCGGCGTGCTGGAGCACGCGCTCGTCCTCCTCTTCATACACTGCATGCATAGACGCGGCTCCACCAGCTGCTCGCATGTTTGGCAGCGCGGCGGCATCACGAGGAGGCACTGCAGACGACGTGAGCGGGCGAGCCTTCGGCTTCATGGCCCAGGGATGACGGCGACATGGCGGTGATGGGCGAGAAATTGTTGGCCGGAGCAGGCGGGCGCCGGCATGCGCAACGGCGGCGGCGGCATATTGATGAGTGCACGTGTGGGAGGTTACTTTAGTTTTATATAAGGTTGGTCAAACTTAAAAGAAAACCGTACTAGTACACGTAAACATTAGACTTAGGCATCGCTTTTATTAGTTAGTACCACAACCACGATACAGAATCCTATGCAAGCGCGTGAACCACGGCCGCGCGGTCGATCGAACGGTGCGTCACCATGTCGCGCTCGAAGGACATCCACCAAACCTTTTTGTGTGTGTGAAAACAATCCTCGAATATTACTCAACTTTTTTTTCCTGGGAAAGTTCTTGACGCTGCAATATTTCCATATATTTGAATTTAGCTCCAGTTCGTGTTTATTTGGATTTGGACATTTTAGGTGTGCCCTAGTTTTTTTGTAATACTGATTTTGTGTGTGTGACTGAGAGAGAACGTGTGTATGTGTCCATATGTGTGTTGTGGCGGAAGGGCAATGTGGAGACGATGTGCGTGTGATACAGACATAGAGAGGTGTGAATGTGCAAATGATGATGCATGAGTGAGACATAGACAGATGTCGATACGTTGTGTATACATGAGAGAACGGTCTTCTAGTTTACTTGTGTGTGTGTGTGTGTGTGTGAGAGAGAGAGAGAAGAGAGACAGAGAGAGACACACAGAGAGAGAGGAGCATCCATAACACAACAACCATCTCTCTCGATTCGTCCGTCCCATGCACGATCGCATGCAACACATGCATCAATGCGCACATTTTGACACCCTCACCCGGCCCCTGCCCACCTGAAGGCCCGCACAATCTCTTCGTGAATACCCATTTCTCTCCTTAGGTTTGTTTTCTCTCAATATCTCACACACACACACACATAAACACATAGAGAGAGACACACACGCAGCACAACCACACACACACACTCCCCCGAGCACACAATTCATCCCCATCCAAGGTTATACGGCGACCACTCTCGCTTGTGCTTCTTTGCACCCAACATGCACAACACCTCAATCTTCAAAGAGGGCATCGAGCAGATCGAAGACGGCGACCACACCGCGCTAGAGAATGCGGGGTCATTTGGAAGCAGGGTGATGTGACGACGGCTGACTGACTCCTCCCCCACCCTCTCTCTCTCTCTCTTGCACAAAATTACCAATCCCTCTCTCCCCCACACAAAATTGTCAATCCCTCAACCCACGAGATCCTTCCCCTCTTGTCCATGTTTTTCCAGCTCTCTCATCAAACATGTTGTCTCTTCTCCTTCCATGTATACATAATCTGGATGCACACGCATCTCACGTATATTACATATCTCCATCTTTCTCATAGACCTAACTTCTTCCTCTCTCTTTCTCTCTCTCTATCTCTCTCTCTCTTGTTAGGTTTGTCTCCTACTCTCTCGTCCACATACATACAATCTTCCCTGCCTTATCTGCTCCATCTTCAAAAGCTCTCTCTGCACGTTTCATTCACACATTGGGATATGTCAAAATGTTGCTTCTATAATGGCTAATGTAGAGTTATGGTTGTTTTTGTTGCATCCTACAAAGTAATAACTAGGAAATGCATTTAGATTCTCATTTGACTGGGATTATGTGAGTTTGAGCATGTTGTGAAGTACTATAGACCTTGTATACATCTTGGGATTCGACAATGATTGTAACTATTGAATTGTATAGACCATTACATTCGAAGTCAATAGCCTAATATATTTATTTCACAATTTCAACAAATGATTAGTTCACTACAAACTAAGAAAACAAATGTGTACTCCCTCCATTTTTATTTAAGTCCGCGTATTAGCATTGGTCAAAGTCAAGTTTTGTAAACTTTAAGAAGCTTATAACAAAAAATATTAACATATACAATAACAAATAAATACCATTAGATTCATTATTGAATGTACTTTCACATCATACATATTTGTTATGGTAAATGTTTATATTTTTCTATAAACTTGGTCAAACTTTAGGAAGTTTGACTTTGGTCAAACCTAATATGCAGAGTTTACTACTACTACTCGCTAGTTGCTTAGCCGAGTCAATCAACACGCCACATGGGGAGTCCAGTGTCACAAAATTTTGAGGTCGGCGGGAAAATCTCCCGCGAACCTGATTCGAGTAGTGGGAAGTTACCATCATAGCCTTCGGAACAGGCCTAAGGATGACGCTTGGTAGGGGACTGTTTTCGTAACTTCAGGTTCACCCTACCCAGCCAACCCCACCCCGGCACCTAGAGTAGTACACCTGAATACTCCCCATTTTCTATCCCCACCGCAAAATAGACTTCTCCACGACACCACAACCTTCGTGCTCCTCCCCTTTACATCGGCGCACTCGTCCACCGCAGCGCATCTGCCTCATCGACGACCTCGTACGCCGCACTGGAGCCGGTCCATTGTCGTCATCGTACATGGAGCCTCCTCCCCGGCATCGTCTTCCACGGTCTCGGATTTGCTTCCCGGAAGCCGACGCCAACCGCAGAAGTACCACGATCATGGACAATGAACTGACTCTCGTTGCCGACCATGACTCACAGAGGCCGCCGCAACCATCATTCTCCTCCTCGATTGGTAATGTGTGTATTGAATCACTTAGCAGTACATGTGCAGTTCCAATTTTTTTCATACCTACCCTTCAAATTTCCTGGGTGCTATTGTTCCCATAAAAGTAATTGGTTATAGCATCCATTGGTTAACAGATATCAGCTTGTAATTGTGCGTCGCTCCTGTATCGCGCTGTGCTTGGGTAGTTTTTTCATCTGCAACCAGTAGTGTGGCAAATGATGGAAATATTTTTAGAACTAGCAAGATGCCCATGCGTTGCACGCATCAAGATGCATTTGTATGAGTAGTTTATTTTGTGGGAGAAAAGGATGAACGAGGGAAGGCCTTATTTGCAAATCTGGAGAGGGTATGGGTATCTTTGTGCAAAATTTCCATTTGTTTCCATCCTATCTGTCAGATATAAATCGGACGGCCTATATTGCAAGAAAAAAAAGTATAGAGAAAAAAAGTAGACAGTAAAGGAAGTAGAGATAAATATTAAATATTAAATATAAAATAAATATAACAGTAGAGAAGAGAGTAGAGATAGCAGAGACGTAGGGAAAGGATTGCGCGCATGGGGGAAAAAGCGGCCGGGCATGCGCTAGTTTTGGCGCGCGACGTCTGGCGCGCTTTATAAAATCCAACACCCTCCCACCGCTCTGTGCCTTGCCTCCGCTCTCTCCCCGCTCTGTGCCTCGCAACCGCTCCCTCCTCGCTCTTTTTCGCCTCGCCGCCGCCACGCCACCATGCCGCCGCATCGCCGGGAAACTTGGGGATACCGCGGCGTTCGCGCGCGCCTCTCCAGCGGCTTCTCCGCCGAGATCCGGTTTCGTGGGATGCGCCTCGGCCTCGACAATTTTGACACCGCCAACGAGGCCGCCCGCGCGTACGATGCGGCGGCGTGGCGCCTCCGGTGGCCTCATAGAACATTGAACTTCCCCAACGTGCCGATGCAGGAGCGAGCGCAGGAGCTCGCGCCTCTGCCGTGGGTTAGCACCGACGAGGATCGTCGCGACAAGCGGAGGCGGGCGCACCATCTCGGCATCGCCGAGATGGACGAGGAAGCCATGGAGCTGTGGCGCCAACACTTCTCGCAGGACATCATCAACGAGCGCGAGTTCTACGCGCAAAGGAGGGAGGAGAGGGATAAGAGGAGGGCGGAGCGAGCCGCCTATCGCGAGGACAAGCGTAGGCGAAAAGCGGACACTCAATTCAACATGAGGCTAGGAGTAGCGTCTCCCTGGGAATCCGATGACGATCGGTATCTTCACGCCTACAGTCAGACGTCGGAGGAGGACATCACCAAGGAGGAGTTCGATGACGAGGAGTAGTTGACTTATCTTTTTTATCTATTATGCTGAGAACTATCCTCTACTCTCTAGTATCTACTTCTCGATCTCAGCACTATAAACGCTTTTTTAAAGCGCCGCGCGTTGCGATTCTGCTGGAGATGCTCAAACATGGTGGACGAGTGCTTTAATGTTGCCCACAAGATGCACGACTATTACTAGTAGTATATTTTTCTTGCCATGTTGAGATTTTAAAACCACGAGTGCGAACATGCAGAGGAGCAATGAAAACCAAACATGGGATATTCGGGACATCTTCAAGGAGTGTGGCAAGGTAAAGAGGAGCTGTACCGAACATGTAAAACGAGCTTTGGTAAGTAACACCCTTTCAATTACTTTCGTTTAGCCTCGTGTTCTTCAATGTGTATATGTTGTAGTTTCTGTTTCTCTTAAGCGTGGTGTTCTTCGATGTGTAATAAGAAGTCTTAATCGTCCTAATGCTTTCGTTTTTAGCTTGATGTAGGAAGTGGGTGTTCTCACCTTGTAGTCTGTTTTTATATATTTTTTCCTTTTAAATTCACTTCTCTCAGTTCTGTTTATCTGGCTTCTACTAAATGGATCTAGGTTGCTCTGAGTATTGATCTAAAAAAGAGGTAACTTCATGTCAGGATGCAGTTCATGCGAGGAGGGAAGTATGGTCAACCTCGAGATCATGTTTCCAAAATGAGGCTGGATTACACACAAGGTGCCAATTCCCTAATGATGCTGGATTAGACACGAGGTGCAAATTCCCAGATGATGCTGGATTACACACAAGCCAGGTGGAGTCGTCAGCTGTTCGTGTCCTCGTGGCATTAGTAAAGGCTGAAAGAAAGCATGCAACAGCCCTTGAGAATGTAGCTGAGTTCCTGAAGAAGCGAAAAGAGCAATCAGATGCTCTCTTCACCCAAGCCAAAGAAGAGATGGAAGAAGCCAGAAATAAGCTAGCAGAGGCAGAGTAGGCTAGGCGTCTCCTGCTATCTAAAACTGTTGTCAATACAAAATTTCCTTCATAATAGCTAGGTTCAAATGTTTATCCAGTCAGCATGCCTGTTGTGATGTCCGTGCATCTACTGATGTGGCACAAAATGTTTTTTTGGGTCATGTAATAACAACAATTACTTTCCAAACAAAAACAGACGAAGCATTGGACATGGTATAGTTCACGCGCAAGCCCGACATTCCAAGTTCAACTTCCACATCAAACTCATGTTCACAGATATCGGCACATTCATACATAATGTCCACAACCATGATTCACTTCAAAGCCAAAAAAATGTGAGGAGAGTTATAAATAAAAAAAATCTCTACTAGTTCCTGCTACGAGTGCGAGCACAACAAGTCAAGACCATGCGTAAATTAATTATATTTTAGTCATTTTTTGTGTTCTAAAATGCCTGCCGGCTCGCGGAAGGACGTGTTGCCGACACATATGCGGATTCAATGAAGGCAGGCGGGGCAGTCTTAAGCTGGTTGCACGCGGCGAGGAGGCGTGCTCAGCCAGGCCTACAGTGAGTGCAGCCCTCTTGGCCGGCGCGCCGGTTCAATGCCTGTGCTATGATATGTCGCGTCCATGTCAGAGCAATCACTCCCTCTAGTCCTTTTTTGTTTGGGTATAACAAAATCTCGTTTTCCATTCACATTTTACAAGTAAAATTTGTGGACAAACTTTGACCCAAAGTACGATGGGGACTAGTAAACCAGAATGGAGGTAGTAGTTTATTTTAATCAAAGAAGGGTTTCCCCTTCCGATATTTTAAACATGGCTACTCGATCTGTGGCAACTAGCGAGCCACCGCGCTCCAAGTCGTTCACCTGTGGTCCCGACCATCAACTCCTACGGATCAAATTATCACGTGAGCCGACTATTCCTACAAAGGTGCTCCACCACGTAACCGGTACCCGCGAATGCAGCAATCGTGCACCTAGGGTTTTAGGGTTTATTTGTTAACGTCGCCTTTACATAACACTCATGTGTGCGAGACAGCGAGAGGCCGACTGTGTGCATGCGCCTCTTCTCTTCGTATATGTACTCCACCGTTTGTCTAGTGTCCAAAAAATTATAATAACTACTAGCAATGTGCCAATGCGTTGCCACACGATCAAAGTAGATTAATACATATTCACTGATTTGATAGAAAAAAGTCTAGTTTTGAAATACGTATATCACTAAAAATATGTTATGTTTCACTCAAAATATATTCCTTTGGTGGTTTTGATGAGATAAGGGAGGAATGTTGTCGGTTTCAAGATCCGAGAAGTGGTATATGTCTAATTTCTACTCTTACTAGCAAGATTCCCGTGCGTTGCACGGAACATCAAGATCTTGTGGGAGAAAAGGATGAACGAGGGAAGGCCTTATCTGCAAATGTGGTGAAGAGTGCGGGTAAATTGCCATATTTTCCTTCCTATCCGTCAGATATAAATCGGATGACCTACATTGCAGGATGGCAGGCCCACCATCATCACCAACTCTATTTTTTATCCCTACTCTTATAAAAATCATTGTCGGAGATGATCGTGTGCCTGCCATCCTGCAATATAGGTCGTCCGATCTATATCTGACGGATAGGAAGGAAACTATGGCAATTTTGCAAAAAGATACCCACACCCCTCTCCATATTTGCAAATAAGGCATTCCCTCGTTCATGCTTTTCCCCCACAAGATAAACTACTCATACAAATGCATCTTGATGTTCCGTGCAACACATGGGCATCTTGCTAGTTGTTTCAAAAAGCCCATGTGTGTGTGAGAGAGAGGGAGGGTGGAGGAGGATGGAGTGCATGTGTGACAAAAACACAAGGAGTGTGTGTGCGATAGGTATCAGCTTAAAATGAGGCGATAGTGTGTGTGTGCACGATCGAGAGGGCGTGTCTCAAGAAGGGAAGAAAAATCTACATAGATACAAGGAGCGGGAGAGAGACATGTATGCGATGGTGGAAGCACGAGTGTGCAGGTGTATAAACCTATCTAGAGGCTGTTGGGGAACGTTGCGGAAAATTAAAAATTTTCCTACGGTTTCACCAAGATCCATCTATGAGTTCATCTAAGCAACGAGTCAAGGGAGTGAGTTTGCATCTACATACCACTTGTAGATCGGGTGCGGAAGCGTTCACGGGAAGGGTGATGATGGAGTCGTACTCGTCGTGATTCGGATCACCGATGTCCAAGTGCTGAACGGACAGCACCTCCGCGTTCAACACACATACGGGATGGACGACTTCTCCTCCATCTTGATCCAGCAAGGAGGAAGGAGAGGTTGAGGAAGATTGCTCCAACGGCAGCACGACGGCGTGGTGGTGTTGGTGCAGTAGTACTCCGACAGGGCTTCGCCAAGCGCGTAACGGAGGAGGAGAGGTGTTGGGGAGGGGAGGGGCTGCGCCTTGGGATGTGTACAGCAGCCCTCCCCTCACCCCTCTATTTATAGGGGAAAGGGCAAGGGGGGCCGACCCCTCTAGATGGGATCTAGAGGGGGGGCGGCGGCCAGGGAGGGGGGACTTGCCCCCCAAGCAAGGGGGGCGCCCCCCTTAGGGTTTCCCCCCCAACCCTAGGCGCATGGGCCCAAGGTGGGGGGGGGGGCGCCCAGCCCTCCAGGGGCTGGCTCCCTCCCCTTTGCGGCCCATGTGGCCCTCCGAGAGGGGTGGCCCCTCCCGGTGGCCCTGGTACAATACCGATAAGCCCCCGAAACTTTCCGGTGTCCGTATGACAACTTCCCATATATAAAACTTCACCTCCGGACCATTCCGAAACTCCTCGTGACGTCCGGGATCTCATCCGGGACTACGAACAACATTTGGTAATCACATACAAGTCCTCCTAACAACCCTAGCGTCACCGAACCTTAAGTGTGTAGACCCTACGGGTTCGGGAGACATGCAGACATGACCGAGACGACTCTCCGGTCAATAACCAATAGCGGGATCTGGATACCCATGTTGGCTCCCACATGTTCCACGATGATTTCATCGGTTGAACCATGATGTCGAGGATTCGATCAAACCCCGTATACAATTCCCTTTGTCAATCGGTACGTTACTTGCCCGAGACTCGATCGTTGGTATCCCAATACCTTCTTCAGTCTCGTTACCGGCAAGTCACTTTACTCGTACCATAATGCATGATCCCGTGACCAACCACTTGGTCACTTTGAGCTCAATATGATGATGCATTACCAAGTGGGCCCAGAGATACCTCTCCGTCATACGGAGTGACAAATCCCAGTCTCGATCCGTGTCAACCCAACAGACACTTTCAGAGATACCTGTAGTGCACCTTTATAGTCACCCAGTTACGTTGTGACGTTTGATACACCCAAAGCACTCCTACGGTATCCGGGAGTTACACGATCTCATGGTCTAAGGAAGAGATACTTGACATTGGAAAAGCTCTAGCAAACGAACTACACGATCTTGTGCTATGCTTATGATTGGGTCTTGTCCATCACATCATTCTCCTAATGATGTGATCCCGTTATCAACGACATCCAATGTCCATAGCCAGGAAATCATGACTATCTGTTGATCACAACGAGCTAGTCAACTAGAGGCTCACTAGGGACATATTGTGGTCTATGTATTCACACATGTATTACGATTTCCGGATAATACAGTTATAGCATGAATAAAAGACAATTATCATGAACAATGAAATATAATAATAATTTTATTATTGCCTCTAGGGCATATTTCCAACAGTCTCCCACTTGCACTAGAGTCACTAATCTAGTTACATTGTGATGAATCGAACACCCATAGAGTTCTGGTGTTGATCATGTTTTGCTCGCGAGAGAGGTTTAGTCAACGGATCTGCGACATTCAGATCCGTATGTACTTTGCAAATATCTATGTCTCCATCTTGAACATTTTCACGGATGGAGTTGAAACGACGCTTGATGTGCCTGGTCTTCTTGTGAAACCTGGGCTCCTTGGCAAGGGCAATAGCTCTAGTGTTGTCACAGAAGAGTTTGATCGGCCCCGATGCATTGGGTATGACTCCTAGGTCGGTGATGAACTCCTTCACCCAAATTGCTTCATGCGCTGCCTTCGAGGCTGCCATGTATTCCGCTTCACATGTAGATCCCGCCACGACGCTCTGCTTGCAGCTGCACCAGCTTACTGCTCCACCATTCAACATATACACGTATCCGATTTGTGACTTAGAGTCATCCAGATCTGTGTCAAAGCTAGCATCGACGTAACCCTTTACGACGAGCTCTTCGTCACCTCCATAAACGAGAAACATGTCCTTTGTCCTTTTCAGGTACTTCAGGATATTCTTGACCGCTGTCCAGTGTTCCTTGCCGGGATTACTTTGGTACCTTGCTACCAAACTTACGGCAAGGTTTACATCGGGTCTGGTACACAGCATGGCATACATAATAGATCCTATGGCTGAAGCATAGGGGATGACACTCATCTCTTCTTTATCTTTTGCCGTGGTCGGTGACTGAGCCGAGCTCAATCTCACACCTTGCAACATAGGCAAGAACCCCTTCTTGGACTGATCCATTTTGAACTTCTTCAAAATCTTATCAAGGTATGTGCTTTGTGAAAGACCTATGGGGCGTCTCGATCTATATCTATAGATCTTGATGCCTAATATATAAGCAGCTTCTCCAAGGTCCTTCATTGAAAAACACTTATTCAAGTAGGCCTTAATGCTGTCCAGTAGTTCTATATCATTTCCCATCAAGAGTATGTCATCTACATATAATATGAGAAATGCTACAGAGCTCCCACTCACTTTCTTGTAAACGCAGGCTTCTCCATAAGTCTGCATAAACCCAAACGCTTTGATCATCTCATCAAAGCGAATGTTCCAACTCCGAGATGCTTGCACCAGCCCATAAATGGATCGCTGGAGCTTGCACACTTTGTTAGCGTTCTTAGGATCGACAAAACCTTCCGGCTGCATCATATACAGCTCTTCCTTAAGATGTCCGTTAAAGAATGCCGTTTTGACGTCCATCTGCCATATCTCATAATCATAGTATGCGGCAATTGCTAACATGATTCGGACGGACTTCAGCTTCGCTACGGGAGAGAATGTCTCGTCGTAGTCAATCCCTTGAACTTGTCGATAACCCTTAGCGACAAGTCGAGCTTTATAGATGGTAACATTTCCTTCCGCGTCCGTCTTCTTCTTAAAAATCTCCTTATTTTCTATCGCTCGCCGATCATCGGGCAAGTCTGTCAAAGTCCATACTTTGTTTTCATACATGGATTCTATCTCGGATTTCATGGCTTCAAGCCATTTGTTGGAATCTGGGCCCGCCATCGCTTCTTCATAGTTCGAAGGTTCACCGTTGTCTAACAACATGATTTCCAGGACAGGGTTGCCATACCACTCTGGTGCGGAACGTGTCCTTGTGGACCTACGAAGTTCAGTAGCAACTTGATCCGAAGTACCTTGATCATCATCATTATTTTCCTCTTCAGTTGGTGTAGGCATCACAGGAACATTTTCCTGTGCTGCACCACTTTCCCGTTCGAGAGGTAGTACTTCATCGAGTTCTACTTTCCTCCCACTTACTTCTTTCGAGAGAAACTCTTTTTCCAGAAAGCATCCGTTCTTGGCAACAAAGATCTTGCCCTCGGATCTTAAGTAGAAGCTGTACCCAACGGTTTCCTTAGGGTATCCTATTAAGACGCACTTTTCCGACTTGGGTTTGAGCTTTTCAGGTTGAAGTTTCTTGACATAAGCATCGCATCCCCAAACTTTTAGAAACGACAGCTTAGGTTTCTTCCCAAACCATAATTCATACGGTGTCGTCTCAACGGATTTAGACGGTGCCCTATTTAAAGTGAATGTAGCTGTCTCTACAGCGTATCCCCAAAATGATAGCGGTAAATCGGTAAGAGACATCATAGACCGCACCATATCTAATAGAGTGCGATTACGACGTTCGAACACACCTTTACGCTGAGGTGTTCCAGGTGGCGTGAGTTGTGAAACGATTCCACATTTCCTTAAGTGTGTACCAAATTCGTGACTTAAGTATTCTCCTCCACGATCTGATCGTAGGAACTTTATCTTCCGGTCACGTTGATTCTCTACCTCATTCTGAAATTCCTTGAACTTTTCAAAGGTCTCAGACTTGTGTTTCATCAAGTAGACATACCCATATCTACTCAAGTCATCAGTGAGAGTGAGAACATAATGATATCCTCCGCGAGCCTCAACGCTCATTGGACCGCACACATCGGTATGTATGATTTCCAACAAGTTGGTTGCTCGCTCCATTGTTCCGGAGAACGGAGTCTTGGTCATTTTGCCCATGAGGCATGGTTCGCATGTGTCAAATGATTCATAATCGAGAGACTCTAAAAGTCCATCAGCATGGAGCTTCTTCATGCGCTTGACACCAATGTGACCAAGGCGGCAGTGCCACAAGTATGTGGGACTATCGTTATCAACTTTACATCTTTTGGCATTCACACTATGAATATGTGTAATACTACGCTCGAGATTCATTAAGAATAAACCATTGACCATCGGAGCATGACCATAAAACATATCTCTCATATAAATAGAACAACCATTATTCTTTGATTTAAATGAGTAGCCATCTCGCATCAAACGAGATCCCGATACAATGTTCATGCTCAAACTTGGCACCAAATAACAATTATTAATGTTCAAAACTAATCCCGTAGGTAAATGTAGAGGTAGCGTGCCGACGGCGATCACATCGACCCTGGAACCATTCCCGACACGCATCATCACCTCGTCCTTCGCCAGTCTCCGTTTATTCCGCAGCTCCTGCTGTGAGTTACAAATATGAGTAACGACACCGGTATCAAATACCCAGGAGTTACTACGAGTACTGGTAAGGTACACATCAATTACATGTATATCAAATATACCTTTGGTGTTGCCGGCCTTCTTATCTGCTAAGTATTTGGGGCAGTTCCGCTTCCAGTGACCCTTCCCCTTGCAATAAAAGCACTCAGTCTCAGGCTTGGGTCCATTCTTTGACTTCTTCCCGGTAACTGGCTTACCGGGGCGGCAACATCCTTGCCGTCCTTCTTGAAGTTCTTCTTGCCCTTGCCCTTCTTGAACTTAGTGGTCTTATTGACCATCAACACTTGATGTTCTTTCTTGATCTCATCCTCTGCTGACTTCAGCATTGAAAATACTTCAGGAATGGTCTTCACCATCCCCTGCATATTGTAGTTCATCACAAAGCTCTTGTAGCTTGGTGGGAGCGATTGGAGGATTCTGTCAATGACCGCCTCATCAGGGAGGTTAATGTTCAGCTGAGTCAGGCGGTTGTGCAACCCAGACATCTTGAGTATGTGCTCACTGACAGAACTGTTTTCCTCCATCTTACAACTATAGAACTTGTCGGAGACATCATATCTCTCGACCCGGGCATGAGCTTGGAAAACTAGTTTCAGCTCTTCGAACATCTCATATGCTCCGTGATGCTCAAAACGCTTTTGGAGCCCCGGTTCTAAGCTGTAAAGCATGCCGCACTGAACAAGGGAGTAATCATCAGCACGAGACTGCCAAGCGTTCATAACGTCTTGGTTCTCTGGGACGGGAGCGTCACCTAGCGGTCCTTCTAGGACATATTGTTTCCTGGCAGCTATGAGGATGATCCTCAGGTTCCGGACCCAGTCCGTATAGTTGCTACCATCATCTTTCAGCTTGGTTTTCTCTAGGAACGCGTTGAAGTTCATGTTGACATGAGCGTTGGCCATTTGATCTACAAGACATATTTGCAAAGGTTTTAGACTAAGTTCATGATAATTAAGTTCATCTAATCAAATTATTCAATGAACTCCCACTCAGATTAGACATCCCTCTAGTCATCTAAGTGTTAGACGATCCGAGTCGACTAGGCCGTGTCCGATCATCACGTGAGACGGACTAGTCATCACCGGTGAACATCTTCATGTTGATCGTATCTTCCATACGACTCGTGTTCGACCTTTCGGTCTCCGTGTTCCGAGGCCATGTCTGTACATGCTAGGCTCGTCAAGTTAACCCTAAGTGTTTTGCATGTGTAAAACTGTCTTACACCCGTTGTATGTGAACGTAAAGATCTATCACACCCGATCATCACGTGGTGCTTCGAAACGACGAACTCTAGCAACGGTGCACAGTTAGGGGAGAACACTTCTTGAAATTGTTGTAAGGGATCATCTTATTTACTACCGTCGTTCTAAGTAAACAAGATGCATAGACATAATAAACATCACATGCAATTATATAGTAGTGACATGATATGGCCAATATCATATAACTCCATCGATCTCCATCTTCGGGGCTCCATGATCATCTTGTCACCGGCATGACACCATGATCTCCATCATCATGATCTCCATCATCGTGTCTTCATGAAGTTGTCACGCCAACGACTACTTCTACTTCTATGGCTAACGCGTTTAGCAATAAAGTAAAGTAATTTACATGGCGTTCTTCAATGACACGCAGGTCATACAAAAATAAAGACAACTCCTATGGCTCCTGCCGGTTGTCATACTCATCGACATGCAAGTCGTGATTCCTATTACAAGAACATGATCTCATACATCACAATATATCATTCATCATTCATCTCAACTTCTGGCCATATCACATCACATGACAATTGCTGCAAAAACAAGTTAGACGTCCTCTAATTGTTGTTGCATCTTTTACGTGGCTGCAATTGGGTTCTAGCAAGAACGTTTTCTTACCTACGAATAACCACAACGTGATTTTGTCAACTTCTATTTACCCTTCATAAGGACCCTTTTCATCGAATCCGCTCCAACTAAAGTGGGAGAGACAGACACCCGCCAGCCACCTTATGCAACTAGTGCATGTCTGTCGGTGGAACCGGTCTCATGTAAGCGTATGTGTAAGGTTGGTCCGGGCCGCTTCATCCCACAATACCGCTGAAGCAAGAAAAGACTAGTAGTGGCAAGCAAGTTGACAAGATCCACGCCCACAACAAAATTGTGTTCTACTCGTGCAATAGAGAACTACGCATAGACCTAGCTCTGATACCACTGTTGGGGAACGTTGCAGAAAATTAAATTTTTTCCTACGGTTTCACCAAGATCCATCTATGAGTTTATCTAAGCAACGAGTCAAGGGAGTGAGTTTGCATCTACATACCACTTGTAGATCGGGTGCGGAAGCGTTCACGGGAAGGGTGATGATGGAGTCGTACTCGTCGTGATTCGGATCACTGATGTCCAAGTGCTGAACGGACAACACCTCCGCTTTCAACACACGTACGGGACGGACGACGTCTCCTCCGTCTTGATCCAGCAAGGAGGAAGGAGAGGCTGAGGAAGATTGCTCCAACGGCAGCACGACGGCGTGGTGGTATTGGTGCAGTAGTACTCCGACAGGGCTTCGCCAAGCGCGTAAAGGAGGAGGAGAGGTGTTGGGGAGGGGAGGGGCTGCGCCTTGGGATGTGTATAGCAGCCCTCCCCTCACCCCTCTATTTATAGGGGAAAGGGCAAGGGGGGCCGACCCCTCTACATGGGATCTAGAGGGGGGCGGCGGCCAGGGAGGGGGGACTTGTCCCCCAAGCAAGGGGGGCCCCCCTTAGGGTTTCCCCCCCAACCCTAGGCGCATGGGCCCAAGGGGGGGGGGGGGGGGCGCCCAGCCCTCCAGGGGCTGGCTCCCTCCCCTTTGCGGCCCATGTGGCCCTCCGGGAGGGGTGGCCCCTCCCGGTGGCCCCGGTACAATACCGATAAGCCCCCGAAACTTTCCGGTGTCCGTATGACAACTTCCCATATATAAAACTTCACCTCCGGACC
>NC_041391.1:261441034-261447127 GCF_002162155.2 Triticum dicoccoides
CTCCCCTCACCCCTCTATTTATAGGGGAAAGGGCAAGGGGGGCCGACCCCTCTACATGGGATCTAGAGGGGGGCGGCGGCCAGGGAGGGGGGACTTGTCCCCCAAGCAAGGGGGGCCCCCCTTAGGGTTTCCCCCCCAACCCTAGGCGCATGGGCCCAAGGTGGGGGGGGGGGGGCGCCCAGCCCTCCAGGGGCTGGCTCCCTCCCCTTTGCGGCCCATGTGGCCCTCCGGGAGGGGTGGCCCCTCCCGGTGGCCCCGGTACAATACCGATAAGCCCCCGAAACTTTCCGGTGTCCGTATGACAACTTCCCATATATAAAACTTCACCTCCGGACCATTCCAGAACTCCTCGTGACATTCGGGATCTCATCCGGGACTCCGAACAACATTTGGTAATCACATACAAGTCTTCCTAACAACCCTAGCCTCACCGAACCTTAAGTGTGTAGACCCTACGGGTTCGGGAGACATGCAGACATGGCCGAGACGACTCTCCGGTCAATAACCAACATCGGGATCTGGATACCCATGTTGGCTCCCACATGTTCCACGATGATTTCATTGGTTGAACCACGATGTCGAGGATTCGATCAAACCCCGTATACAATTCCCTTTGTCAATCGGTACGTTACTTGCCTGAGACTCGATCGTCGATATCCCAATACCTTGTTCAGTCTCGTTACCGGCAAGTCACTTTACTCGTACCGTAATGCATGATCCCGTGACCAACCACTTGGTCACTTTGAGCTCAATATGATGATGCAGTACCGAGTGGGCCCAGAGATACCTCTCCGTCATACGGAGTGACAAATCCCAGTCTCGATCCGTGTCAACCCAACAGACACTTTCGGAGATACCTGTAGTGCAACTTTATAGTCACCCAGTTATGTTGTGACGTTTGATACACCCAAAGCACTCCTACGGTATCCGGGAGTTACACGATCTCATGGTCTAAGGAAGAGATACTTGACATTGGAAAAGCTCTAGCAAACGAACTACACGATCTTGTGCTATGCTTATGATTGGGTCTTGTCCATCACATCATTCTCCTAATGATGTGATCCCGTTATCAACGACATCCAATGTCCATAGCCAGGAAATCATGACTATCTGTTGATCACAACGAGCTAGTCAACTAGAGGCTCACTAGGGACATATTGTGGTCTATGTATTCACACGTGTATTACGATTTCCAGATAATACAGTTATAGCATGAATAGAAGACAATTATCATGAACAATGAAATATAATAATACTTTTATTATTGCCTCTAGGGCATATTTCCAACAGAGGCTAGCTAGTCGATAAATGTTTGTGAGAGAAATACGAGTCGGGGTGCGAAAGCGAGAGTTTTGTGTGTGTGAGAGAGAGACGGTAGTCGGGAAGGGGAGTGGAAGCAGGAGTTGTGTGTGTGTGTGTGTGTCTGTGAGAGAGAGAGAGGAGACGTTAGTCGGGGTTGTCTGATCGGTAAACAAATGAATAATGTCAGTCTGGGATGGAGATGAAAAGGAGACCGGAACAAATGTTGTGTCTATAGGAGAGAGAGAGAGAGTAATTTTAGTGGTATGAGTCATATGTAGAGACATATATGGTGTGTGAGAGAATCCCATAGAGAGAAAGACAAAGTGAAAGACTAGTGGAGACTGTGTGTGTGGCGGTGAAAAAGAAAGCTTAGGTACCGAGTGATACCAGAGAACTGTAGAGACGTGAGAGATAATGAAAACCGTGTAATGTATAATGATATGGAGAGTGTGACACTTCTCAAGGGAGACGTCGAGAGACCATGTTTGCGAGGATAGGAGAAACATGAAGTGAGCGTGCGGGTGAGCTGGAGAAAAGAGAGTGATAGCTACCTGAAGGAGCATGCATGCGAGAGAGATGGGCGTGAAAGGAGTGAACAAAAAAGGGATTCAAATATTTGAATTCGAGATGATGATACATGTAATCCATACTCAAACCAAAATTGATCTATCAAACATGCATACTCATATGAATTCATGCACATCTATGTTATTTAATATGTAGATATTACTGATCCATACATTTTAGTAGAACAAAATTTGGTTAATTTTTTTCAAATTCAACCTTAAGATTTTGAGATCGTTGTATTTGTAAATCATATTATACATATAAAGGAGCAGAATTCTTTGTTGTGCTTTTGAAAGTATATATAAAAAATGATGTATATAGAATGTAATTCCAATTGAAAATGGATCCTGCCCAAAAAATAGAATACAAACGGGATTCGAATTGAGTTGGCACGGTAAACGTGCACTCTACAAAATTTGAATGAAGCGGGGAAAGTCGCAGTAACCGCCTGAAACCAAAATCTACGAGATGAAAATTACTACTGCCTATCCCTGCCACGCAAAGCCTATCTGCTGGATTTCTATAGGTTTTGATAGGGGTAGGTTTGTAATTTCACCCAAACATGACGTAACCACCTCTCACCCGGATTCATACACGGTGGGCGCCAAAACACAGTGTGTCCTCGGCCGAAATTGACTCCCTCGCCGATTCATATTCATACATGGTGGGCGCCAAAAACAAACTCTCGTCGGCAAATATTCGGTGTATGCAAGATTACCGTCCTATCCCCAACCGATTAATGTTGCTGTGCTGTAGTAGAAATTTGAAACGGGGGCTAAGTTTGTAAATTTCCTCGCATTTGAGACGAGCGCGCCCTGAATACATGGTTCCCCCCTTCCTTTCTACCTCACTTTTCCCCATTAGTACTTCGTGGGCGCCAAAACACCCTCTCCACCCCACCCTCCTCCGTCCACCGCCGTCCGCCACCCCATCCACCACTGTCCTCCTCCACCATGCCGGAGCTGATACCCCGACACCACCGTCCATTACAAGAGATCGACCTCTCTCATCCACGGCTTCGGACCGGGATCCTTGCATTCCGTCCTCTCGCTTCATCCCCGCCATCGTCCACCTTGCCGGCACCGCTCCTACGACTGTCTCGTCCACCGCGCCCCGCCGCCACCGTCTACCCTCCTAGATCTACTTCCACGCTGCCGACAGCCATCCTTACCGCAGCACCGTCAAATTCTCAGCAGATGCGTACACGGCGCTGCACCAGAGGCGGTACTCTTTCATATCTGCTCAACTTGTTTATCATAGCAAGAAAATAGATCACCACTGCTTTACTCTGATTTCTTGTCTTGGTTGCGAAGTTGCCTTTGTCCGGTTTGCACCTTCAGATCTGCCATGGCACGCTCAACACTATACTCCCACTCTTATGGTTTTCCCCTTTTATATTCCACACTAGTTAAATCACAGTAGACTAAATTTCAAAATTGGGTCAGTCGATTTTTTAGAGCTCACTGGAGTTCGCCGGTGCGATCAAAGGGGCTCGGGTGGTTGTGGGGCCTCGCCGAACGAAGAAAACTCGACACAGGTGGGGGTTGGGGCGGGGGCGGGGGGTGGGGGTGGCGGAGGAACACAGGCAATGGGGGGCGGTGGTCCGGCCGGCGGCCCGTGCGGTTTTCTGTATGGGAAGAATCAGAGACGAGGATGAAGAAGGGTTAGGAGACGTAGGATCTTCATCGAACTGCCTGAAATGGTCGAGAGACAGCTGGGAGTTGCATTCTTAATGCGCTCTGGTTCATCATGTGTGGGCACTGCACAACCAACATTTTATTATCCAAAATCTTCTTGCTCTTCTTTACCATGTTCCTCTTTCATTCTTCTTTAATATGTACTCTCTCCGTTCCTAAATACAAGTCTTTGTATAGAACTACATATGGAGCAAAATGAGTGAATCTACACTCTAAAATGTATCTGGATACATCTGTATGTGATCCATAGTGGAAATCTCTACCAAGACTTATATTTTGGAACGGAGGGAGTATGATAGTAGTTCAGTATGTTCCTTGTACTGAAGATGAGCAGGGACATTTGCAGTGTAGAGGTCTATATGGTCGGTTGTGATGGACACTTTGAGCCTCTTTGATTCGTAGGATCTTGTAAACATAGGAATAGGATTTGTAGTGGCCTGCCCACTTGAATCCTATAAGAATAGCAAGGAAATGTGGGGAGCCGTGTCGCCTTTGAGAGTTACACTGATATTAACAGTACCGCACCTTCACTTGAAGAGAGCTGGTATCCGAAACCTTTCTAGCCGTACCGGCAATACTAGCACATATATTTCAGAAAGTTCCACTTTGCTGATTTTACTCTGATGCTTAAGGTTTTCCCGTTATATCTACACTTTTTTCTGTGTAGCTGCTTTGTGTCGTACTAGCAGCAGTCCACTCTTGAAGCTAAACACTGCAATGACTTACAAAATTGGCACCAAGGCATTGAGTGCCATTCTGGATGCAATGAAACTCATACGCTTCCCACCTGTTGATTCTTGTTCAGAATATGATCCTAATGACTATTCTAACCTCGAGGAGTCAAAGGCAGATGGCCTGTCCTTTTCACCCAGCAAGGTGCATGTTCTAATTTGGCAATGTTTTATTGATTGCGGGTATCTTGCATATGTTGTCTTGCATTTCTTCTACTTTGTTGCGCTGCCATCTTCTTAGTTTACTCATCATATATGTCGAGATGCCATGCCCATCCATTATCAATACATATTCCATCTGTCATCATACCATGTTTGTCCACTCAAATGATGTTCTTGTGCATCAGACATCAAAAAGGAAGAGGGTGATTGCCAAACCTGAAGGAGCACCAGCAAAGTCCTTGAAAAACGTGGTGGTGCCGGAGAAATCAGACAAACCCCACTTATATTGGCTGTACAACCAGTGACACAAAATGTAGGACTGACTCCAGCAGACTGTACCCATACTTCACTGGCCACACCACTAGCCCCACCACACAGGACCTGCACTCCAGCAAAAGGTATATCGATTTCATTTGCCATAGCACACTGTACCACAAAAGAATCCCACTCCAGCAAAAAGTACAGCAAGTCCACCGGCCGAAGACCTATCCCAACTGCAGAGACGACCAATTCCTGCAGATTGGAACCCCATTCCATTTATTCCCAGTTTAAAAGACAATGCTTTCAATGTTGTTAGGGACTACGTGCATATATTCCCATCATGGGAAGATTATTATGAAGACAAACACCATTTTCACATCTTCCTGTCCAACTTACATGTAAGTGCTATTATTCATGGTTATTATTTTCCTGTTTTCTGCTGATTGAACACATCAACGATTTATATTACATTGTTGTAACTAGGCGAGGGTCAATCTGCATAGTCATGACGACCAAAGCTTGCTTGTGCTTTTCAAGAAAGCATTGCAGCAATATCAGTGTTACCTAAGGAAATCACACTTTGATGGCAAGTCTATAAACGAATTTCCGGTGAAGTCTCCTGTGCTAAATTTAGAAGACATTGAATGGAAAAACCTTGTTATGCACTGGTCTCGTTCCCAGGATCTACTGTCTATGAGATCACATGACAATTTGAACTTCTACTTTTCCGCATGTGCCTTACGGATCATTTTTGTAGGAAATCTGCTCGAAGAAGAATTCCGGTCTGAAAAGAATGACATGATATCACAAATATGCTGCCCACTGCTTTGCTCTTGTTAGTACGTGTTGTCCTGTATCACTGTACTTGCATACATACCTGGTTCATTATGTGATAGCAGTATGCATGATAGCTTGCTTATCAATTGTTCGCTCCAAATTATCTGATCTGTATGAATGGTTACATTAGTGTAGAATATATCCAATGCCAATGTTTTTTTGCTCTGCATTGTTCTTGTAAGTACATGTTGTCCTTTATCAGTGTACTTATAATGACAGGTAGTTGTTCATGTACCATCACTCTGCAGCTTATTTTCCTTTGCCCTCCATTTTCTACACATCAGATCTATATTTACTCTTACCATAAGGTTGGTACTGAAGAAGTTTAGCTGTGCATTGCTCTTGGCTGTACCTTTTCCCTGTATCGCTGCACTTACATTTATAGCTACTTGGTTATGTAGCATCACTCTTCATATTATCTTAAATATTCTCCATTTTTCGTATAATATCACATCTATATTTACTCTTAACAAATGTAGAATAAAGGCAATGCATATGAAGAAGATTCTGTGGTAAACTTCTTGAATTGCCCCCCC
>NC_041391.1:261447401-261451841 GCF_002162155.2 Triticum dicoccoides
TCTTCACCAATAATGTAAGTTTGTCCATCTCAAGCCTTCAAACTTTGTTGCATATATTTGGTTAGGCATGACTGCAAGAGCTGTTTATTTTTGGTGTTTGAATCAAATTGCATGTTTAAAGTTTATTATGTAGTTCATAAACAAAAGTTTGTCCTTTCTCAATTTAAGTTTTCAGTTGTACAACCAAGTTCCTTCTTCATACCATGTAAATTAAACTATACAGAGCAAGTGATCTTCTTTTGCACTGCATGTATGCTTCTGTTCTTCATCCGTAATCTAGTGGTATGGTGAACCTACCCACTATAGCACAATGTCATATTCTGCAATGTCTTAACTATGAACAATGTCATATCATTCTACTATTATTTAAACGGTCTCTTTATTTGCCAATCTGAAATGGGATAAATTGATAGCACACTAACCATTGATACTTATGAGTTCTTGATCTGTAATCCAGCGGTGTCGTGAAGTTGCCAACTCCTTCACAATGTCATTTCCTTCCATGTCTTGACCTGAACAATACCATATTGTGTTAATGCAATTTTAAACTGTGTCACTTTATTCGTCAGTAAGAAATGTGATGAATTGTTAGCACTGATACTTTTATGTGCAAAACCTGTCATCTGTCTGCTTGTTTATCTTTCAGAGTGAGGAAGATATAAGTGTTGAACAAGCACAGTCTCATCATCTTGCTCAGCTGCTTACACTGCAGCTCCCCAGCAGGGCTAACCTTTCTTGAACTCTATTGAAGTGCTGTTGGTTTTGTATATTACTTTGTCGGCGTGTTTATTTTCACTGGTGGCGATCTTTGATGCCCAGTGTATGTAATCTGCTGTCTGCTTGTGCTTTATTATCATAGTGGTGAACTTTGATGCCCAATGGATGTAATATGCCGTAATTTCTTTATTATATAGTCTAGGTTTTTTCTTATTCATGATGCTGCAGTTATTTTACTGTATATATATCCTGTCTTCGCAGTAAATCAGCCAAACCATAAAATTATGGTACATAATCGGGCCGTCATGCAATCATGATGTAGGTTGGGCCTGAAACGTGCCGAACAGATCACGGGCCGGTAGCAGCCTGAAATGAACCCCGGCCCATGATTGTGCGAATCAAATCACGGGCTTTTAATAGGCCAAAATTGTCTCGGTCCTTATTTGGCCCAATTAGATATCGGCTGCGAGCAGGCCGGATGCAAACCGGGCCGTAGTTAGGCCCAACTATATGACAAGCTTTTAACAGGGCAAAATTAATATAGGTCCGAAATGTTAAACGGGCCCTTAAAAGGCCAAAACTAATATCAGGCCGAATTACTAAGTGGGCCTTTAGCAAGTGGGCCCAAAAGCATAGTGTCTAGTTGACGGGCCGAATTTGATATGGGCCGTAATTTGGCCCAGAACGTGGTAGGCTTTTAACGGGCCGGATCTCATATGGGCCACTATTAGGACCGGAACGTGGCAGGCCATTAATGGACCATATCAAATATGGGTCGGCATTTGGCCCAAAACATGGCAGCCAGTTAATGGGCCGGCCTACTAGGGTCCTCAAAATCTTGTAGGCCTACAGCTGGGCCGACCCAGTAATGTCGGCGAAATCTCATGGGCCTTTAGCTAGGCCGGCCCATTATGATCCGCAAGAATCTTGTGGGCCTTTACCTGGGCCGACCCATTATGGCACACAAAAATCTTGTGGGCCTTTACCTGGGCCGGCCCATTGTGGCCCGCAAAATCTTGTGGGCCTTTAGCTGGGCCAGCCCATTATGGTCCGCAAAATCTTGTGGGCCTTTAGCTGGGCTGGCCCATTATGGTCCGCGAAATCTTGTGGGCCTTTAGTTGGGCCGGCCCATTTAAACTTGATGGGCCGGTCCACGTATCAACATATCATAGGTGCGTCTCGCCCATTGGATGAGTGACACTTGTGCCAACGCGGACCTGACACGTGTCTCCTCCGGCCAATGATGATTTTACACGTGGAAAATCCCCATTGGCCGGGGCTGTTAACGGGTTATCGGATCCAAAACCCGACCCGATAGCTTAACGGCGTTCCGTTACGGTGGATGCCACGTGTTGGTCACCCTTGACGAAAGCACTTTTGTGACGCGCGATTTATCATCATGGAAGTGGACACTTTCGTGATGATAATGTTGGTAATGTCATGGAACACTTCTACGATAGCACAGGTATGACTATCTCGATTCTGTCATAAATTTGTCATGGATGTACATGCATGACAAAAAACACGACCTACTGTGACAAACACGTATCATCACGAAAGTGTATTTTTTTGTAGTGAATGTCATTTATATTTTAATTTAATGCGTAGAACCGCCTTTTACATGTAGATGCACTATGCCTTGGCCCGTTCTCATAAACGCGCTATATATATCTCTATCTAACGCATAAGTGCACACACTTTATATGCATCGGCATTTCTCTTTCACGCATGCTCACAATCTCTCCCAGGGTATCGGGGTGTCTCACGGACATGCTCTCTCTCTCTCTCTCTCTCTCTTTCTGACTACTATGTACTACTCTTTTCACTAATATCAGTTGGAAAACACTATTTCTCTCACATGCATATATACACACCCACGGTCTCTACTAGCCCTCTATACGCACATATATGTGCCTATGTGTCTCCCGCATGCACATTATCTTTAGGACTCTCTCGCACACATTGCCCCCCCCCCCAGACACACCTCTCTCTTAGTAGTTGGCAGATATGATTCCATCATATCATTCAGTAGGATATCCCTGACTGTTAGGCTGGATGGTAATACGAGGCAAAGTTTTACCCTAGTTTAGACCCTTGCAGTTGAGGAAAAAGCCTACTCTTGGTACTGTATATTAGTGATAGGGGTGTGTACAAAGTACACGTGAATACCAGGCATTGTGCGTGTGTGTATACTATCGACGAACTAGCCCCCAAGCTTCTATAACATACTCGGGGCCTTGGGTTACAAATCATATATAATCAGCTTATTACCAGTGGGGATAGAGTCCTCCATGACTCTGGTAGCTTCGGGTTGTACGCCTAGTCCTCCACATGGTCTTCGTATAATGTGTCTCGGTCCAACCTATATGGCGCGGGATGGAACCGATCCATGCGTCCTCATGTTGACCGACCACAACTAGAAATGATGTGCCCAGCACACCACACACGCAATCGGCCACTAAGAAAATAAGCATATACAATAGTACAATGTTATACATGAAAGTTAATTGCATGGTGCATCCAAAAATATTTGTTTTGCATTGTGAATGTTTATATACTCTCCTAAAATATTAGTCACAAGAAAGACAAACGAAGAGCATATCTCTCTTTATCTCCACCGGACACCCCCTCTTTCTACACCACTTTCACGTACGCACACAAACTATCTCTCGGCCCTCTAAAAGTATGCATGCCCACGACACATTCATGCGTGACGGTCACTGTATTTCAAGCTAAAGCACTATACGGTAACTAGACTTCAGAATATGCTCATTATGGTCACCGTATAAATTCTCTTGGTGATCATACGGTATCTAGCTCATGATACATCTCCGTATTTTCTAGATGACACTGACGGACTTTGCATTTGATGAATGCTACATATTTTGTTGATGACACTTACGATCATTGTATTTGAAGCGAAAGCACAATATGGTCACTAGACTTCAGAATAAGCTCATCACGATCACCACATACATTTTGTCATGCTAACCAACATGTGGTTGGATGGTTATGAGGATAGTGGTTTCTCAAGCCCACCACGGTTAAAGTCCCAGTGCTCGCATTTATCCTGGGTTAATTTCAATATTTTCCGGCGATGTGTGTTCAGTGGGAGGAGACGTTCCACTCGACTACGAGGAACCTATGGTGACTTCATAAAATCTCAAGATCATATGCTGGCTCACTCTCTCGAAGGTGCTCATAGGCATAGGGTCTGCGTGTGTGCGCTTATAGCAGTGAGTGCTTGCGCGTATATATGAGCCCTTGCGTCTGTACCATGTTAAAAAAATACATGTCATGATTATACGGTCACTGGCTCGCCTGTACAACTCCATATTTTATTGATGACAGAATCAATTGACCAGTCAAACTTTCCACGTGGCACAACTAGTGTTGCACCATCGGGGCGCGTAACCGTGGGGCCCACCTTTCAGCCCGTATATGAAAGAAAGAAATGGTAGTTTGGGTCTATATTGTGTTAATAAAATAGATTTTAGGGTGATCATACGGTCACTGGCTCACCATACAGCTCCGTAATTTGTTGATGACACGATCAATTGACCAGTCAAACGGTCCACATTCAGCAGTGCACATTACCATAGGGCCAACCCGTCAGTGCGTATATGAAGGACAGAAATGGTAATAAACTGTAGGTCGGTGGGTATTCGAAGTCATGAGATCTCTGGTTGGCAGTCTCCGGCGGTGGGGGGCATAGTGATTGGG
>NC_041391.1:261452249-261475228 GCF_002162155.2 Triticum dicoccoides
GGGATGGCCGGTGCGGCAGTGGACCGGCGGCGGGGAGTGGTTTCGGGGCGGGGGGCGGCGTGGCGGTGTGGGCTGGCCGTGGGCAGCGGGGGCCGGCGGTTCGGCCAGTGGTGGCTGGCGGCTCAGGGGGGTGGAGTTTGAAGATAAACTGCAGGCCCTTGATTTCGTATCCAACGGCTGAAAATCTAATGACCATATATGAAAAAGTCAGTCGATTGACGTGTAGCCTCACCGCGCACGTACACATGCACGCACGCAACACTTGCACGAACACACGCATGCATGCAGGCATGCAACACTGACACGTACACATAACGAACACACACACGCATGCAGGCGTGCAACACTGACACATACACATGCACTCACGAACACACACACGTACGCACACATGCATGCAACACTCAAACGTACCCCTGCACGCAAGCAACACTCGATCTCCTACATGCACACAACACACGACGCAAGACACACGCTCAACCTATACGTGCATGCACCCTTTGTTAAGGACATGGATCGTTACGTGTATTAATCAATCTTATCTGTGATGAGCATAACATTGATGTTTGCAGCGGTCTTTATGAATCACAACGTATCACCCGGGCTATCAACATACTAGGATTATCTACATGAAATAGATGACGTCACACTCAATGAACAATCATCGGTTTATGAAATGCCCACTTCTGACCGCCCTGGCCCTCCAAAAGTTCCTCTGCGGTGCACTTCTTGTGTTGACTCATTGACATGCAGACCATGTACCCAAAGAGACCACACGTCAGTGGAAGAATGACGCGGTGTCATACGTTAGAGTCCAGGGCGCCACTCGCTGCACGCCCAGCTGAACATGCCTCCTTTGCCGCATTCAAACCCCTCCATGAAACCCGCCCGTGTGCAAGCCGAGAAACCCACTCTGGACACAAGTCCGTTCTTGACCGGACCGGCATTAAACGCAACGCCAGCCGAGCTCCTCCCATCTGCCGTCTATTTATTCTCCTATTTAAATGAGGCCAACCGCCGGCCAAGAATCGCACACCTCCGCCACTCCCCTATCTCCTCCTTCACCATTTTGCCCACTCTTACAATGGCTTACGAAGAGTAGTTATCCCGCATCCAAGCCGGCTGGTGGCCCACCGAGCCTGCCGGGTACGAGCTATGTAGCTTGCTGATCCAGCATCCTCCCCTCGCCCGACGGAGCCAGTTGTCGTCCCAAGCCGGCGCGCGGTTCAGCAACTCGCCGCTCCAGGCCAGCTCGACGAGGAGCGACGCACGAGCGTCGTTGCTGCCGTCCACGCTGCCGCCTCGTATCGCGCCTCCTGTGTCTACGACTGTGTCTCCTGTTTCTGTGGCCGAAACTCCCATGCCGGCGGCCGTGACATGCAAGTAGCAACAGAAGCCGGGTGCGCGGAGAGCGACGAGTCGGTGGCCACCACCTCCGCGTCTGCCGCCATCATTGAGGAGAAGTAGAACATGGGAGGTCGCCGCCGCTTGGGTCCCATGAAGGCCACTGCGGAGGCAACGCCAACGTACACAACAGGTGTCTTGCTGGATCCTTTTGTTGCGAGGACCTTCGTCGACCCCGTATGGGCTCCACGAAAGCGGGGAAGCCCCCTTCCACCATCATCTTCGGCATCAACCAATGATATCAGTTGGGTAGTGGGGAAGCAAGCCGTCCTTTGCAATGAATCATATACCTCCGGGGCTCCCGGTAGTCCAGTGATCGTGCTGCCGGACATGAGGAACACAAATGGATCGGCGGGCGACCATTTAGGCCAGGTATTATATACATGTGCTGTCCAGAACTAGCACCGCGTAGTTCATTTGAATGTAATGAAATCCGTCATGTTTGTATGAAAGTCTGGTATTTTATATGATTTCCATCATTGTTTATTTGAAATATCACCGTGTTTGCTTGAATTTCGTCCGGTTGGTTGAGTTGTTGTCATAATGTGTGTGGCTACGGTTGGATGGCGTAATTTGCGGGTTGCCGGTCGACCTGCGGGCGGCTCGGGCGGTGCAGTAGGACAAAAAAACACAGCTTGTGCGAGCTCGTCTCCAACGTGTTCGCTAGAGGACACCCGATTCATTCCTCGTTCATCGGTGGCAAAGGCGCCAGTGGACAAAAGGGTCGCCAATATTTTGGCTACCCCGGGCAAGATCCAAACAGCCCCTCCCAGCAGATTCAAATCCCTCGTTCTCCGTGAAATTTTGCCATGTGTTGTTTTCATGGACTAGCAAGATGCCCGTGCATTGCACGGAACATCAAGATGCATTTTTTTACAAAACACCTGTTGTGATTGACCCATGCAGGAGTAATCCCATTTGTAAAAACTACTGATATCTCGAGAACTTTATCGGAAAAATGGTATCTCAAGAATTTTATCGGACTCCATTTTTGTATACAAGGCCACAAACCCATATTACAGGTACCAAGGCAAAAATTAATGTCTTCTAAGTCAATGTTGCAAGCCACCTTGTTTCCTTGTTTGCCATGTAAATTAATGTGTATTCTTCTCTTTCATGCACATCGAGCCAATGCTCACACTCCCGCATGCATGCAAGGGATAATTAATGTCCTCCTTTGCTAGTACTACGAGGCAAACACCATTAATATTGCATCGATTAGTGTTAGTGGCCTTATATATCTGTAGTTGTAATTTTGATAGTGGTCTTGTATATAAAAATGGAGGGAGAAAGATGAGAGATAAGGTGAGGAGGAGTGGGGCGTGGTGGTGACTGGTGGTCGGACAGGGCGGAGGCATGGGGATGGATGGCGCATTATGTCTAGGTTTGTATCTCTCTCACACACACCCACGTAGGTGGGGGATGTGCACGAAGAGAAGAGATGCACGCACGGCACACGTACTCCCGTCTATTTCCCAACCACACCCATGCGGGTACACGGTGGAGCTCATTTCTGTAAGAAAAGGCAGCCCACGTGGTAATTTGACACGTGTACTGGTTGTCCACTTGATGGAGGGAGGATTGTCTACCATGGGTGAACAAACAAATTGCAACTTGACGCGTTATGTCAAAAAAGAGGCAAACCATGTGGGGCCTACCTTAGAGGTAAGGCTCTATACACTGGAGTACTTTTGATGTTTCCCGTCAACTCGCAGAAGGAGGAGAAGCTTGCTTAGTACGCCATCTCCCCCGCCCACGGGCGCGGTGGCTCGCAGGATGAGGTGAAGCTTTCTTACTACTAGTAACATACGCTTTACGCCCGCTCCCTCGCCCACGCGCGCGGTGACTCGCAGGACGAGGAGAAAATTTTACTACTCCCTCCATTTACTCCTCGTCCGTACCTTGGTTAGAGAGATTATCATATTGTTTGGAATATATATGTCCTTTAGTACTCCCTCCATTTACTTATACAAGACCACTATTAAAAAATACATTTTGCATCTATACAAGGCCACAAATAGTAATCGAGACAAAAGTTACTACTCCCTCCTTTCCAGTTTATGCCTCAATTTCAAAATCTCTCCAACCAAGGTAGACGGTGAGTGGTGGAATTAATTTCATAGCTTGCACAAGTAATTAGTACGCTCATTTTTCTCAAGAAGTTACGTTTACCGCGGCATTAATTAGAATGAATGCATGCATGACCATTAAATTTCCATGAACTTCTACATGCATTGGTGAGTTTTCTCTTGACAGTGCTTGCATTGGGTGATTTAACACACCTATCCAACATGTGATGGTACTACTATTACTAATAGAATTGAGACCTATAAAATGGGAAAACAAATTTTTTTACATGAGCCCTATAAACCCTAGCGGGTACGTACTCCGCAAAATCAGATTTTCCCAAAACTAAGTCGCTCAACCTTTATTTGCTTGTTTCCCTTCCTGCCTCCTTGCCTCGAACAGACTATGCCAAAATCCCCTGCCTGACGTGCAGGAAAAGACCCGCACTCGCCTTTTTTTAGTCCGGGTTTGTATCGATGGATCACGCGAAGCAGCAAAAACCAAGCTGTGTCTTGTACTCCTCCATCGACGCTCGCTTTCATGAATTCTGTACTTCCTCTCGCCGACATGTGGGACATATAGCAACCGGGTCGACGTGTCAAGCACCAAATAACAGTGCAGAACAGCAGGGGGGACGCACCCCAGTCGTACCGCCCCAGTAGTGGTAATGAGCAAGGAGACATCAAATCACAATGCCGCACCTTCCCAGATGGACAAAGCAACCATTATTTCACACTTCGGTTCGCCATCATATCAAACCACGTAGTATTTCTTCTGCCTCAACTAGGACATGCGCATCACCTTGGTACATCATGACACATGGGACCGCATGACAGGCCATGCTCCCCCGCCGATCGCTTGGTAAAATCACCTCATTTTTACTACTTCCTCCATATCGGTTTACATGGCATGCACATTGTTCTAGGTTGAGAATTTAACTGGCTATATATGTGATGAACAGTATATGTTTAGAAACTACATCTGCTTAAGAATCCAATGATATACTTTTTGTGACATAGTAACTCATATTTAGTTAGTAAAATGGATGACCTAGAACTACGTGCATGCCCTATAAACCGAGACGCCTAAAAAAATTGAGATGGAGAGGGTAGTATAGTACGTATCTTTTTAGATCAATATAGTCGGGATTCACCAAGGAGCAAAACCAAGTGGTAGGCTGCTCCTGTCGTGTTTGCGTAGCAACTCAAGCAGGGCCAGTCCGCACATGAAATGGCAACACACTTAATGGGACCCCTTTGGCCGACATGTGGCTCATCCACAGTCTTGTTCCACGTGCGATGCACCAAATTATAGGTCGGAGCAGCGGTTGGAATTGGAGGCACCCCGGTCGTAGCACCGCAGTTGTAGAAAATGAGCAATGAGGGGTCAAATCACAAAGCCCCACCTTTCCCGCATTAAGCTGGACGGACGAATCAACCATCATTTCACTGAAGGCAGCAAGAGCATAAAGAAAAGAGAAAACCAATGATGCGTGCGGTAGCTACCTAGGGCACCCTAGGGTAGCGGTCTCCACTACAAATCCTTTTTTAAAGCGCCTCCACTACAAATCAGCTTCTCCCTCGTCCTCTTGAAGAAAACCGATAATGCGTGCGGCGGTAGGGTTTTTAGGAGTACTACGGCGTGCGCGGACACATCGTAGTAAACGGGAGAGGGATTGAGTTCGAGTTGACGCCTGAAATATGTGTGGGCCGCTTGGTTTTACGGGAATGAGGCAGCATTTTGGGTTTGGGGACCAGTGGAGATATACGTACAAAAAATTGTGGACGTAGGTTCGACCGAAAGGCAATGATGCATGGGCCCTACATTTTGATATACCCGCGTCCGTGTGAAATTTGCTAGTCTACTCAAACTAGTAAGGTACACATGCATTGAACGCATGAGATTTGGAAACCAAATTATGAATAAATACACACTATAGCATGTAAAGCTTTGAGTCATATATGCATGATGTAGATGTTCGTTTAGTTCTTATAGTTCATCTCATTCAAAATCAATTAGTTTTATAAAAATGTTAAGATTCATGGGGTTGTGCATTGTAAGGCATAAATTAAAAAACAAATAATGGCAATTCATTTAGAAAAAAAATTGGGCAATTATGATACGGAAGATTCTAGAACAAAGGAGAAGTGCTTGTGTTTCGAGGTTTGTGCATTACGCTTAAGTTCAACCATGGAGTCTTCAAAATTGTACATGTGGCAGAATCTGGTGGAATGTTGATGATATCCAACGGCCAGTAGTGCTCGGATTTGCCATCTCTGCACTGACGGATTAGCTTCATCCAGCAACCATCTTTCAAAGTTATTCGCACACTATATAGTTCTTGTGCCATAGTTGCATGTCTTGGAAAAAAGCTACCAGTGGGTTGTACTAGCTATTTAGGAATATAAGATGTATACATGGAAGTTGTAGGGAAGAGATGACATGGAGTATCTCAATTTCTATGAGTAGGGATTTGAAAAGAGATGTCATTTGGTTCACATAATAGGAACTTTTCTATTGAATCTAGAGATGACATGTATTTTATCAGTGACACTAGGGTCAAGCAGGTGGCAAACGAGGTGTACCGAGCGTCGCAAGGATGGAGGCGGCATGCTTAAGCTGTCTCTTTCAGTCACCAACATGGATGATTCAATTCATGGGACCTTTTGGTGCAGTTCACCTAAAATGAAGCAGTGTCCCGTGACCTAGCAGCTTCTTCTTCAAATTTTTTTAAGAAAAGGGCTCCAGCCCCTGTTCCATTTCCATTAGAAAACGAAACCCACAGAGCTTCTTCTTCATTAGTTGCAAAAAAAATTGAGCAACATCAAGGTTGGTTGTGAAGCTCCTGGAATGTTCAACTATAATTTGGATATCATTTCTGTAGTTCAATTAAGATCGAGCATGAAATGTATATCTCTATTTGCACAAAAAGGGTGGAAAGGAGGGTGACTAACAAGTGATGAAACATGCATCAAATGAAAAGAAGCATGTTCCTTATCTGAATGGCAATCCTACAAGGACAGTAGCAATTTCTAAATTAGTGGCATTGCTAGATATTAGTGTGGGCATTAGGATTAACTATGACAACCGTTAAATACGACATTACTTTGGGAACGGGAGAGTTGGCAGACCAGGACAGTTGCATTTCTAACGAAAAGAACCAACTTATCTTAATGTGAAATTTAGCAGCACATGTAAAAAAGTGCCATTGATTCATATTACTGGAGGCATTACATTGAAAACAACATTGGTTTAACATGTCCTTACTTTTAACAGTGCGACTCCTACATTTTACCAGTGGCATTACATAAGAGTGGCTCGGGGCAACAAACATCAGAACAGGATATCTGGGTTTGTCCCATTTTTGTTCGGTATAGCCACCTTATATTGTGTGAGGCTAGCAAATCTAGTGCTGGACTTACTCTATTGACTTGTCCCCCAGTCCCCACTTTCTTTCCTTTTTCAACCAATAGATCGGGTTTATATTGAGTTTGTACTGTGTTTCCCTTTATTTCCCTATTAGACTTAGAGACCAGTTGGATAGCCAGTCTCTTCTACTTTTAGCTCCCATTATTTCCTCTTTCGACCAAGTCCTAGATTCAGGTAACAAATCCTCCCCCAGCCCCACCCCCTTTCTTCCTTGTTTGAACCAAGTAGTACTAGATTCGAGTGCATGAACTAGTTTTACCTCTTAAACATAAAAAAATTAGGTGGTTTTCGAACAGCCGATCGATCCTATCTATGAGGGGGGCTGAGAAATAGTAAAAGATACAAATGTAGTGACGTCAGGAGCTCAGGAAGTAGAGCAAGGCCGGTTTCGAATGAAGTTATACCTGATGGTCGCCAGGATATCACTAGGTGGGCGGCGGGAAGCCGAATCTGCCCACACTACGACAGCAAGGAAGAAGGGGTCGGAGTCCCTCCCTCGCCAGCGGTGCTTGGGAGAGAATGGCAAGGCAGGCTGATCGGGACGCGCCAGCAGTGGGTAAGAGCCGTCGCCGAGGACGACCGCGTGAATGTTGCACCTTCTCACCTTCCCCGGCGGAGAGGATCCGACTGGATCTGTGACCAACAGTGAGCAGAGAGAGAGAGAGAGTGTGGCCACCGCTGTCGTGTTTAGATCTGGAGAGGATGAGACAGTGTGAAGAGAGCAACACTAGCAAGCAAGCGCGGAGGCTCCTGCCTATATAGTGGAGTAGTACTAGTTTTCTTTTGTCTACCGCAGCCGGTTTGACCTCGTCAATGACTGTCGAGAAGTCTTCATGCACGTGGCCCGGAGGCGCAGTTGTCGTCATTTTGATATGAAGCGCCGGATTATAACATATAACACAAAAAATGCCACATGACAAGTAATCATAACCTCACTGCCCAAAGGAGACAACATGAATCCCGACGGACAAACTAGACGAGGAACAAAGCTCAAATTAAAGATAAACTTGTAGAAAAGGGGTCCGTTGATAGATGTCCTAATTAACATAGCCGGCTTGACCTAGATGGCAGCTGAGTAGTCTTCGTGCATGTGCCCCCAATGACTAGCCCAACTCAGTTGTGCTATTTAACCCTCGCAGTTATCCGAAGCACATGACACCTAATTTTGCGAGATGACAAGAAACCTTTTTTCAGATTTCTCACCACAACTACAACCATGTACAACACAGCCTGCACGATGTGTAGACGATAGCCAATTCGGGCGTGTCTGCTGGAGTCTGGTCACATGCATGGACGAATTGATCTTCCTTGTCTTGCAGGGATCGTCCAGGCACCAACGTAGTACAACACTTCTCTAGTACTATCGCTCGTCTCCCTCTTCTATTAAGTCACCCGACTTGCGGGGCCGGGGAGTGTGCCTATGGTCGGTTCTCAATTGCGGTCCCACATGTGTGTGCAAACGCAATATGACGCGCGTTCCATTCGGAGAGCAGCGTGCCAGACCGACCGATCATCTGGGGTGCGAAGCGAACGCGACGGGCGTGCTGTATACTCCGTACATGTGTGCCGCCGTTTTCTAGAGGCTTTGCTCCATGGCCCAATCCATGGATACAAAATTAGTATACTATACTATTTAAAAGTCGAGGGCAGGGCTTTTCCTGCGCGGTAGGCGGGGCAGTTCCGCCTAGTCTGTTCGACAGAGACGCAAGAAGATGAGGGAGTAGGCTGCTGCAAACGTAGGGCTGTGTGATTTGACAGCGAGTTACTACTAGACAGGTGGGGCCCCGTGATTTGACTTGCCATTATCATTTTAACTGCGGCGCTACGACCGGCGTGAGTCTCCCGATTCCTGACCACCTCCATACATGTGCCTCTCCCAATGCTCCACCATGTAGTAGAGGCCGGCTCTTGCATGAGAGCCCACTTCTCCACTTTTTCCTTGCCTCTCTTTCCTCCACATATGCAAAAATGCCATGTAAAGCGCACTATTTTACTTACTTGCTCCTACATGTGCTAAGCTTACCACATAGGCATAAAGTCTGATGTGGCAAGTTAATCAAGAAGAGGGAGACTAGTTTGGTGACCCAAGGAAGAAATGGTGCTAAGCGCGTGTACCTAGGTGAAAAGATAATTTTGAGTCTATAGCTAATTAAATGAAGCAAACTTAGCAACAAAAAACTAATAAGCACACCATTTCATTGGAAGGGGTCCCTCCTTGGCAAATGCAATAAATACTACTCCCTGTGTCCCATAATATAAGAACGTTTTTGGCAACACACTAGTGTCAAAAGCGTTCTTATATTATGGGACGGAGGGAGTACGGAGAAAGAGATAGAGAGAAGTCAAAAAAATACACTTATAGCCAACCTTATAGCTAACCTTGTTGTAGTATGAGTGACTAAGTGATGACTATGTATGACATGCCAACATCAGATAGCCTAATGCACCGTGTTAAATCTCCAAGGGCGCGACCGCGCGAGCGACGCGATGATCATGGTAGGCGCGACCACGATACAGGCTGCTGGTAGCCCTTGGATCTGAGATCAAACGATCGCATGCTAAGTTGCTGAGAATTTGTAGAATAACCCTCCAGGATAGGATATTCACCCATAGGTCTAGAATCACGCCATGCAACCGTTCGATCTCATATACAAGGGCTCTCGGAAGCCCGTATCATGGGAGAATGGAAAGCCACTACCCTGCCGTTCGCATGCTGGCAGTTCGCTCCTACTCGTCCCAGCACATCCTTTAATACTACGGCGGTTCACTCCTAGTCGTCACGTCCTTTCACATTACGGCGGTTCCACTAATCCTAACCCTCCTCCCAAATCCATGGCGTCCCAAATCTCCATGATCAGCGGTGAGTACAAGGTTAGAACCATCACCGGCGATGAGTTCGACGTCATCTACACCCGTTCTTCCGTGATGGTGAAAGGATGCCTTTCTCGCTTCAGACGCATGTTCGAAAACTCAGATGATGATTGGGTCGCTGGGCTAGATGTTGAGTACACCACCGTCCTGGGACGAGAGAAGGATCTAAAGGACGAAAAGAGGAAGAAGCCCGCCGTGATCCAGGTTTGCGTGCATGACCTATGCTTGGTCTACCACATATGCCATGCCGACGTTGAATGCCTGGATTTTAAGAACTTTCTCGAGAGCAACCTAGTCAAATTCGTTATTGTAGACTTTACAAACGACGAAGAAGTCCTGGGTCAGATAGGCCTCGTTGTAGGCAACCCCTTCGACCTCCAGAAGAATCGGCTGCTGCCCTCCGATGGCCAGCCTTCAATGCTGACCCTGGCAGGAGCCATGGTTCATCCTTCGTACGGTAAACTGGAGAAACCTCCATACACATTTCATCATTATGCATGCCAGCGGAATGTCACATATAGACCACATCCACTATGCTGCAATGGATGGCTACCTTTGTTTCAATATCTACAAGGGTTAGATGAAGAGCAAGAGCCAAGTGTGCGGTTCAAGCAAATAAGTACCGGCCAAGAGGAAGAGGGACAAGGACGAAGTCGAGGACATGGACGAGGACTCCGAGTAAGGTGGCGGTATCGTTGCTCATGGTGGTTCTAATGCAGTGTCTACTGGAATAGTTGCAATGTTTAATTTCAGGTGTGCTTAATTTAATTTGAGGGGTGTGTTGTGCCGAGCCCCCAGCTGAACTATGTTATGTTTCTTCTCGTTACTTTAACTCTTCAGTACGTACATACTAGTATTTCTTACATTTCATCTTTTAGTTGGTATATTACTACCACTCGTTTCTTCACATTATATATGGCCAACATCATATAGCCAGCAGTTTAGTTGTCAAAGAATTTCAGGGTGTTTAGTTTTGTCAAAGAATTCCAGGATGCTTAGTTTTATTTGAGGGGCGGGTTGTGCTGGACACCATTATTGTGACTAGCCTTTTTAATAGTACTATATGCATAATTTGGCGACGAGTGCTCTCTATATATACCACTTTTTTTTAATTTCAAGTTTTGCTCCACGGCGCAATCCATCAATACTACTACTGTACAAAAGTATACATTTTTTAAAAGGCTAGAGGGCGGGGCAGTCTAGCTTGGTCGGTTTCACGAGAGGTGAGGGCCTTTGTGATTTGACGTCTCATTACTGCTGGAAGGCGGGGCCTTGTGATTTGACCGCTCGTATAAATGTGCCGACGACCTGAGGAGGAGCAAACAACCGTGCGGTATACTCAAATTTTCCACTGAAGTGGTACTACGACGGAGGAGCACGAAGCACGACAGCCCAGTGCCGTATGGCGATAAAAAATGATCTAATTTGCTAGTCAACTCATTGTTAGCATTGTTCTATTCATTCCCTCAAAAAAGCATTGTTCTATTCATGCCTTCGCAGAGAACGTGAAACGTGTGGCGAAACACCCGAAGCAAAAGATGAAACACAGGAGCAAAAGAAGACGGGAGATTATCACCCCAAATGATCTAATTGACCGTGGAGTCGTAACTGCTTCTTCATCGCCTCCACGACCTCCATCTCCTTGCGCGTCTCCTCCGCCATCTTCTTCATTCTGTCCATGACGCGGGATTTCTCGATGCCAGCCTTCATCATCTGTTCCACGGCCACATTATGTACCTTGACAGTAGCCGGGCTCGATGCGGAGCTTCGCCAACTCCTCCTTCTGTTCCATGATGAGGGCCTGCAGCATCTTCATCGAGGAACTACTATTCTCATGCAGCTTCTTCCAGCCGGCATTCTTCTCCTTCAACAGGTCGAGCTCGTGGAAGAGCTTTGCCTTGTCCTCCTGAAGTTGCAGGATTTTGCCGAGGCAATGCTCTTCCTCAGCAACATCACCAAGCCGGCGGTCAACTCCCCCTGCTTATTGAGCTGAGCAGGCATGTTGTCAAGGCTCTCCTTCAGCAGCTCCACCAAGCCTTGGATGAACTCTTTCTACTTATTGAGGTGCTTATTGAGCTGATCGGGCATGCCGTCGAGGGATAATGACTCCAGTGCCGCCGGCACGGCATGTTCGCCTCCGCGGCTAGGGCGCTTCTGAGAGCCATCGCCTGCCCGTGAGAGATCTTTTGAGGTCTCTGCGTGGCGGCGAGCCCTCTCTCTTTTTCCGCAACCTTGGTTGCTGCTTCCTTGTTACGAGTAGTTCTCGAGCTAGAGCTCTGCTCACCGGCCATGGCAAGGACGAACGAAGAAGAAGCACTTATGAGGAGGTAAGGTAGAGTAATTTCGGTTAGGTAGTTCCCCTTTTTATAACCTAAGTACTAGCACTAGTACTAATACCTGCGAAGTGGGAACACGTTCAGGTTTGGTATGTACTAGTAGGTGTGAGCAGGCTTTCGAATGGGATGGGAACAAGGTAAATATTAATTGATGGTTTTGGTTTCGAGGTCCGAAGCGGCGCCCGATGAGTTTAGTGGAACATAAATTTCAAGTAGACTACACTGCTCAAATGCGTAAATATTATGTTACTGTCAAAAATTGGCACAAAATACAAAGGAGGCCAATGGAAGTACTACTAGCAACCCATGATTTAACTACTTGCATGCGCACTGTGGAGTAGTAATGTCTTTCTTCCACCCTCACATCCACTCAATTTGCATGCGCTGTATTAATTGACCATCAATGAAGTGAATGACTTTACACGCGTCAAATTATCACATGGGGTGGATCTTGGTATAAAATTGCGTCCGCCCGTGTACCAGTGTGTGTGTGCGAGGGAATGAGTGCGTGCGTGGCGTGCGTGCACATCTTCGCTTCGTGCATGTACCGACAGTATGGCTCAGGGAGGACGAGTACATTCTTCTGGAACCAGCAGCATGTCACTATGATCAATCCACACAAGGAGGTCGCGACAACGCCTCCACATGTGCCACGTGACTTCATGAATGTAGCGTGACATTGGAATTCTAATTTACGTGTTTTGCACATACACGAAGTACTAGTAAGGTACACGTGCATTACACACATCAGATTTTGCAACCAAATTATGAATAAATACCACACTATAGCATGTAAGCTCTGAGTCATATATGCCCGATGTAGACCTTCATTTAATTCTTATAGTTCATCTCTTTCAAAATCAATTAGTTTTTATAAAAAAGCTAGGGCCTCTTGGATTCGTAGGATTTCCAAAAGGCGGGAATAGGAAAAACATGGGATTAGAGTGGAATGTCGTCTTGAATCCTACATGATTGTACAAGTGTTTGATAGTGCATAGCAAAAACGCAGAATTCTTTCAAAGAGGTTTGACTGGATGGGATGTTTCCTATGAAATCTAGTGCAAATAAATCATATGGAAAAATTCCTATGGTTTACAATCCTACAAATCAAACAACCAAGATAGGAAAAATTCCTAAGGATTAGAATCCTCCAAAATTCCTTTGAGAATCCTTTGAATCAAAGAAGCCCTTAATCTATTTTATGATTCATGGAATTGTGCGTTGTAAAGCAGGAAGTAAAAATAATAATGGCAATTCAACTAGAAAAAAAGTTTGGGCAATTATGATACAGAAGATTCTAGAACAAAAGAGAACCACTGTTGTTTTGAGGTTTGTGCATTATGCTTAAGTTCAACCATGGAGTCTGCTAGATTGTACATGTGGCAAAATCCGGTGGGGGCTAGAAGATGGTGTGAGGGGCCGAGTGGAGGGAGACTATGAAGGAGTGCACAAGTGCAAGATCGATATTTAGATAGAGGGGCGAGAACGTGCGCTGTTGCGCGCAGTGGCGGATCCATGAAAAATAAATGAGCTAGGGGGCCAAGCATTGCTAATCCTTTACGAGGAGGGTCAATTCATGAACATAAACCATTTTTAGCAGCAATTGTCTAATGATCACATTCATATTAGCCTCGATATATAGTGATGTTAGGGGGGGGGGGGGCAGGGCCTTTACTGCCCCTGTCTTCGCCATTGTGCGCGCGTCTAAGAGATGAAGCGGAAGGCATGGATGATGAGAGGGGGATGTTGGATATATAATTAATGTGGGTGTATTAGCTATATATGTTAATCCTATATAGAGAGGTATAGATTGATCGATGTGGATGTGGGAAAGAGGGTGAGACCTCACTGGATATATCGATTGATCGGTTTGTGTGGAAAACTATGAAAGACCTAGCTATATACACACATACATAGAGGAACATCGATCTTTGCGCATGCACGCATGAGAGATAAACAATGCCCAATATGATGGAGAGGGGGATGTGGGTGGGTGTGTGCCTTCATGGGAGACCGACCTGAAGAAAAGGATTGCATGTGTGTGATGGATAATGCCGACTGGTAGTGTGTGTGAATGCATGCACGAGAGAAAGTTAGTGGTACAATTATAAAGAGAAGACGACTGTGTGGGTGTAAAAGACTAGGCGAGGTCATAATCAATGTAAAGTTGAATTCAAATATTTGAATAAGAGATCCTGATGTTTGAAACCCATGCATGCATGAATATAACGGAGATCTACACGGCGTGGTTTGGAAACGAGCATGTTGTAATGTATACACATTGAACAAGGTCAGACTAATTTGAATTTGAGATACCGATGGCAGACATCATTTGGCCACGTCGCATCCGTGCATGGACACACTATTCTAATTGGAGATGATGGGTGGCTTTCGCATCACATATCTATATCTATACCCGAATATATAATATATATATATATATATATTATATTTTATATTTTTTTATATTTTGTGCTGGTAACTTTAACACTACTAGGAAAAGGCCTACTAATGGCGCACCGGTTTTGCCTACTAATGGCGCACTACCGATGCGCCATTAGTAGCACACCATTAGAATTTTTTACTAATGGCACACCGCTGGTGCGCCATTAGTATCTGGTATACTAATGGCGCACCTGGCAGTGCGCCATTAGTATGTAACTCCATGCGCCATTAGTATGCCTCCCGTGGGGCCATATGTAACCATGTGCTTTGTCACACTAATGACGCAGTCTGCCTTGATGCGCCATTAGTATCCTTTGGCAAACTAATGGCGCACTCTGCCTTGATGTGCCATTAGTATGAATATTTGGTTTTTTTTGCTTTTCTGATTTTTGCACAGGTTACAAAATATATTATTGGACAAAATATAGACAGCAACACTCAGCAACATCAGATTCATCGAATACAATAAAAGATTAGTCTCCGAATACAATTCATCATATTAGTCTCCGAATTCAAAAGACCGAACAAAGATAAAACATTACAAGTCTCAAGACCGCGAGTATCGAGTTTGTCTTCACATTACAAGTCGATATCGATCATCTAAACTACCATCACATAAAAGAGAGTTGTGGTCATCACGATGAGCATCATCGCGATCAAACTGGTCCTCATCTGGTTCCTCCAACGCAGACGGTGCGGAGCGCATTCGGACGCCGGTCCTTCCTTTGCTTCTTCGATTGGCTGCCATCTATGTGTGCGCCACCATCATCAGTGGTGGCATCCTCGGCGGCACCATCAGTGGTGTCATCCCCGACGCCACTAGGGGTTGTGTAATCAGGATCGGTGTCTTCCGCGGCGTCCTCATAGCGGTGAGGTTGTTCCTCCATCACCTGGGACAGCTCCCAGAATTGCTTGCCGCCCGAACCACCGGCCTCATCGTTGTGGGCCATGTTTCGCTCTAAATAGGAAAAAAGTTTGGTCAAAAAGTTGGTTATTGTCAAGGAACAAGATCATGGTCTCATCATTTAGGGTTTGTCGACACCGAGGCACCCTAAAAGCCTAAGCTTTCATCATTTAGGGTTTGTCGACGCCGATGCACCCTAAAAGCCTAAGCGTACATCATTTAGGTTCTCATCGACACCGAGGCATCCGGGGTAGCCAAGTTAAGTTTTCATCATTTAGGGTTTATCGATGCCGAGGCACCCTAGGTTGGGCCTAATCACTTGGCACTAATCACTTGGCTCTATTGCCACCTATGTTGGGTTTATCATCTAGGGTTTATCGATGCTAAGGAGAATTCTAAGTTGGGCCTAAACACTTGGCTCTATTGCCACCTATGGTTTAATGCAGCAAGAATGGCGGGGCAGTTGATCCTACTTAACTAAGTACTAAGATACCTCGGCCCATGCATTAGTCGCAAGTACCCCATATGTCCTATTTTTAGCAAAGTCATGCTAAAATTCACGGAAAATTTCAGCATGACCTTTGCTGAAAATAGGACATATGGAGTACCCGACTTTGCCGAAACGGAAGTTAATCAACATTCCGACAAACTCAAGGGCCTCTCGGGGTACCTGCAAATTCATCACGACACGATGGTCGGAGATATGACCTCTGCAAAATGGTCGGAGACACGATGGTCTTTCTCAATGTGATCAATTGATGGATCAACACATAAAACATGTCCAATAAGTATGATTTATAGAGTCAACATCAGTATGAATATATATAAAGTTTTTCTTCATCAGCCATGCCCATGCAAGTAACTGCATCCATCAACTATTTCTGCTACTCTGTAACTAACTACACTCTATATTTATAGATTCATTTCAGATGAGATCAGATTGAGCTCCAACTGTAGCTGCAGCTGAGGGATCCATGAGCCATCATGCCAGCCAGCCAGGAAATAAACTTTACTTTCCAAAGGAAATAAAAATACAATGCATGCATACATACTTAATCAGCTATAGGTGTTGTTGTTAACTGAATTTTACTGATGTTGTTGTTAACTGAATTTTACTGATGTTAAATACAATGCATAAATACAATACATACATACATACATACATACTGGATGTTTACTTTCCAAAGGAAATAAAAATACAATGCATAAAAACAATGCATACATACATACATACTGAATTTTACTGATGTTGTTGTTAACTGAATTTTAATCAGCTGCTGAAGAACACCTTCAGTTTCGTCAGATATAGGTGTAGTTTTCAGTCTGTGTCAGTTTCGTCAGATATAACTGAATTTTACCACGTCTCCCCTCCTGGACGTTTCAGAAACAGGAGGGCCCACGTCTCCCCTCCAGAGTTTTCGACGGCCCACGTCTCCCCTCCAAAGGGCAGGACGTTTGAGTTTTCGAGGCAACTCCCCACATATCCTCTCCACTGGCAACTCCCCACGACGCAAAGGGGGTTTTCTTCCCACGTCCAGGTAACTCCCCTCCTATTCCATTGCCACTCCATCTTCCTCCCTCTGCCTCCCTCCTCATTCCATTGCCGCTCCATCTTCCTCCCTCTGCCTCCCTCCTCATTCCATTGCCGCTCCATCTTCCTCCCTCTACCTCCCTCTACCTCCAGCATCAAGCAACTGCCCTCTGCCTCCACCATCGCTGGCCAGGAGGGCAATGGCGGAGGAATCGTGGAGCAACTCCCCTCCGTCTGCCAAGAGAATGGCGGAGGCATCATGGAGCAACTCCCCTCCGTCTGCCAAGCATCACCGTGGTGAGGCGTCTGGCAAGGAGCCGCTGGTGGTCGACGACGACGTTCCGGTCCCTGGGCAGAAGCAGGACTACACCGTGCCGCTCAAGGTTGATATCCACCTGAAGGAGCCGCTGGATGTCGTATGCACCAGCAATCCAGACGAAGCCGACAAGATGATCCGCAAGATGAGGAGGAGGCTTGGCGGCATGCTTCGTCGAAATATCGGCGTTGATGTCGAGTATACCAGGGAAGACAAACCTCCGCAAATTGCTGCAGTTCTGCAGTTATGCGTGGAGGATATCGTCCTGGTATACCACATCACCGCGGCAACCAAATGGTAAAAACATCCAGTTCTGAAGTTTCTGTCTAATTAGTAGTTTCTGAAGTAGATGCAATAGTTATGAAGTTCTAAAGTAGATGCAATACTAGTTCTGAAGTTATGAAGTTTCTGTTTAATTAGTAGTTTTTTGGTGATCATACAGAATGTTGTCTAGAAGTTTTTGTGATCATTTAGGCCCTGTTTGATAGCAAAGTATTTTCTAAGTATTTTGAGAATACTAAAGTTTTTGAGATTATCATAATTTTCTTTTACAATGAGCTGTTTGGTTGCCCCTAACAACTGTGCTTTTAATATTGTAGTATTGGGCAAACTACAGTTTTTTCTCTGCATAAAAAAAAGAACCCCAAACCTCTTTTAAAAAAACAGAGCTGCTGAGTGCTTAAATGCAACGGCTAAACAGCAAAATTTATAGCGTTATGCGGCAACAGCCAAATAGCTTCTATGTATTGTGAATACTCCAAAATACTCTGTTTTGATAAAACTATGGTATCTCACACCTACATGCAAAATTACTATAGTTTTTGATACTTTGGTTTATAAAATACTTTGCTATCAAACACAGCCTTAGTAGCTGTTATGGATGTTGTCTTGTAATGCAAAAGATTGCAAAAAAATACATCATTGAGATGTTATGCTTGCTGTTTTGATCATACAGAATGTTGTCTTGTAGTTGTTGTGATCATTTAGTAGTTGTTGTGATCATACTGTTTTAACTGAATTTTGGTCTGAACTGAAGATGCTATTTTAACTGAATTTTGCTTCAACTGAACCCATTTTAATTCTGTAGTTTCTGAAGTTTTTGAAGTAGATGAATTTGATGCACCAGATTAATTTGATGCAGGCCCAAGGAACTCCGCCCGCTCCTGCAGGAGAAGAAGCTGTACACCTTTGTTGGCTTCTGCATTGGAGGCGACAAGGAGAAGCTGAAGTTGTCTGGTTTAGAGATCAATCCTGACAATTACGTCGACTTGCTGCGCAAATGGAGAGTTCCAAACAATGGAAAGAAGTGGCAGTCTTTGGCTGAGTTTGCAGGCAGCCTCATCCACCCATCCTACAAGGAAATGAAGCAGAAGATCGACAGGAAATCGGACCACCTACTATGGGGGGACAGCCCACTGCCAAACAACCTCATCGAGTACGCCGCGAAAGATGCGTACGTCACCTACGAGGCATGGAAGAAAATCGAAATCACCAAAGAAGGTTTGGAGCTCTGGCAAGAGGCGGAGGATCATTGGGATGACCCCTACTACTGGGGATATTGAGTTGTTTGTGGTATTGGGATGACCCCTACTACTGTGTCTCAGTTTGTAGTTATGTGGTTGAACAAGTTTGCTTTTGTTATGTTGAACAAGTTTGCTTTTGTTATGTTGAACAAGTTTGCTTTTGTAATGATGAACAAGTTTGCTTTGGTTGTCAGTTGACATCACTCATCGCTGAGCATGGTTTAGTTTTACCTTTATCTATTTATTATTTAGGCAGAGCTATTCAGGCATGGAAGATATAATCATCCTTATGGTGAGGATCGCAATGTTTTTAGCTTCCAAGTTTCTAATGACACATGATCTTTCCAACCACATAACTTTTGGCTGTGTTTGATAGTAAAGTATTGAAAAAACCAAAGTATTGAAAACTACAACATTTTAGCATGTAGGTGTAAGATACCACAGTTTTGAAATACCACATTATTTTGAAGTATTGGGAATACTTTGGAGCTGTTTGGTAGTGTTGTATATATTGACGCACCTAATAACTAGCTTGCCGTCTTCTACTTGCTTACCCTATTACCCAAACCCAATGGCCATGCAAAGCTCAAAGTAAATACTGCATTTTGAGGAATACTGTAGTATTAATATTACAGTTTTTGACAGAGAAAATACTGCATTTTGAGGAATACTGTAGTATTAATATTACAATTTTTTGTGGAGACCAAACAGCTCAAAGTAATTAAAACCATAGTATTTAGAGAAACTGTAGTATACAAAATACTTAGAAAATGCAGAGCTATCAAACGGGAAACATTTCCCCTGTAAATTGTAGTTACACATTCCAACCAATACCTGCAGGTTGTAATTTCATACTGAATGATCATCAATGACTAAGTGAAGCAAATATTTGCTATGCATTTCTTGGCACGCGAGAAGGAAGAGGGGAGAGGAGGCGGAGCTCACCGGGGAGGCTCAAGGAGGCCCTACGACAGCTTAGTAGCAACAGAGGTGGTCGAAGTTGAGGAAGACAGCGGCGACCCGAGGAAGAAGAGGTGGAGGGGGGGTGGAGGGGTCGAGCACCGTCGCGCCCTGGTTCCGCGGCTCGCCGGCCCGGTGTTGAAGCAGATTCTGCCCGCCGCCTTGCCTGTCGCCTCGCACGGTGGAGCTCGAGGGCTGGGAAGGCGAGGGAGGGGGTGGATTGGGAGCGGACGGCGATGGGGGGCAGGGCAAGGGCTGACTGGGGGCGGCAACGGAGACGGAGGCGCAGGGGCGGCGGCGGCGTGGGTCGGGGCAGCGCGCGGGTGCATCTGGTGGCGAGGGAGAGAGTGTCGAGGGAGAGAGTGTCGAAGGGGATCTGGCGAGAGGGAGAGAGTATAGTAAGGGGCAGGGTTCTAATGGCACACCTTCCAGTCGTGCGCCATTAGAATTTTGTTTTAATCTAGCCCACTAACCATATCTACAACCTAACCCTATCTAGAACAGAACCCACCCACTAGCCCGACTGGTCAGCACGCAGCACACACACCAGGAGGTCCTGGGTTTGATTCCCAGGCTCCCCAATATTTTTTATGCATTTCAAATGCTGTTTTTTATATTTATTTGTGTTTAAATATGTTCAAACTTGTTTAAATCATAATAGTAATATTTTTTTATAAAAACAGTAATAATTTTTTAAAAAATATGTTCAAATTTCTTACTTGAAAATATCATCGGCGGCGGCAGTGGAGCGGGGGAGGGTGCGGGGATCGAGATCGAGATGGAGGGGGAATCGAGATCGAGATGGAGGGGGATCGAGATCAAGTGTCCTCATGAATTGAAAAAGTGCCCATGAAATTTAAAAATATTCATGATATCAAAAAGTGCCCATGAAATACAATCGAGAAATGAAGACTACGATTTAAATACAATCGATCTTAGCTAGCTATCTGTTCACAATCTTCTTGCCCTTCTTTTTCGCAAATGGAGTTCTTCTGTGGAACGGACGTCCTTTAGGTAGGGTGGTCCTGCTTCTTCTTGTGGTGTGTGCTGCTACTTCATTGTCGTCGTCATGTTCGATCTTCGGGTCGCCGTACTTGTCGAAGTCTTGCTCATTGGCTACTCCATCCATTCCGATGATCTTCCTTTTGCCTCTCCTCAGGACAACATGACTGGGCTTTGGCGGGTCGGTAATGAAGAAGCATTGGTCCACTAAGGAAGCCAGTACCCATGGCTCATTTTTTGCGGTGACGTTTGCGCCCGCGGTCTTGGATTTGGCTTCGGGTATAAACACGACTGGGCTTTGGCATAGTGAGCCATTAGTAGGTTTGCAAAAAAGTAAAAAAAATTATATACTAATGGCGCACTGTCATAGTAATGCGCCATTACTAGTTCTAACTAGTAATGGCGCACTTTGCCATCCCTGCGCCATTAGTTTGTATGGAAAAATGGAAAAAAAATCAATAGCTGTGGCGCACCGTGAGCACGGTGCGCCATTAGTGTCTTCCACTCTAATGGCGCACGAGCCAGCGGTGCGCCATTAGTATATAATAGTGGCGCACTACTTACTCGGTGCGCCATTAGAATCAGTCCTATCTATAGCCCTTTTCCTAGTAGTGTAACTTTGAAAGATGGTCATTGGATGAGGCGAATCCGATGGTCCAAAGATGGCCAATTTGAGCAGTACTGGCCGTTGGATATCATCTAGATTCCACCAGATTTCGCCACATGTATAATCTAAAAGAGTCCATGGTTGAACTTAAGCATAATGCACAAACATCAAAACACAAGCACTTCTTCTTTGTTCTAGAATCTTCCGTATCAGAATTGCCCAAATGTTTTTCTACATGATTTGCCATTTTTTTTACTTTATGTCTTACAACGCACAATTCCATGAATCTTAAAATAGATTAGCTTTCTTATAAAAACTAGATGATTTTGAATGAAATGAACTATAAGAATTAAATGAACATCTACATCATGCATATTTGACTCAGAGCTTACATGCTATAATGTGGTATTTATTCATAATTTTGTTGCCAAATCTCATGCGTGCAATGCACGTGTACCTTACTCTAGTCCAAATGGTGTTTGTGTGTGTGTTGTGCATGTTGAGGTGCAAAGTTTTTTTGGGTACATGTTAAGCTTGTTCTCCCGAAATTTCAAGTCGCGCCTTGTTATGGCGAAAATTCAAGCTAGCGTCTCTGTCTATCGTGCTGCGAAACTCCCGCCTCTTCAACCCGCGCCTTGAGAGCCTGAAATATTTAAGATATATCTTTGTCTCGTTGCGCTTCGACAACTCCCTCCATCTCAACCCGCGCCTTGCTATTCCGAAATTACAACGCGCGCGAAAACTCCCACCTCCTGTGAAATCCCGATACGCGAAATGCCCGTGGTACCCCTGAACCGAAAGAACCACCTCAAATTGGTGGGCGCACTTTCATAACTTACCCCACATTTCGGACAAGCGCGTACCTAAGCCATGGTTCCCCACTGCCAAACCATCCGCCCACCCATTCATACACCGAGGCCGTGAAAACCCACGACGAAGCCCCACACCCTGCTCCGTCCGCCACCCAACCGGAGCCTCTTCCCCGATGACGTCGTCCATGGCAACATCTCGACGTCCCTCATCCACCATACCAGATGAGGATCCATCATCGATCTCGTCGTCCCGCCGGTTCAGCCACCCCGTCCTCCACCTCCAAGGAGCTGCCCCGACGTTCCACTCGTCTTTCGCGCTACCTGCATTCCCACACCACCGTCTTCACCTGCACCACCGGAAGAGCATCACCATCACTGTTTCCTCAGATGAAGCTGCGGCCTAATCGGCGCCACCAAAGAGGTTGTACACTAATCACCGCATTTTCTTCTTGATTCGATCTCACGGTGCTGTCGGCGCTCGGTCCCGAGCCAACACGGCACGACTCCATCCACGGCAGCGTCGTCGACCACTTCCTCCATGACGTCACTCCCTCGGCGGCGACGTCCACATCAGTAGGAGCTGCTGCAGCTTTAGCTCTCGCTCACGCTGCTGCTCTGCTCTTGCTCTCGGTCCCCTGCCTGGTCTGCTCTTACTATTGCTCTTGCTCACGCTGCTACTCTCGCTCTTGCTCTTGCTTGTGATGCTGTTCCGATTTAGCTAGACTTCAGTCGACTGAATCGACTTTTGGGTCAGTCAATTTTCAGGGGGTGG
>NC_041391.1:261475564-261480325 GCF_002162155.2 Triticum dicoccoides
CTAGAGGGATGGCCGGGGCGGCGGCGGACCGGCGGTGGGGAGTGTTTTCGGGGCAGGCGGGGCGGTGCACCACCTGCTGCGGGCGGTGGGGGGCTGCTGTTTGGCCGGTGGTGGCTGGCGGCTCAGGGGGGTGGAGGTTGAAGATGAACTGCAGGCCCTTGATTTCGTATCCAACGGCTGCAAAATCGACTGACCAGAGATGAAAAAGTCAGTCGACCAACGTGTAGCCTCACCTTGCTAGTGCGTTCAGTTTCAATAGCAAAATTCAGTTTTGACAGGAAAATTCAGTTTCGACAGTTAAGTTCAGTTTCGACAATTAAGGTCAGTTTCGAGAGTTAAATTCAGTTTCGATAGTTAAGTTTGGAGATGAGAGGCTGATGTATTTTACATCTAGCACTTTGTGGTTATGTATTTTACATCATGTATTGGAGATGCTATTAGAATTCCACTCAGGTTAACGTTGTCTCTCTTGTCCTGCTTCAGCCTCGGCGTTGTACAACTCACCGGAGCTGCTCCAACGACGAAACCCTCCATCACAGTGGAGCAGTACCTTGGGCTCCATCTCCAGACGCCTAAGATCTTCTTCCCCTCCTCCGACAGCCAAGTCAGCCGGAGCATCCTCACCGGCCAACCCAATCACGCTGATATCGACATGGCTTCGCCAAAGAGGTTGTACACTTGTTGCATCTCTTTTTTACTCTACATGTTATATATATTGTCTACTGAGCACTCGTAGTAACGGGAAATACGATTATTTTATCCTACTCTGTGACAAGTAGTGAGGTACCAGGCAACTTAGCTATCCATGATGGACTCTCTTGAATGCCATCATTATTTATCTCTGCGTGTTTGAGCTGTGCATTTGTTGATGGGCCTGGGAGTTGAGCTAGTATGGCAGTGGCCCGGGTCCAAAGTAATAGAAGTAGCACAAAAACATTTTTTAGTGTAGGATTTTCCTTGCTGAAGCCTGCCTACTAGAATCGCCAGTGCTTGAAAGGAAAAGTGAATGAAAAACATAGGAATTAAAAAGTTTCCTATGGTACTACTTTTCATGAATTTGGTGCAAAGGAATGGAGCAAAAGAAAACTGTAGGATTTGTTCCTTTAGTGTCTCCTTGAAAGAAAAATCATAGGAATTCTAATTTACACTGGTCCTCCTTTTCATATTCCTATTCATCAAGCACAAGACTAAGAGATAGTAGCATAATAGCATTATAACCGTACATTTTCTTGTGGTTTGACTTAATCTCACCATGCTTTTTTGCATCATGTGATCTTCCAATTGTTGTGAATCAAACACCTAGATTGGCAAAAATCCCGTGTTTTTAAATCCTCTGTTTTGCACGTGCATCCCAATCCTACTCCTGTCTATTTCCTATCCATGCATTATTAGAATCCTCAAATTCAAAGAAGCCCTTACTGAATTACTTCTGTTACAGATATGTGTCAAAGAAAACCTTGTGTGGTTTGTCCTGCTCCTACGGCACTGTGTTCCACCCCAGCTCAGTTGCTCGAACGATGGAAGGGTTCACCACAGCAGGGATCCGCTCTCCAGACTGTCTTTTGCCGCCTCAGATCTTATTCCCCGCCGTCGGCAGCCATGACAACTGGATTATCATCATCAACTGAGCAGATGACCTTGAGGACTACACGGGTCCGCAAGAGAGGTCGCACTCTTCCATGTCTGCTTACGTTATGTGTTGTTTAATATGATGACATGCTACGTTATCGTCGTGTTCACCTATTACACTCCGAGTTAGGTCCAAACTAATGCTTAAACTTGAGTTTTTAAATGGTTGTGGGGTACATATTGGGGCAGCAATCAATACTATCTGTCTACTATCTGGTTAGTCTCCGGGTGTCTACTATGAGTTTCATGTTGGGTGCAAACAAACATTAAGGGAGCCATTATCTGTATTTTTTAACTAAAGCTATTATCTGCCTATTATCATTGGTTTTGGGTCTATCCACAGTTTCCTAGAACAAAAGAGAACCACTGTTGTTTTGAGGTTTGTGCATTATGCTTAAGTTCAACCATGGAGTCTGCTAGATTGTACAGGTGGCAAAATCCGGTGGGGGGTTAGAAGATGGTGTGAGGGGCCGAGTGGAGGGAGACTATGAAGGAGTGCAGAAGTGCGAGATCGATATTTAGAGAGAGGGGGCGAGAATGTGCGTTGTTGCGCGCAGTGGCGGATCCATGAAAAATAAATGAGCTAGGGGGACGAGCATTACTAATCCTTTACGAGGAGGGTCAATTCATGAACTTAAACCATTTTTAGCAGCAATTGTCTAATGATCACATTCATATTAGCCTCAATATATAGTGATGTTAGGGGGGGGGGGCAGGGCCTTTACTGCCCCTGTCTTCGCCATTGTGCGCGCGTCTAAGAGATGAACCGGAAGGCATGGATGATGAGAGGGGGATGTTGGATATATAATTAATGTGGGCGTATTAGCTATATATGTTAATCCTATATAGTGAGGTATAGATTGATCGATGTGGACGTGGGAAAGAGGATGAGACCTCACTGGATATATTGATTTATCGGTTTGTGTGGAAAACTATGAAAGACCTAGCTATATACACACATACATAGAGGAACATCGATCTTTGCACATGCACGCATGAGAGATAAACAATGCCCAATATGATGGGGAGGGGGATGTGTGTGGGTGTGTGCCTTCATGGGAGACCGACCTGAAGAAAAGGATTGCATGTGTGCGATGGATAATGCCGACTGGTAGTGTGTGTGCATGCATGCACGAGAGAAAGTTAGTGGTACAATTATAAAGAGAAGACGAATGTGTGGGTGTAAAAGACTAGGCGAGGTCATAATCAATGTAAAGTTGAATTCCAATATTTGAATAAGAGATCCTGATGTTTGAAACCCATGCATGCATGAATATAACGGAGATCTGCACGGTGTGGTTTGGAAACGAGCATGTTGTAATGTATACACATTGAACAAGGTCAGACTGATTTGAATTTGAGATACCGATGGCAGACATCATTTGGCCACGTCGCATCCGTGCATGGGCACACTATTCTAATTGGAGATGATGGGTGGCTTTCGCATCACATATCTATATCTATACCCCAATATATATATATATATATATATATTATATTTTATAGTTTTTTATATTGTGTGCGGGTAACTTTAACTTTGAAAGATGGTCGTTGGATGAGGTGAATCCGATGGTCCAAAGATGGCAAATTTGAGCACTACTGGCCGTTGGATATCATCTATATTCCACCATATTTCGCCACATGTATAATCTAGAAGATTCCATGGTTGAACTTAAGCATAATGCACAAACATCAAAACACAAGCACTTCTTCTTTGTTCTAGAATCTTCCGTATCAGAATTGCCCAAATGTTCTTCTACATGATTTGCCATTATTTGTTTTTTACTTTATGTCTTACAACGCACAATTCCATGAATCTTAAAATAGATTAGCTTCCTTATAAAAACTAGATGATTTTGAATGAAATGAACTATAAGAATTAAATTAACATCTACATCATGCATATATGACTCAAAGCTTACATGCTATAATGTGGTATTTATTCATAATTTTGTTGCCGAATCTCATGCGTGCAATGCACGTGTACCTTACTCTAGTCTAAATGGTGTTTGTGTGTGTGTTGTGCATGTTGAGGTGCAAAGTTTTTTTTGGGTACACGTTAAGCTTGTTCTCACGAAATTTCAAGTCGCGCCTTGTTATGCCGAAAATTCAAGCTAGCGTCTCTGTCTATCGTGCTGCGAAACTCCCACCTCTTCAACCCGCGCCTTGAGAGCCCGAAATATTTAAAATATATCTTTGTCTCATTGTGCTTCAACAACTCCCTCCATCTCAACCCGCGCCTTGCTATTCCGAAATTACAACGCGCGCGAAAACTCCCACCTCCTGTGAAATCCCGACACGCGAAATGCCCGTGGTACCCCTGAACCGAAAGAACCGCCTCAAATCGGTGGGCGTACTTTCGTAACTTACCCCACATTTTGGACAAGTGCGTACCTAAGCCATGGTTCCCCACTGCCAAACCATCCGCCCACCCATTCGTACACCGAGGCCGCGAAAACCCGCGACAAAGCTCCACACCCAGCTCCGTCCGCCACCCAACCAGAGCCTCTTCCCCGACGACGTCGTCCATAGCAACATCTCGACGTCCCTCATCCACCGTATCAGAAGAGTTCCATCATCGATCTCGTCGTCCCGCCGGTTCAGCTACCCCGTCCTCCGCCTCCAAGGAGCTGCCCCGACATTCCCCCCGTCTTTCGCGCCACCTGCATTCCCACACCACCGTCTTCACCTCCACCACCTGAAGAGCATCACCATCACCGTTTCCTCGGATGAAGCTGCGGCCTAATCGGTGCCACCAAAGAGGTTGTACACTAATCGCCGCATTTTCTTCTTGATTTGATCTCACGGTGCTGTCGGCGCTCGGTCCCGAGCCTACACGGCGCGGCTCCATCCACGGTGGCATTGCCAGCCACTTCCTCCATGACGTCGCTCCCTCGGCGGCGACGTCCACATCAGTAGGAGCTCCTGCAGCTTTAGCTCTCGCTCACGCTGCTGCTCTGCTCTTGCTCTCGGTCCCCTGCCTGGTCTGCTCTTACTATTGCTCTTGCTCACGCTGCTACTCTCGCTCTTGCTCTTGCTTGCGATGCTATTCCGATTTAGCTACGCTTCAGTCGACTGAATCGACTTTTGGGTCAGTCAATTTTCAGGGGGTGGGGGGCGCTCGCTGGGGTG
>NC_041391.1:261480729-261509492 GCF_002162155.2 Triticum dicoccoides
GTCGCCGGCGATGGCGGGGTGTTGGCGGGGAGGTGGTGTGGGGATCGCCGAAGAAAAGCTCGGCATGGGGGGCCTAGAGGGATGGCCGGGGCGGCGGCGGACCGGCGGTGGGGAGTGTTTTCGGGGCGGGCGGGGCGGTGCACTGCCGGCTGCGGGCGGCGGGGGGGCTGCTGTTTGGCCGGTGGTGGCTGGCGGCTCAGGGGGGTGGAGGTTGAAGATGAACTGCAAGCCCTTGATTTCGTATCCTACGGCTGCAAAATCGACTGACCAGAGATGAAAAAGTCAGTCGACCGATGTGTAGCCTCACCTTGCTAGTGCATTCAGTTTAGACAGCAAAATTCAGTTTTGACAGCAACATTCAGTTTCGACAGTTAAGTTCAGTTTCGACAGTTAAGGTCAGTTTCGAGAGTTAAATTCAGTTTCGATAGTTAAGTTTGGAGATGAGAGGCTGATGTATTTTACATCTAGCACTTTGTGGTTATGTATTTTACATCATGTATTGGAGATGCTATTAGAATTCCACTCAGGTTAACGTTGTCTCTCTTGTCCTGCTTCAGCCTCGGCGTCGTACAACTCACCGGAGCTGCTCCAACGACGAAACCCTCCATCACAGTGGAGCAGTACCTTGGGCTCCATCTCCAGACGCCTAAGATCTTCTTCCCCTCCTCCGACAGCCAAGTCAGCCGGAGCATCCTCACCGGCCAACCCAATCACGCTGATATCGACATGGCTTCGCCAAAGAGGTTGTACACTTGTTGCATCTCTTTTTTACTCTACATGTTATATATATTGTCCACTGAGCACTCGTAGTAACGGGAAATACGATTATTTTATCCTACTCTGTGACAAGTAGTGAGGTACCAGGCAACTTAGCTATCCATGATGGACTCTCTTGAATGCCATCATTATTTATCTCTGCGTGTTTGAGCTGTGCATTTGTTGATGGGCCTGGGAGTTGAGCTAGTATGGCAGTGGCCCGGGTCCAAAGTAATAGAAGTAGCACAAAACATTTTTTAGTGTAGGATTTTCCTTGCTGAAGCCTGCCTACTAGAATCGCCAGTGCTTGAAAGGAAAAGTGAATGAAAAACATAGGAATTGGAAAGTTTCCTATGTTACTACTTTTCATGAATTTGGTGCAAAGGAATGGAGCAAAGGAAAACTGTAGGATTTTTTCCTTTAGTGTCTCCTTGAAAGAAAAAACACAGGAATTCTAATTTACACTTGTCCTCCTTTTCATATTCCTATTCATCAAGCACAAGACTAAGAGATAGTAGCATAATAGCATTATAACCATACATTTTCTTGTGGTTTGACTTAATCTCACCATGCTTTTTTTGCATCATGTGATCTTCCAATTGTTGTGAATCAAACACCTAGATTGGCAAAAATCCCGTGTTTTTAAATCCTCTGTTTTGCACGTGCATCCCTATCCTACTCCTGTCTATTTCCTATCCATGCATTATTAGAATCCTCAAATTCAAACAAGCCCTTACTGAATTACTTCTGTTACAGATATGTGTCAAAGAAAACCTTGTGTGGTTTGTCCTGCTCCTGCGGCGCTGTGTTCCACCCCAGCTCAGTTGCTCGAACGACGGAAGGGTTCACCACAGCAGGGATCCGCTCTCCAGACTGTCTTTTGCCGCCTCAGATCTTATTCCCCGCCGTCGGCAGCCACGACAACTGGATTATCATCATCAACTGAGCAGATGACCTTGAGGACTACACGGGTCCGCAAGAGAGGTCGCACTCTTCCATGTCTGCTTACGTTATGTGTTGCTTAATATGATGACATGCTACGTTATGGTCGTGTTCACCTATTACACTCCGAGTTAGGTCCAAACTAATGCTTAAACTTGAGTTTTTAAATGGTTGTGGGGTACATATTGGGGCAGCAATCAATACTATCTGTCTACTATCTGGTTAATCTCCGGGTGTCTACTATGAGTTTCATGTTGGGTGCAAAGAAACATTAAAGGATCCATTATCTGTATTTTTTGACTAAAGCTATTATCTGCCTGTTATCATTGGTTTAGGGTCTATCCACAGTTTCCTACCATCACTCTGGATTTGTGCATGCACTCCTTACATAATCTCACTATGTTTTATTCCAATGCATGCCAGTTATTGTACACAATAGAACTTATCATGTAGAGCAAAAGAGACGAGCCTTGCGTGACAGTAAAATTTCATGTAGACGTCGCTCCATGGTGGGTGCAAAGGCAGCCCCCCTCCACCCATTTCGGATCGTAATCAAGAGGAAGATAACTATTCTGAGGGGGATTCAGAAGGAGAGGACCACTCCTATTTACCCCATGAGGTCTTCGCTCTAACTTGGCATGCTGATGTTGGTAATATCATGCATTTGGTGCCTTGCATTGCTTACTGTATACATTAAAGATGTCATCTGCTTAGTTTAGACATGCTTTGTGTCAATGCCATCTTTTTAGTTTCTTTATCATATATGTGAATCATGCAATGCCATCTTGTTTAGCCAGGCATCATATATGTGAATTTTGCAATGCCACCCTGGTTAGCCAGTCATCTTATATGTGAATTATATCATGCCATCATTTTTTATTACGTGTTAAATTTGTCAACAATTTTAGTACATTCAATTACTCTTCCTGTGCATCAGCCATTCGGCACGGCCATGGAAAAATCTTGAGTGGAAACAAGGTCTTCAGAGCAGACAATGCTATCTGACGAAGCGCATGTCTTGCTGGTTACCGATAGCTCCTCAGAGGAGGATTCAGAGACAGATGACCAGCCATATCCCCCCCGAGGTGCATGCTCTAACTTGACAGGGTTATGTTGCTCATATCGTGCGTATGGTATCTTGCATTGTTATGTCGTTTACTTAGTTTAGACATGCTTTGTGTGAATGCCACCTGTTTAGTGTCTAATTACCATATATGTGAATTATGCAATGTCATCTTGTTGCAAGACATTATATATGTGAATTATGCAATGTTATCTTGTTGCAAGGCATTATGTATATGAATTATGCAATGCCATGTTGTTTAGGCAAGCGTCATATATGTGAATTATATCATGCCATCCTTTTTTTGTATTTCTCATTGCTTTTGTCGACAATGTTTGTATATTAAACTGCTCTTCCTGTGCATCAGCCATTTGAATTGGTAATGGAGAAATCTGGAGTGAAAACAAGGTCTTCAGAGCAGACAATGCTACCTGCTGAAGCAGATATCTTGCTGGTTACAGATAGCTCTTCAGAGGAGGATTCAGAGGTAGATGAACAGTCCTATTATCCCCCTGAGGTGTATGGTCAAACTTGGTAGGGTTATATTACTCATATCATGCATATGTTGTATTGCAATACTTAGTTTTTACATCATATACACAATATTGAATGCCATCTCCTTTGTTGACACCTCATATATGCGATTGCCCTCTGCTCACTTCCTTAGTATATAAATCATATATTTGAATTATGTCATGCCATGATGTTTACATAGACAGCATGTATCTGAATTATGGCATGCCAACCCATTTTCTAAAGACATAATATAGTTATATCATCTCATCCTGTTTACATAGTCATCATATTTTAAATTATGTCATTCTATCCATGAATTATATCATGCCATCATGTTTCCATCGATGGCATGTTTGTGATTTATGGCATGCCAACCACTTTAATAGACACATCGTATAGTTATATCATGTCATCCTATTTACATAGTCATCATATTTTGAAGTATGTCGTTCTATCCTATTTAGTTAGCCATCATACATGTGAAATTGTGTCATGCTATCCTGTTTAATTAGCCATCATATATGTGAAATTATGTCCTGCTATTCCGTTTGATTAGACAATATAAATGTGAATTATTTCATGCCTTGTTTTCTTCCCTGCTATCCATTGCACCTATCTATCTTACAATGTCTGTACATTCAATTACTTTTCTTGATTATCAGCCATTTCAATTGGAGGGAGTGATGGCAGTATCTGTGCGAGTAAAAACACGGTCTTCAAAAAAGATCGTGCTACCTATCGATGCAGATAGAACCACGGCTGTACTTTCCCAAGAACCAGCCCCACCACACATAACCCACACTCATGCAGATTGTACCCCTACCCAGTTGGACAGAGAACCAGCTACACCCCTTCTAACCCCAACTGTCATGGAATTAACACGTCAGATGTCCTCAGGAAAGGACTTAGTCGTGGAGCCATCGCAACGGGTTAGCTTGAAGGGGTTAAACTGGACAAGGGACACGAGAGTTTATACTAGTTCGGCCCCTTCGATGAAGGTAAAAGCCTACGTCTAATTGTGATTGGATTGATTGGGTTTCGATGACCAGGGAGCGAAATACGCTTGCCTGAGTCTCGAGTTGTTGTCTATTGTCCCTGAACCGCCGCCGGGTCGTCCCTTTATATACACAGGTTGACGCCCGGCCGGTCTACAAAGCCCCGAGGCCGACTCATACAAAGTGTCCGGCTCGGTCTCTCCTTTCCTAACTTACATTACAAGTTTACATAGTCATGGCGGTTTTACCACTATGGGCGCTAATCTACCTTTGGGCTTCGGGCTTCATTTAGTAAAGCGCCATCTTCTGGATCTTCATGGGCTTCAACATAGTCGAGGGTGAACCGGGCCCTCCTGGCCGGTTTACACTCAGCAGCTATATCCTCAACATTAGGCCCCAGATTGATTTGAATTTGTTCATGTCAATCTTCACTACAAAGATCTCTTGCAGGCATCTTCTTGTATTTTTGTAAACCGCCATATTGTCTTCTCCTGTAATTTTGTAAACCGTCGTGACGTCATCTTCTGAACACAGCAACAGTCCATCATGACATCATCTCTGTAAAAAAAGATTAAAAAGATTCCCTTCACTTAATGATTATCCTGAATATCGAGGCGACAGGCGCACTCATTCTGCCGTTTCAGGCTCCTTGATTCTCGCGCCTGTCGTTTTACTCTTTCCTTTATAAATAAGGCCCGAGGGCCCTTCTCTCTTTTCCCCTTATGTGCATTCTTCTTCCTCTCGATGCCCAAGCTCTGAAGCTCCGCCGCCGTCCGCGACCCTCGAGAACTGCATCGACAAAGGCCGCTGCATCAACCTGAAACACACCAGAAACTTGTCGCCCTTCTCCACAGCAGATCTGTAGTGGTAAACTTCCTCTTTCTTTCATCTTTAGATCTGTTTTTAGGGTTTGCGAGCTCCTCTACAGTTCTTCATCCTTCTTCTTTGTTCTTCCTCCTGCCACGATAGTTTTGATCTAATAACAGTGTAGATCTCATGTGGTAGTTACTCCGCATCCATTTTTTGTGCTAGCAGATCGTCCTTTTTCCTCAGTAGAGTACACGGCCTTCCCTGTTCTACTTAGCGCCTTTAGAGTTCACAGAAAAATTTCTTTACGGATGTGTGGTAGATCCAAATAAATTTGACCATTGTGTGAAACCTGTTTCTGTCAATACTTAGCAGAAATTTTGAATTCTGGCCCTTCTGCCTATGGGCGGTTTAACCTTTTGATAACCAATCTGCCATATATCATTAGCCCTCTCTTAAACCGCCAACTGAACCTTGCATAGTAGTTTCTTCCGGTTTAACACTGAATTGTACACCTTAAGCCGTAGTTTGTAAAACCGGCACTTGCTTTTCCTTTCAGTTCCCCCCTCCGGAATGACGAAACAATTCGCTGCTTGCAATTGGGTTCCGTCCCGGATCACGGAAACACAAATTAATGGTTATGTCACCACTGGCGCTTTAGCTTCAGAAAGGGCTCTCCACTGGCGAGTTCTGGAATCGAAATGTCCACCTGAACCTCAAGAAGGAGAGGTGATTGTTTTTATGCAACACTTAGACCGGGGATTCAATCCGCCCGGATCAAAAAATTTCCGGGATGTCCTCGCGAGCTTCCAACTCCATCCGCAAGATATTGGTCCAAACTCTGTATCCAATATATGCAACTTTCAAGTTTTCTGCAAAGTTTATCTTCAAGAAGAGCCAACCGTGGAGCTGTTCCGGGACTTCTTTCATCTGAACCGCCGTACGGAATTCTCATATGGTCCCAATACAGAACTTGGCGGCGTTTCAATTCAGAAACGGAAAGAAGTTGACTTCCCGCATGCAAAACATCATAGCCATCCTAAAGATTGGAATCCCCAGCAGATAGTAACCCAGTTCCTGTTGACACAGCACCGTCTCCACCACAGAGCACCCAAACACGAGTAGTTAGTAAGGCAACTGCAGTGCCCAAAGCACGAGGACCACCACTTCAAACCCCAAGTCAATGCTTAAAGCAGAAGAAGAATTGTTCTCAGGTCAGGTTCCGTAGCTATGATTCATACTTACTTGCTCTTGCATCACTGTATTTACTCATACCAACTAATTTCAAATTTGAAGGATGCAATTGAAACTCCAATGGTGCAACAGGTATGTTTTAAACCTGTTTCTTTAACGTGTTTGGCTGTTTGCTGTTGTAACTTGCTCTATGTTGATTTCAGTTTCAATTGAGTAAACAGTTATGTTCTCATGCCATGCACATTACAAGTGTTGTTATTGCTGTGTAGTTTCCCACACTTATATTCTATCTTTGCTGCTTTGTCTTAAATAGATATGATTCGAACTGTATCTATCTTGATTTGGCAACATAAACTAGAATGATATAGACCATATAGTGACCATACTACATAGATATATGTTTGTTTCATGTTGTTATCCTATCCACCTTACTACTGAACTGGTTTACCAAAATGAGTTTCATATACTACCTTGTAAACATGTGATGTGTTTGTTTGTTTCTCTTTTAGAACGCGGATAAAATATTGGAGAAGAGTACCCCTTTATACAATGGTGAAGGAAGTAATGCAGATAAGGTTCAAGATAGTGAGACATCCCTGTTGGTCTCCAAGAAAGCTGATAAAAACTATATTGAAGACACTGAGACAACCCCAAAGTCCTGTCTTGATGTAGTGTTCGAGTTACTGGCTACTACTACTGGCACCAGCTCTTCGAACTCGTTGCCTGAATCAGTTCGGCTTCTTGAGTGTCAACCTCAAGTTGAAAGACATCGATCAGAAGTTATGCGACAGGAAGCCAAAGGACTAAGGAAGTCCCTGCAGAATTCAGATGCATACTTTCTGGTGCAACAGCAAGTGCTGGAGGACTTAAGCGCCGAACAAGAGAAAGTTAATAAGCTTTCTAAGCATCTTGCCAGCATTATGGGTACCCAGGATATTGTTTCTTGAGCTCTTCTGAAGTGGTTTCAGTTCTGGACTTGTTTTGCTGCGGCGTTTATATGCTGCTGTGTTCCCTATATTTGCACTGGTGGCGAACTTTGATGCCCAGTGGATGTAATATGTGTAATAGCCGTGATAGCCTAGCGTAAGTTGCTTGCTTATTTATTTCCTTATTGTCTTGTTTATTTCTTTGCTTGTAGTCAGTGCAGTTCTTTTTTCGCGGTTTGCTAGTGGCCGCAATAACCTATTTTTTTAAACTAGGCCACAATAACCATGGGCTACATATTTACTGTAGTTACCATTTCCCTCCTACAGGCCGTAGAAACAATGAGCCTCCTACGTGTCATAGAAACAATGGGCCTTATACGGGTCAAAGACACAATGGGACTTCTACGGGTTGTATCATCAATGGGCCTTGTACGGGCCGTATGACCGGTTGGCCAAACATGGGCCAATAACAGACCACATTATTGCCATAAACGGGCTAGAGTTGGAATCATCCGTTCATGGGCCGACCATAATGGGCCGTCATTAATAGGCCGTATTTGATGACGCTATGAATATGGCCCAACGTATTAACAGGCCACAACCGAGACGACTGTAACAACAGGCTGAATTTGGCCCACACGTAGAAAATGATAGTAACGGGTCGTAAGTAAACGAATGCTGGAAATGAGCCCAAGAGTAAATGGGCTCTGAGAAGGCTGAAAGATAACATGGGCTGGAAATGGCCCAATGGAATAACGGGCCGTTAGTGGGTATAAAGTGATACATTGTTCATTACGGGCCAGTTTCACCACGGGCCGTTAATGGGTATAAAGTGATACACTATTCACTATGGGCCAGTTTCACCATGGGCCATTAATGGGCCAAGAGTTACAAAGGGCCTCATATGGGCCGGAAGACGTCATGGGTCATACATGGGCCAGAAGTGAAAATGGGCTGGAATCATATTGGATGGCCCAGATGACGCTACTAGGCCTAATTCGAATAGCACGTAACGGGCCTTGGGTTAGCGGGCTGTAAATGGGCTATATGCGAATATGCCACCTTTTGACCAAGTCAAACGGGTCGGCCTTTTCACAGGAATGGGCCTCTATTGGGCCGTGCCACATGTCGATGTATCATAGGCGCCTTATGTCCAATGAGTGGATGACATCTGTCCCAACGATGAGCTGACACGTGTTTCCTCCAGCCAATGATGATTTTACATGTGGAAAATCCCCATTGGTCCTGACTGTTAATGGGTTATCGGATCCAAAACCCGACCTGATAGCTTAACGGTCTTCCGTTACGGCGGATGCCACGCGTCGGTCACCCTTGACGAAAGCACTTCTACGACACGCGATTTATCGTCATGGAAGTGGACACTTTCGTGATGATAATTTTGGTAATGTCATGGAACACTTCTACGACAGCACATGTATGACTATCTTGATTCTGTCATAAAATCGTCATGGATGTACATGCATGTCAAAAAACGCGACCTACTGTGACAAACATGTATCATCACGGAAGTGTATTTTTTTTGTAGTGGGGGGACATATCCTCGAAGGGGCAAAACTGCTCCTACAGTGCCACAGGGGCTGTAACCTCAAAAGGAGCATTGACCATCTCATTAAGGCCGTGAGCATATCTAGGGTCGGCTCCGTGGCTGCCTCCATCTTCTTGGAGCTCTCTGTCTTGTGGGGATCAACCTCCCGCGTCTGCTCCAATATTGGCAGATCTTTGCCTGGTTCTCCTTGGTCCATAATGAAACTGACGAATACTAGGAGACCACTGAAAGGAAAACACAATCGCAATGACAATGAAACAAAAAAGGGAGTGGGGGTCAGTTACTGCTTTGTAAAAGTTTTTTTTCTCTGAACGAAAATATACCAACATCACAAATCCGCTTACCTTCCCTTCATTGGGAGAGAAGAACAATGGTAGATGCGAGTGTTGCCTTTCTTGAAGACGGTGAGGGAGAAGGGGATTCAATGAAGAGTGAAATGATGGTTGCTTCGTCCGTCAAACTTAGACTGCGAGGAGGTGGGGTTTTGTGATACGACGCCTCGTTACTGCCGTGCTATGACCGGGGTGACTCTCGGCCTGCATACTGCCTTCTAATTTGGTGGATGGCATTTGGGCCCACACGCTACATGGCCCGCATGTCGGTGAACAAAAATATAACGGCATTCACTAGAGGGAGACGTTTTGATAGGAGGAGCCAGAAGCGGTAGTGTATCCACTGTACTAGTAGTAATTGTTTTTCTGGGTAGCTGTAGAGTGTCTCCATTGTACTAGTAGTAATTGTTTCTCTGGGCCCAAGACAAAACAGCCCATCCACCCTAGTAAATAGTAAAATCAATTAAAAAGCCCATATATTTAGTTAATGAGAGGCGCTACCCACACCCAGCACACTGCCCCCCCAAAAAAACTTAGGTTCTCTTTTTCCTCCTCACTCCCACCCACCTCACGTCAGCTCGCTCCACTCGTACCGCCAAATTCCTCACCTCACTCCTACAGAAAACTCCAGCTCCCCTTCTTCCTCACTACTATAGAAAAACCCCAGCTCCCCTTCTTCTTCACTCGCACTACAACTAGGCTCGTCATTCGTTACTCTGCTCAAATCAATGAGCGCAAGGCGACACCATCGAGGAAAATGGAGTCGGCTGACCCTAGCGCCAAGAAGATGAGGCTCCCACCAGCAGCGACGCCTGTTGTAGATCCCGCACCCAGCAGTGCGGGGAGAAGCGACGACCACGCCCCCACCGGATCCCAGGAACCCGTAGAATCTCGGGTGGACCGCATCAGCGATCTCCCGGACGCCGTCCTTGGGGAGATCATCTCGCTTCTCCCCACCAAGGATTGCTGCCACACCCAAGTCCTCTCAATTCGGTGACGCCCTCTATGGTGCACCGTGCCCCTTAATCTTGAATGTCGTCAGATATCTCTCTTCAATGATTTTGAAATCCCCAGAGCCATCATCTCCTCCCATCAGGGCTCCGTTCAAAGCCTCTGCATCCCGTCATGCTACCTGAGGAAGCATACCATGCCCTGCATGGTGAACGCCTGGCAGAAATCCCCTGAATTCACAGAACTACAGCTGCTTGAGTTCTACTATTCCCCTAGAAATCACCTACCACATATCGAACGCCATGTACTTGTGCCCTCAGCACCGATGTCCATCTCACGGTTTTACTCCTCTCTCCATACTGCCACCTTTGCGCTATGCTACCTACTAGACAATCTAGTACTAAACCTTTGACTCACATTTCTCAAGAAACCTTCATCTGTGCGGGTTCATATATCAGAGGCCTCATTGCACAGCATCATCCACTCCAGTTGCCCTGCCCTGGAGTGCATGGTGCTTGTTTTCACAGTTAGAATCGGTTGTCTCCAAATAAAGTTGCCTAACCTTGTAAGAATTGGAATTTCTTTTGACGGAAGGCGGCTCATCATCCAAGATGCCCCTTCACTTCAAAGGTTGATCCTTGATTCTAGTTATTTACCGTTGCAAATTACCGTCCTCTCTGCGCCTAAACTAGAGACCTTGGGTGTAATACATGATCTTTGTGCTCATTTCAACATGGTGTTTGGCTCCATAGTTCTTTAGGTAATTTATATTATCATCTACACCTGTAACCATAAGCTGCATTTTAAACTTCTGCGCATAAGTTATATATCATCTTGGAGTACACATTTTGTACTAATATTATGTTCTATGCTCAATGAAGAGTTTCTCCATGGATGGCCTAGCAATGGTGCTGGATTCTGTCAAGATCTTATATTTCCAAATGATTAGTTTTCATCTGAACAAGATTATTGGCTTGCTTCAATGCTTTCCATGTCTGGAGAAGTTGTATATAAAGGTGATAATTTCACGCACATTGGAAGCCCGCATATCGTGTACTAGAATTAACCATTCATCTGTTGCTCTTTCAACACTATTTTTTTAAATCTTAACTATTTTCAATCTTCATGTCTATTTAGGCAACAGGACGAGGTAAGAAAGTTATAACCAATAGGTGGATTCGTAAGCACCGGGATTTTCTCACTTCTCGTGAGATTCGATTGAAGACAATAATGCTAGAACGATATGTAGCCAACCATGCAAACACTAGATTTGTCACATTCTTCCTGCTCAATTAGTGGTTACTATTGTCCTTCTGGCTTAAGTTTATCGGTAGCATGGTTTTGACGGATGGGTTTGTTGAAGAGCAAAAAAAGGAGTTTCAGGTGGGCAAAAGAGCTTCTGAACGTGCCGGGCTTCTATTTACAACATATTGTGGTCATAATCCAATAAATTTTACGACCTAGGATGTTCATTCTATGGACCTGACCGGCCACTTCACTATGACTACCTAAAACAGTGCTAGAGTTAGATGTTGTTGCCCTTTTCAACCTGGGTTTTGTGTAAACCTGATGAATAATTAACCCTCGTGCTTTTGTACAGTTTGTAAGCTAGAGTTAGATGTTCTTGCCCTTTTCAAGTCGGTTGTGACTCTCATATTTTCTTTGAAACAAGCCAAATGGCTTGCCATTCGTTTAATTTGGAGTGAAATATTGTAACAAATCCCAACCAAGGGAAATAACATCACTCTCACCGGCTGCTTGAGTTCACTATGCATTACAGAAGCCAAGTGATTAGCCCCCACCAGCACCCACAAACTTATTTCGAACTACCACATCAAATGGGCTGTAAATTTTCATAGGAAAGGTTGCATGACCGTGATAGATTTGGATTCTGACATTTGGGACCCATGAGGAAATAGACTATCCAAGGTGGTGTCGACTTACTAGCCAGTCAACAAATGATTCTGCCTACCAGACGTTGGATTGACATCCAACATCTGTCATGTATCTTCTATCTCTTGTGTTCTTCTTCCTCCAGCCGCCCAAACCAAACCACCCCATCGGCTCCGCCTGCTCCTGCCTCCCATGGCTGGCTGCGCCTCCGCCGCCCTACCATACCCTCCAATGTTGGCCAGTCCCTCCCTCTATACCCCCACACGTCCTGTTATTCTCCAGCGACGTCAGCCCCAACACGCACCTGCACCTGAACCAGTCAACCCTCGTACTCGCCTCCGCCTGCGACTAGACCAACGCATCTTCCACGACTCCTATTCGTTCCGTCCGAGGCCCTCTTGCATTGTCAACATCGTCAACAACCAAGAGGAACAAGGAGATGACTGTACGTGGAGAGGATGACAGTAGGGACCCACCAGCGTCATGGCAGTACGCAAGCAAGTGCCTCATTATTACAAGCCCCAAAAAAGGTTCCTCCTAATGGTTGGACATCTGGGGCTCACGCCATTGTCAACATAGTCAATAAATGAGAGAATTACACTATGAGCGGCTGACATCAGGGACCCAGCAGGTCGCGTAGTTTTTTTTTGAGGAACAAGTAGTTGTTATTTATACTAGTTTTAGCAACGGATCAGGGTAACAACGGGGCTATGCGGGGGCTGCGGCCCGTCTAGCCAGGGTTTCATTTATGTTTACCACATCATGAGCCTAGCTGTGTTTTTTTCTTGCTGAAAATGGCTAGCTTGGTTCTTTTTTTAAGAAATACCCAAACGAGGCCTACCTGCTTTATCAGCCCTACTGGGCTGCAAATCTTTCAAGATGAGGAGAGTTTCATTCGGTTTGCCCAGAAATGGGTTGTACATTTTTAAAACACATCAAACCGGGAATTAGTTTCAAATTTTTTTTCATTACAAGATTTTAAATTCCATTGGTTTTTATGCGTGGACAATTATTTCGATTTCATATTTATATAAATTATTTTTTCAAAATAGTTTGAATGTAAATCAATATTTCGGGATTAAAAATAGTTGACCTCACCGAAATATGCAAAATTTTGTATAATTTTCAACCGTGGCCACAATATGGGGTGTAATGCTAACAAAAAGAAGATGGGCTCCAAAAAAATTCTTAAGAATTAGCAAATGGGATGTACATTATTAGAAATAATGGCAGATGGGATGTATGTTGTTTTCCATAGATTTGAGGCTGACTTGTGCGCCTACTACAGGTTGACGCACACACAACGCCGTGTCAACTTAGTCAACACGCGAGAGCTGCGACTGTTGGATGTCCATCCAACAGCCGTCATGCTTCTTCAATCTCTGCTCTTCCTGCTCCAGCCACTCAAACTACCGCTGGCGGGACTGCCTGCTCCCTCCTCCCGTGGCCGGCTATGCTGCCGCGCAGGCCTCACCGCCCCACCGTACTCCCATCGCTGGCCTAGCCATCCCTCTATTCACCCACACCTGCTGTTATTCTCCGGGGATGGCAGACGAACCAGTAAACCCTCATACCCCCCTTCGCATGGGAAACAACTGTCGAGTCTTCCCTGGCTCCGTGTCATTCGCTTCCTAGGCCTCGCCGTTGTCCATCGCCCTGTTGCTCTCGGCGCGGCCTGGTCAACATGGTCAATGAACGACATCCATCGGAAGTGGACTGTACGTGGAGAGGCTGACAGCTGGGTCCACGGCCGCACGCAAGGAAATGCCTCTGGGAGCGAACACCTATGGGACCGGATCCCCTTTCGGTCCGGCAGGGAGCGGAGATCGCACGAAGAGCAGATCGAGGCGAAACACACGAGCGATTTTACCCAGCTTCGGAGCTCTCCGAAGAGATAATACTCCTACTGCTGCTTTGTGATTGTATTCCGTTCTTTCTTGAGAGCGTGAGTGTGTCCTAGTTTCGAATGCTTCGAACCCCCGCTACGTTGCGCATGGGCCTCCTTTTATACGCTCAAGGGGTCACCGACAGGTGGCAACGCAGGCAAGGGTAAGAGTGTAAAAAGAGTTGCGGTTGGTACAGCTACCTCTACAGTGCATCGTACCTAACCCTGGCGGCAGGGGACAAAGGCATTAAATGCCCGTCTGCATCGCCCAAACAGTGCAGAAAAGTGACCGTTAGGGGCGCCACCGTTCGCCACGATGGCCATCTCGTCATCTCCGCTTGCCACCTCGCACCGCTTAGCTGCGCAGCCTCTTGCCACGCGTGCCTGGGAAGGTCTCAGGGCGACACGTGGGTGGATGTGCTGGAGCGCGGGTACAAAGTGGTAGCTTTGCCGCGGCAAGCGCCTTGCCGCGGTTGTTGTCTTGTCGCGTCCGGAAGCTTGTCGCTCACTGGGCCTTGCCGGGACGCGAGGCGCGTCGCGGCAAGTTCCTTGAAACGCCTTGGTTGGCCTTCCCGGCAAGCTCCTCTTGCCGGGGCCTTGTTCTTCCCAGCAAGCTCCTCTTGCCGGGGCCTTGTCTTTTCGGCCTAAACACTTTGTTCTTGAATGGCTCCAAAGGAACCAACGGAGGACCTTGGCGGTCACCCGGCAAGCCTTGCCGCGGGGTGCTGCGACTGCCCATGCACAAGTCCGGGATACTAGGGTACCCCTACTCTAGTACACCGACAGGAGCCCCCGGGCCTGGGCCATACACGGTGCCGAGCGTTGTTGGGCCAGGCCCAAAACAGGGCACGGGCACGCGCGGCCTGGGTCACACCGTATGTGACTCCGTATCCACCGCGCTCTCCCTTAACGGCACGCGTCGAATGCGGCATCGTGGGAGAGATGGTGGGTGATTCTTTATTCGGAAAAAGCGTAACGTTCGCCTCCTCCTCTTTATAAGCAGGGGAAATAGGGGCGGTTCCCCCACCTTGGCCATTTGCGGTTCCAATCTCAGAAATCTCCGCCGCTCCCCTCCGCTTCCAAAGTCGAAACTGAGCAGTGCTCCGCCCTCTGTCGCCACCATCGCCACCAACGCCTTCGATCTCCCACACCTCCTCCGCCATGGCTGCGAAAACCGGGAAGGGCGTGAAATCGGCTGAGGCGCTGCGGCTTGAGGCGCTGCGAAAGGAGCGAGCAACTTTCCCCTTCGAGCTCGCCGCGGCGGAGCTGAGGGAATGGTACTATCTCTTCTGGTCGACGGAGACGCGAGCGCATCCGCGCACGAAGGTACTCTCCGCCATTACTTCGAAACGGGCTCCAAACGGATACCCCTTCTTTGTGCTGTTCTTCTACTGCAGGCTCTGCCCGCCCTTCTCTGAGTTCTTCTGTGATATCATGAACACCTACGGGTTCCACCTCCTTGATTTCACCCCCAATGCTGTCCTGACCATGGCGGTTTTTGCACATCTCTGCGAAAACTTTGTTGGAGTCCACCCAAATGTTGCCCTCTTTCGTCACTACTTCATGCCTTAGGTCGAAAGAGGAGAGCCCTTATCCGGCGGGATCACCTGGATCTCGAGAGCCGGCAAGAAGGAGACGTATCTGGAGGGGGAGCTCCGCAGCAAATGGGAGGAGTGGAGAGCAGAATGGTGCTGGATCGTCGAGGAGAACCCACAGCCATTCACCACCCTGCGCCAAGCCCCAGTAGTGCGCGGCGGCGATTGGAGCGCCCTGGTCGCGGACGATGACAAGCTGAAGATCGCCACCACCCGAATCTTGCGTCTCAGGCTTGCCAGGCTCACTGTAGGCACTGTTGGTGCGGATTTTCTTCGCCGCCGCATCGTCCCCCTGCAAGAGAGGAGGAGACCCGCCTGTGAATTCGGGGGTCCGGCGGATATCATGAGGCTGTGCCCGGGCCTCAACTTCAATTTTACTGTGTTGGAGCTGGATGCGATGCTCAAGGAGTTGTTCAAGCACGACCCTCAGCATCCCGAATGGTTCAGGTTGCCGGCAGGTGTCGTTCCGCTGTGCAATAATTCTTCGCTCGACCGCATCCGTGCAATGATGCCGCAGTGCGACTCCCATGGGATCGTCCCCACTTGGCAGGAGCCTGCGGACGATGTTGTGCAGCAGTTCTTCGACAGCTTGGCGGAGGTGGCTGTCCGCGCCGACGAACAGAAGAGCCTCACCCGCGACACCACCGAGGAGGAGATGCAGCGCATCGCCACCAGGGCGGAAGAGGCGGCGGCAGCCGCTGCTGCGGGCGAGTTTGGGTTCACTGTGGAGGAGGCAGAGGCAGGAGAGGCGGCAAGCCTTGCCGAGCGAGAGTGGCTTGACGGCGAGGAAGAGCTTGCCGCGCCTGACGCCGAGTCGAGCGAACCCGCTGAGGATGCGAGCGGCCCGCCATCTCCAGGCAGTTTGCCGCAAGCGGAGCCCGCAGCGCAGCCCCCAGCTCCACCGAGAAGGCGCCTCCGCAAGGCCGGGGATGTGGCAGGGCGGCACATGGGTCAACAGCCGTCGCGCCGCGCGACACGCTCCGCCGCGACAAGCACTATTGCCGCGGGAGCGCCTCGCGCCGCTGCGGCAACCGGTGCGGGGTCATCCCGGACCCCCGCCGCTGCCCCCGCCAAGCGGCCAAGGGAACCTACTCCTCCACCTCGTCACGCTGAAGGTGGGCCAGACTTCGACCTCTCCGCGCTCAGCTCCGACGAGGAGGAAGAAGAAGAGTAAGCTTCTTTGTTGTATTTGTAGTTCTTCAATCCTCCCTGTTTTTGTTCTTGCATCTGATTTGCTTTACTCTGAACTCCTTCCTTTTTAGGACCCTGGCCCAGAGAGCGGCAAAGAGAGCCAAGGCTCCGGTGATTATCATCGAGGACGAGCCCACCGTTACAGCAGGGGGGCGCCCGAGACCATCTTGCCGGAACCGGCAACTACTCCCCGAAGCAGCCCCCAGCGCAGCCCCCAGCGTAAGTGTCTGTTTACTTCCCGTTGTTGGGCGCGCATGGGTGCTCTTTATTTGCTGATATCTGTCTCTTGATTTGTGTAGGAGCGGAACAGCCTCACCAGGAGCAACCGGAAGCCGCCCCCGAGATGCTATTCAACTACGCCGCCAAGGGAGGATTCCCCGGCAAGGGAGCGTTCTCCGGCAAGGGAGAAGTCCCCGGCAAGGGAGGAGTCTCCGGCAAGGGGCAACACCAGCGATCCCCCGTTGGCGGAGCCCATGACTGTAGATCCTAGCACAGGTAATCCTTCTTGCCTGAAACTTCCCTTGGGTTCTTCTTCTGATTTTCTTTTTGGATTTTTGCTTAACTTTTCTCCCCCTTCCGGCCTTCAGATCCACCTTCCACGGAGCCGATGGAGACCGAGGCTACCGGCGAGGAGAACGCGCGTGGCAACACTGACGATGCCGCCGCCACCGAAGAAGAGGCTGGCGCTGATGATCCCGCCGGCGAGGAGGATGCCAAAGCTGCTGGCGTAGGAGCTGGCGAGGGGTCCGGCGATCGCACTGACGACCCTGAGGCCGCAGGAGCGCAAGGAGCTACGCCGACCGCCGATCCCTCCGCCACTGATGCAGCGCCAGGCTCCGAAGAGCCCCAGCCCGACGCCTACTTGAAGGCCGGCGACGGTGTCTTCATCAAGCTCCCCTGGGCGTCAAGCTCCAGTGCGCCGGTTCAAGGAGAGACCTTTGACGGAGAAGTGCTCGCCTCTGCTGGGCTGACACTGGTTGACGTGCCGAGCAGCAGCAGCGGCGAGCCTGAGGAGGAACAGCTGCTGCGAAGGCTGCTGTCACTCTACCGCGCCCGACAAGCCAAGGTAGAATCCTGGGAAGCGCTCGTTGTGCAGGCAGGAGTGGATATCGAGAGGCGCGCGGAGGAGCTCCGGGAACGCAATCAGGAAGCCCTCCGGTCCATTGCAGAGGAGTGGGCGCAGCTTGTCGAGGCGCGGAAGGCCTTCCTCCTCGAGAAGGCTGAAGCTGAAGAGCAACAGCGGCTTGCCGCCGAGGAGCTGTCCACGCGGGAAGGCGAGTTGACGCAGCGGAAGGTCAATCTGGACAGCTACGAGGAGGAGCTGGCTGCGCGCGAGCAAGCACTTGGCAGGGCTCTCAAGGAGGCAAAGGATGCTGCCGCAGCTGCTGAGGCCGCCAAGAAAGAGCTGGAGACGAAGGCGACGCAGCTGGAGGCCGATCTCAAGGCGAGGAATGAAGAGCTTGCCGCGCTCCAGCGTGAGCGCGAGAAGGACGCCCACGCCCATGGCGAGCTGCAGGGTCATCTCCTCGAGAAGGGCAGGGAGCTGAGCGCCGCCAAGGACTCCAACGCTGATCTTGAGTTGAAGCTAGCTACTTTGACCAGGACGTTGGACGGCGCCAAGGAGCGGGAGGTGGCCTTGAAGGAGGAGATCAAGGCCAACGAGGCGCTGCTGACGAGGGCCGCCGAAACCCAGAACACCTTCAGGGAGACTGTGGAGCTCTGGACAGAGGGCCTCGTCAACATCGCCGCGGTCATCGACGAGGAGCTGGCGCAGCTGGAAATGGAGGGTTTTGGGTACTCCTCCGATGAGAATCTCCAGCCCAGCGCCAAGCTCACTCTGTTCTTCAAGGGCGTGGCGATGACCCTCCAGCAACTCCGGGAGAGGATCCCAAAGCAGCTGGCCAACGAGTCGCGCACGATCCGCGCGAGAGTTCTGGAAAAGGTGTTGGTGAAGGTGGCTTTCCGCAACCCAGGCCTCAACCTCACCAACGTCCTCAAGAAGCTGCCGGCAGGCGCTGATCTGGAAGCGCTCAAGGCCCTTGTCGCACCCATTGTGGACAAGGTAAATGAGGTCAGGAGGGTTGATGGTGGCCGCGTAGATTAGGCCGCCCGTTTTCTTCGTTTCTTGCCGCTGCTATTCATGTTACGATAACAACCTGTTAGAGCTGCGGCAAGCTATCTTGTAATATAACTTTATTTCGGGTATCGACTGCTATGTTATTTCCTTTACTTGATTCCTTCCTTTGTATGTTTTTGCCCTACGCTTTTAGGGAACTTGTCGGCGCAGGCACCATTGCCGCGAGCGCTGAGTGCGGGACGTCAGCAGCCTGCTGGCGGTGCCGCCACCGACAAGAAACCTTGTCGCAACTAGTCGCAGCACACTTAAGTTGTTGAGCGGACTCGAAACAAAGTAAGGGCGCAACTAGCTACGAGTTGGTTCCTCCGCGCACAGGTTTTCCATACAAAGCACGGTCGTTCGAGGAAGATAACTTAAATTTTTTTAAAACTGATTGCTCAAACTTTGGAAACTTAGCTTTTCTGTCGTTTGCGTCCTGGCAAGGCGATACTTTCTTGAACGACGCCTAGTCCACACCATTATCTCCTCCTTCCCCCCCGGCAAACTTGTGGGCGAGGGAACTTTCCTTTTGAGAAAAAGAAAGAAGAGAAAATAAAGATATGGAGCCTTAAGGCTCGTTATTGCTAACCGGGGGCAGGTGCTGCACAAAGCGTTAGATAATACATGCAAAAAATAAAAAAGCATGAAATTGACAAGATGTGCGGAGCACACGAGCTTTATATGCACGGGGTCTGCGCCCGGCTTTGTACAAAGGATTACATGCAACGGCGGCAAGACTTGTACAAAAGGTGGTTGCCGGAACAGGTTCCGACAACCGCGCCTTACGGGTAAAACTTACGAAGATGCTCAATGTTCCAGGAGTTGCTCACCGGCAAGCCATCTTCGGTCCCAAGGCGGACAGCGCCAGACCTAGTGACCCGTTTCACCCGATAAGGGCCTTCCCACTTCGGCGTCAACTTGTTGGAATTCTTGGTGGACTGAACACGCCGAAGAACAAGGTCGCCTTCCTTGAGACTTCTGGCATTAACTTTGCGGCTGTGGTAGCGGCGCAAAGCTTGCTGGTATCGAGCAGCTCGTACAGCAGCCTGAAGACGATCTTCCTCAAGGAGCAGCGCGTCATCTTGTCGCAGCTGCTCTTGCTCAAGCTCATCATAAGCGAGCACTCGAGGCGATCCGTATACGAGTTCTGTGGGGAGAACTGCCTCTGCTCCATAGACTAGAGCGAAAGGTGTCTGGCCAGTGGCTCGATTTGGCGTCGTCCTGATCGACCAAAGAACCACCGACAGCTCCTCGATGCAGTTTTTTCCGCACTTGTGCAGCCTGTCGAAAGTCCTGGTCTTGAGCCCGTGCAGCACTTCAGCATTTGCCCTCTCTGCTTGACCGTTGCTTCTCGGATGAGCAACAGAAGCAAAGCAGACCTTGGCGCCAAGATCCTAGACGTACTGCATGAAGGTGCGGCTCGTGAATTGCGTGCTCTTGTCGGTGATGATCATGTTAGGTACTCCGAAACGGCAAACAATCGACCTGAAGAACTTGACTGCTGACTGTGCTGTTACCTTCCTCACTGCCTCCACTTCCGGCCACTTTGTGAACTTGTCGATTGCAACGTACAAGTACTCAAAGTCCCCGACAGCTCGGGGAAAGGTGCCGAGGATGTCGAGCCCCCAGACCGAAAACGGCCAGGATAAAGGGATCATCTGGAGAGCTTGAGCTGGCTGATGTATCTGCTTGGAATGGAACTGGCACGCTTCACACTTGGTTACTTGTGCAGTTGCATCCTGGAGGGCTGTCGGCCAAAAGAAACCTTGCCGGAATGCTTTGCCGACAAGTGCTCTTCGCCAATGTGGTGACCACATATGCCTCCATGTATCTCTGCCAACAGCTTCTGTCCATCTTCCCGGGGAATACACTTCAATTTCACACCGTTGAATCTTCTTCTGTACAGTGTTTCATCGACAAACTGGTACATACTTGATTGCCAGGCTACTCTCTCCGCTTCTTCTTGCTCTTCGGGAAGTTCTCCTGTCTGAAGGAAACGGACGATCTGCTGTGCCCATGCTGGAGCTTGCGGCTCGACAACAAGGACTAAAGGCACATATGCTGCTGCAGGAACATCGGCTTCTAAGGCAAGAACCTGTGGCTCAGCCGGAGCTTGATGTTCCCCGACAAGCTTGCCGGAACAAAACTTATCGGGAGCGTCTGCTTCAACGGAACAAACCCTAGGGCTTGTCGGAGCAGACTGCTCCTCAGCACTCTTGGTGTTGATCTTGGGGACCTTCTTGGTGGCAGCTTCAGGGAGCTCTGCCGGAAAATAGTCACCAGAAATGAACTTCCTCTTCTTGGTCTGTCCAGTTGATGGTGTTACGGATGGTTGAGTCAGTCTGAGCACGAAAATCCCTGGTTCCACAGGTAACTTAAGTTTGGCGCACTTTGACAGGCCATCTGCAATGTCGTTCTGAGCTCTCTGAACATGTTCCATCTGTAAGCCGTCAAAATGCTCTTCCAACTTTCTCACCTCATCAACGTAGGCTTCCATCAATGGACTCTAATAATTCTTGTTCACTTGGCGGACGACAAGCTGTGAGTCACCCCTGACAATGAGCTTCTTAATCCCAAGGTCTGCCGCGATCCTGAGACCGGCAAGCAAACCCTCATACTCTGCGGTATTGTTTGTCGCTTGTTCCTTGTGAAAGTGCATCTGGACCACGTACTTGAGGTGCTCTCCGGTGGGTGCGACAAGTAGTACGCCCGCACCGGCGCCTTGCAGCAAGAAGGCACCATCAAAGTACATGATCCACTCTTTGCTTGCTTCCTTGACGGGGATGCTCGTTTGTGGAATTTCTTCATCTAGTGTTGGCGTCCACTCTGCTATGAACTCTGCCAATGCTCGGCTCTGGATAGTTGAAGTGGTTTCAAACTTGAGGCCAAAGCTTGACAGCTCCAGTGCCCACTCGACAATCCTGCCTGTTGCTTCTGGATTCTGCAGTATCCTCTTCAGCGGAAAGCGAGTGACAACTGTGATCTCATGTGCTTGGAAGTAATGGCGCAGCTTTCTCGAGGCCATGAGAAGGCCGAAAAGCAACTTCTACACACCAGAGTACCTTGACCTAGCCCCCTGCAGAAGGGAACTGACAAAGTAAACCGGGCGCTGCACCATTTTCTTCTGTTTCTCCTCCTGTGCTTGCGCAGATCAATCCTTGTCGGGACTAGAGCTTGTCGGGGAAGCTCCCTGCTTGTCGCTGGATGTATCTGCCGCGGTCTCTGGCTCATCATCCGCCTCCCTCTCTGCTACTAACGCAGCACTAACCACTTGATTGGTTGCCGCTAAATACAGCAGCAACTTCTCTTGTGGCTTAGGTGCGACAAGTATCGGAGTGGAGGACAAGTATCTCTTCAAGTCCTGCAACGCAGCCTCCGCTTCCGGAGTCCATTTCATTGGACCTGCCTTTTTCAAAATTTTGAAAAATGGCAGGGCGCGCTCAGCAGACTTAGAGATAAACCTGCTGAGAGCAGCCACGCAACCGGCAAGCCTTCGTACGTCCTTGACGCGCTTCGGTGCTTCGATCTGCTCAATGGCCTTGATCTTGTCGGGATTGGCTTCAATTCCCCATTGAGACACAAAGAACCCGAGAAGCTTGCCGAAAGGAACTCCAAACACACACTTCTCGGGGTTGAGCTTGAGGTTGATCTTGCGCAGATTTGCAAAGGTCTCATCCAAATCCTGAATCAGGGTTGCCTTGTCCTTGCTCTTGACCACTATGTCATCCATGTAGGCTTCCACATTTCTGTGCAACTGTGGCTCAAAAGCATCATGGACTACTCTTGCAAATGTTGAACCAACATTCTTTAATCCGAAAGGCATCCGTACAAAACAGTAGGTGCCACATGGAGTAATGAATGCGGTCTTCTCCTCATCCTCTTCTGCCATGAAGATCTGGTGGTATCCTGAGTATGCGTCAAGAAATGAAAGCAAGTCACATCCGGCCGTGGAGTCAACAATCTGGTCAATGCGCGGCAAGGGAAATGGGTCCTTGGGACAAGCTTTATTAACATCAGTAAAGTCGATACAAAGCCTCCATTTCCCGTTTGCCTTACGCACGACTACAGGATTGGCCAGCACGTGGGATGGAGCACTCCTCTGACAAGGCCTGCGGCTTCCAACTTCTTGATTTCTACTGCAATGAATTCTTGGCGCTCCACTGCCTGTTTCCTGACTTTCTGCTTGACGGGCCGCGCATGAGGACAAACGGCAAGGTTGTGCTCAATTACTTTCCTGGGAACACCGGGGATATCATACGGTTGCCACGCAAACACGTCGACATTCGCCCGCAGGAAAGCAACAAGCGCGCTTTCCTATTTAGGGTCGAGCGTGGCACTGATGGTGAAGGTACCACCAGTGCCGTCCTCCTTGGCGGACACCTTCTTGGTCTCTGGCGGAGCTGCCTTCGTTTTCTTACACTTGCCGGTGGAGCTCGATGGTGCGTCCTTGACTGTAGCGCAGCACTCCGAAGAGGTGCGCTTGCCGGAGTGGGCATCAGAGCTCTTGCCGGACTTGGTCTTCTTCTTCCCCCCGGGAGCTTCAGCGGCAAGTGGCTTGCGTTCCGCTGCGGCTGCTGCTTCCCAGTAGATCTTGTCGGTGCAGATAAGGGCATCTTTCTTGTTGCCAGGGACAGAGATGACACTTATCGGGCCTGGCATCTTGAGCACGTTGTAGGCATAGTGAGAGGCTGCCATCAACTTGGCGAGTGCTGGACGGTCGAGTATCCCATTGTAAGGCAATGGGAAATCAGCAACGTGAAAAGTGACCCTCTCAGTCCTGAAATTCAGCTCGTTGCCAAATGTCACCGGCAATGTGATCTTCCCCTTCGGCTTGCTCCTTCCCGGAGTGATTCCTTGGAATGTACCGGTTTCTTCGAGCTCGCTGTCAGGGATCTGGAGTTTCTGGAGTACCGCGGAGGAGATCAAGTTCAAGCCGGCCCCGCCGTCAAATAGCATCTTTGTGACTTTGAGGTTGCGGATAGTTGGTGAAACCAACATCGGCAAGCACCCGACCGTAGTTATGCGATCAGGGTGGTCCTCAATATCAAAGATGATAGGCGTGCTGGACCACTTTAGAGGCTTGCGTGACTCGACGGGTGGTTCTGCCGCATTGACTTCCCGCACCCACTGCTTGAGTTGGCGGTGCGAAGTATGCAGAGAAGCACCGCCGTCAATGCACAGGACCTCTGTGGCTTTTTGAAACTCCTGCTCATCGGCCTCGTCATCATCCATCTCTTCATCATCGTCTTCATCCTCATCCTTGTCGCGGCCGCGGGGAGGCCTGTCTCCTTGCCGCTGCTTGGCCTTGCCGCGGCGTCCTCCCCGGCCGGGACGCTACTTGCCGGATCCTCCAGTACCTTCTTGGGCCTTCTCCTTGTCGCGTCGCTCATACTCAGCCTTCTGTTGCTCGACAAGCTGCTCGATCTTTTTACAGCTCTGGAGATCATGGCCCTTGGTGCGGTGGATCTTACAGTACTGCTTGTCGGAGCCGCCTTGCTTGTCGGCGGCAGCCACAGCCTCGCCGGAGTTACCAGCTTTGGCTTTCTCGGTGCCACATCCATTGCCGGCCTGCTCAACAACTAGCACGTCTTTGCCTTTCCTCTTTCTGTTGTTCCGCCGCCGGTTTTTCCTTGCCGGGGCGGCATCTTCACTGTCCGATCCCCCTGCTCCTGTGTTCACTCCGGGGAGTTTCCTCCCTTCCTCAGCACGTGCACACTTGTCGGCCAGGGCGTATAGCTCACTGACATCTCTGATCTTGCACATCGCCATCTCCTCCCGCATCCTGCGGTTACGCACGTTCTGATGGAACGCACTGATGACCGCGGTAGGGTGGACATCTGGGATGTTGCGCTGCACTTGGCTGAATCTCTGAATATACTTGCGCAGGGGCTCTCCTTCCTTCTGGGCGAGCAGATGAAGGTCGCTCTCTTGGCCATGAGGCTTGTGGCCGCCTGTAAAGGCGCCGACAAACTGTTGGCACAGATCTTCCCAGGAGGATATGGAGTTGTCCGGCAAGTGCATGAGCCAGGATCTGACGTTGGGCTTGAGCACCAGTGGAAAGTAGTTGGCAAGGATCTTGTCGTCGCGCCCCCCGGCAGCCTGCACCGCGATGGTGTAGATGCTGAGAAACTCTGACGGATGCAACCTGCCGTCGTACTTCTCTGGTACATCTGGCTTGAAGTTCTTTGTACTGGGCCACTGGACTTGCCGCAGCTCACGAGTGAACGCAGGGCAACCTACCGCGTACGGCAAGTCGCCTGGTTCCCCTGGTGCATGCTTGTCGACAGTGGGCCCAGCGTGCTGGTCTGATTGACGCCGCGCTTCTCTTCGACGCTCGATGCGTGTGCGAGCGTCTTCGTGCTGTCGTTCTTGAAGAACTTGGCGCTGATCGTGACGAGCTCGAGGATCAGATGATGCGGTGGAGTCGCTGTCGAGATTGACCCGGCGAGTCAGCGATCTTGGCCTTCGGGGTGGAGAGTGCATGGTGGTTGCACCCTCACCGGTCTTGTCGCCATCGGCTCGCGCCTGGGCGTCTTGCCGCGGCTTTGATGTGCTCGGATGCCGGGGAGTGTCGCTGTTGGCGAAGCCGATGAGACTCTGAATGGTGGCCCTCCAATCATCGATTTTGTCCGCCGCTGGAGGGTAATCCAAGAGCAGTTGAGCTCGGGCCAACGCTTCTTCTGGAGTCTTGGGCGGCGGTGGCGAACGGTGCGAGGAACGGGATATGCTCGAACTTCTAATTGTGTTAGAAGGAGCAGCATCTCGTCCAGGCGACCGTGCCGCGCTCGTGCCAGCATGTTGGCATGCATGCTGGTCTTGAGCGTCCCGAGATCCACTAGCTTGGCCTTGGCCCAACGGACGTATGGTACCGCGTGTACCATGACGCTGTCGGTCCCGCGCCTCCTAAGATGGGCGCGATGCGTGTACGGACGCCGAGGTCTGCGCCGCCTTGTCCTTGGACCTGGCAGCAGCATGAGCTCCCTCGTCGGTGCCCGTTCCTCCGCCGGCGTCTACCCCACCACCTGCTTGCTCCGGTGGTGGTGGGTTCGACGCGGACGGGGCAGCCACCTCCGAAGCCTTCTTCTTCGGTGGCATGTCGGTGAAGATGATGAAGATTTAGCTTCGCGTGAACGCCGGATCAGGTTCTCACAACCTCGACACCCCTACCTGGCGCGCCAAAGATGTCGTGGGAGCGAACACCTATGGGACCGGAGCCCCTTTTAGTCCGGCAGGGAGCGGAGATCGCACGAAGAGCAGATCGAGGCGAAACACACGAGCGATTTTACCCAGCTTCGGAGCTCTCCGGAGAGATACTACTCCTACTGCTGCTTTGTGATTGTATTCCGTTCTTGCTTGAGAGCGTGAGTGTGTCCTAGTTTCGAATGCTTCGAACCCCCGCTACGTTGCGCATGGGCCTCCTTTTATACGCTCAAGGGGTCACCGACAGGTGGCAACGCAGGCAAGGGTAAAAGCGTAAAAAGAGTTGCGGTTGGTACAGCTACCTCTATAGTGCATCGTACCTAACCCTGACGGCAGGGGACAAAGGCATTAAATGCCCGTCTGCGTCTCCCAAACAGTGCAGAAAAGTGACCGTTAGGGGCGCCACCGTTCGCCACGTTGGCCATCTCGTCATCTCCGCTTGCCACCTCGCACCGCTTAGCTGCGCAGCCTCTTGCCACGCGCGCCTGGGAAGGTCTCAGGGCGACACGTGGGTGGATGTGCTGGAGCGCGGGTACAGAGTGGTAGCTTTGCCGCGGCAAGCGCCTTGCCACGGTTGTTGTCTTGTTGCGTCCGGAAGCTTGTCGCTCACCGGGCCTTGCCGGGACGCGAGGCGCGTCGCGGCAAGTTCCTTGAAATGCCTTGGTTGGCCTTCCCGGCAAGCTCCTCTTGCCGGGGCCTTGTTCTTCCTGGCAAGCTCCTCTTGCCGGGGCCTTGTCTTTTCAGCCTAAAAACTTTGTTCTTGAATGGCTCCAAAGGAACCAACAGAGGACCTTGGCGGTCACCCGGCAAGCCTTGCCGCGGGGTGCTGCGACTGCCCGTGCACAAGTTCGGGATACTAGGGTACCCCTACTCTAGTACACCGACAGCCTCCTTATTATGTGCAAAATAATGATTCCTCCACCTGACATCCAGGACCCACCGGAAGGGCCTCTTTATTACGCGAAAAAATGTTCCCCCACTGATAGGTCGGACCCGCCAGCTATATCTTTGCACGCAAGGAAGTGCCTCCTTATTACGCACAAAAAATGAATACCCCCCTGCTAGCTGGGACCCACCATAGTGGGAGGCTGATTTGTGGGCCTACTAAGTTGACGGGGACGGAGGGCTTTGTCAACTTAGTCAATATGAACGATTCTAGCTCCAGTGACCGTACGATGTCCATCGAACAGTCATAGTGCTTCTTCAATCTTTTGTCTTCTTGCTCTAGTCGCCCAAACCAGCGCCGGTTGTGTCGCGTGCTCCTGCCTCCCGTGGGCAGCTGTGATGCCACGGAGGCCTCACCACCCCCTACTACTCCCACCGCTGGTCAGGCCATCCCTCTACTCACCCACAACTCCTGTTATTCTGTGGCGACGGCAGCCGAACCAGTGAACCCTCGTACTCCTCTCTGCGTGGGCATCCACTGCCGCGTCTTCCCCAGCTCTGTGTCGTCCCCTTCCTAGGCCTCGGTGTCGTCCACCACCCTAGTGCTCTTGGCACGGTGTGGTCAACATGGTCAAGGAACGACTTCCATCGGAAGAGTGCTGTACGTGGAGAGGGTGACAGCTGGGTCCACGGCAGCCGCAAGGGATTGGCTCCTTATTACGCGCAAAATAATTATTCCTCCACCTGACAGCAGGGACCCACCGGATGGGCCACTGTATTTCGTGAAAAAATGTTTACCCCCTGACTACTGGGACCCACCAGCTACATCTTCGCACGCAAGGAAGTGTGTCCATATTACACGCAAAAAACGATTCGCCCCCCTGACTGCTGGGACCCACCAGCTACATCTTCGCACGCAAGGAAGTGCCTGATAGTCGGGACCCACCTAATAGAAGTGTACGTAGCATTGTCATTCTGGTCGCGAACGTGTACCTACATACTGGTCGATGTAGAGGCACGCACGTGTCGTAGTAGAGGCGCGCACGTAGCATATACACGTACGTATAGCGGCCAGGGTGCAAGAAAGTAAATACGGCCACGTACGTACATACGGGCGGGGTCTCGAATGCCTACTCGCGCATATGTACAGCCAGGGCTCATGTACATGGCTGGGTCGGAACGGAGAAACTGCATTGTCATCATGTTCATGGGGAGCCAACCGGCTGGGTCGGAACAGAATGCGTCGTCGTGTTCATCGGAAGGGGTTGGACAAAACAACCAATGGAAACGAGGCCTGGCGTACCGCAGAACAGAGGAAACGGCCTTGTGTTCGACCGGTCACGGTCGAAATGGGATACTGTTCATCGGGAGGGGTCTGGCGTACCGCAAAACGAAGGAAACAGACTTCTATTGGACCTCCTACGGTAGAAACGGGGTCCTGTTGATCGGGAGGGGTGTGGCGTACCGCAAAACGGAGGAAACACACTTGTGTTGGAGAACTACGGTCGAAACAGGGGTCCTGTTCATCAGGAGGGGTATGGCGTACCGCAAAATGGGACTCCACGGGATACTGTTCATCTCCACCGTCGACCTCCTCCAGCCTCCACGGGCTACTGTTCATTCACCATCGACCTCCTCCAGCTTCCACTTGCGACTGTTCATCCACGGGCTCCTGTTCATCCAGCCTCCACCGCGCGCTCCTCCATCGGCTACTGTTCAACCATCCCTCTCCACGGGGTCCTGTTGAACCACCCCTGCACGGGCTACTTTTCATCCATCCCTCCACTGGCTACAATTCATCCAACTCTCCACCGGCTACTCTTCAACCTTCCCTCCACGGGGTCCTGTTCATCCAGCCCTCCATGGGGTCCTATTCATCCACGCCCAACCGGCTCGATCGATCGAGTCCTGTTCATCCAGCGGCAACACCACAGGGTCCTGTTCATCCA
>NC_041391.1:261509749-261527459 GCF_002162155.2 Triticum dicoccoides
AATGCTCATTGTTCATCTAGAGGCAGCATTGATCGGCTTCAGTTAGCAGCAGTAGTGAAGGAATCGCTCGATCGCTCGGGTTTAGTAACGTGTAGCCTATAGTGCAATTGCTCGGGTTCAATTAGGCGACGCCTCGCTCGGGTTTAGTTAGAGCCCAACGCCTTGCACCCACGCGCATAAGTGTACGAGAGAAACGTTCATTGCTCGGCCCTCGACCACCCACCGTAACCGGGAACTCCCTGATATTTTCCTCTCCCTCGCTTCTACCACGGTTTTTTCCGTCATGGACGGCCCAAAGAATGTCATGCAGCTGCGTATCCGGCCCGCCCAGGACGAAAAGCCCATTTTCTGTCATGATTTTTTTCATAGAAGTAGGATCCCATCACATCTATGATGATACCGGGTTTTGTCACAATTATCATCATAGATGTGTCATAAGTATGACAGAAAAAAAGTTTGTTCGGCCCAAAATGTCATGGATGTGTCTTTTGTTTGTAGTGAAGGAAATATATTAATAACCACTTTATTATTGCCTCTAGGGCATATTTCCAACAGTCTCCCACTTGCACTAGAGTCAATAATCTAGTTACATTGTGATGAATCGAACACCCATAGAGTTTTGGTGCTGATCATGTTTTGCTCGTGGAAGAGGTTTAGTCAACGGATTTGCGACATTCAGATCCGTGTGTACTTTACAAATATCTATGTCTCCATCTTGAATATATTCACGAATGGAGTTGAAGCAGCGCTTGATGTGCTTGGTCTTCTTGTGAAACCTGGGCTCCTTGGCAATGGCAATAGCTCCAGTGTTGTCATAGAAGAGAGTCATTGGGCCCGACGCATTGGGAATCACTCCTAGGTCGGTGATAAACTTCTTCATCTAGACTGCTTCCTGTGCTGCTTCTGAAGCAGCTATGTACTCCGCTTCACATGGAGATCCCGCCACGAAGCTTTGCTTGCAACTGCACCAGCTGACTGCCCCACCATTCAAAACTTACACGTATCCGGTTTGTGACCATGAGTCATCCACATCTGTGTCAAAGCTAGCATCAATGTAACCCTTTATGACGAGCTCTTTGGCACCTCCGTAAACGAGATACATATCCTTAGTCCTTTTTAGGTACTTCTGGATATTCTTGACCGTTGTCCAGTGTTCCATACCGGGATCACTTTGGTACCTCCCTACCAAACTTATGGCAAAGGTTCACATCAGGTCTGGTACACAGCATGGCATACATAATAGAGCCTACGGCTGGGGGATAGGGGATGACACTCATATTTTCTCTTTCTTCTGCCGAGGTTGGGCATTGATCTGCGCTCAATCTCACACCTTGCAATACAAGAAAGAACCCCTTCTTGGACTGATCCATATTGAATTTCTTCAATATCTTGTCAAGGTATGTGCTTTGTGAAAGACCAATGAGGCATCTCGATCTATCTCTATAGATCTTGATGCCTAATATGTAAGTAGCTTCTCCAAGGTCCTTCATTGAAAAACGCTTATTGAAGTAGGCCTTTATGCTTTCCAAAAGTTCTATATCATTTCCCATTAATAGTATGTCACCACATATAATATGAGAAATGCTATAGAGCTGCCACTCACTTTCTTGTAAATACAGGCTTCTCCATAAGTCTGTATAAACCCAAACGCTTTGATCACTTCATCAAAGTGAATGTTCCAACTCCGAGATGCTTGCACTGGCCCATAGATGGAGCACTGGAGCTTGCATACCTTGTCAGCATTCTTAGGATGGACAAAGCCTTCCGGTTGCATCATATACAATTCTTCCTTAAGGAAGCGGTTATGGAATGCCGTTTGACGCCCATTTGCCAGATATCATAATCATATAATGCAGCAATTGTTAACATGATTCGGACGGACTTCAGCTTCACTACGGGTAAGAAGGTCTCATCATAGTCAACTCCTTGAACTTGTCAATAACCCTTAGAGACAAGCCGAGCCTTATAGACGGTCACATTACCATCCGCGTTAGTCTTGTTTTTAAAGATCCACTTATTCTCTATGGCTTGCGAATCATCGGGAAAGTCCACCAAACTCCATACTTTGTTCTCATACATGGATCCTATCTAGGATTTCATGGCTTCAAGCAATTTGTTGGAATCCAGGCCCGCCATCGCTTCTTCATAGTTCGAAGGTTCACAACATGATTTCTAGGACAGGATTGTTGTACCATTCTGGTGTGGAACGTGTCCTCGTGGACCTACGAAGTTTAGTAGCAACTTGACCCTAAGTTTCATGATCATCATCATTAACTTCCTCTCTAGCCAGTGTAGGCACCACAAAACATCTTCCTGTGCTGCACTACTCTCCGGTTCAAGAGGGGGTACCTCATCAAGTTCTACTTTCTGCCCACTTACTTCTTTCAAGAGAAACTCTTTCTCTAGAAAGGATCCATTCTTGGCAAGAAAGATCTTGCCTTCGTATCTGAGGTAGAAGGTATACCCAATAGTTTCCTTAGGATATCCTATGAAGACTTACTTTTCCGATTTGGGTTTGAGCTTTTCAGGTTGAAGTGTCTTGACATAAGCATCACTTCCCCAAACTTTAATAAATGGCATCTTAGGTTTCTTCCCAAACCATAATTCATATGATGTCGTCTCAAAAGATTTAGACGGTGCCCTATTTAAAGTGAATGCGGAAGTCTCTAAAGCATAACCCCAAAATTATAGCGGTAGATCGGTAAGAGACATCATAGATTGCACCATATCCAATAGAGTGCGATTACGACGTTCGGGCACACCATTTCACTGAGGTGTTCTAGGCGGCGTGAGTTGTGAAACAATTCCACATTTCCTTAAGTGCGTGCCAAACTCGTGGCTCAAATATTCTCCTCCACGATATGATCGTAAGAACTTTATTTTCCTGTCATGTTGGTTCTCTACCTCGCTCTGAAATTCTTTGAACTTTTCAAAGGTCTCAGACTTGTGTTTCATTAAGTAGACATAACCATATGTACTTAAGTCATCTGTGAGGGTGAGAACATAACGATAGCCACCGCGAGCCTCAATGCTCATTGGACCGCATACATTAGTATGTATTATTTCCAACAAGTCGGTTCCTCGCTCCATTGTTCTGGAGAACGGAGTATTGGTCATTTTGCCCACGAGGCATGGTTCGCACATGTCAAATGATTCATAATCAAGAGACTCCAAAAGTCCATCTGCATGGAGTTTCTTCATGCGTTTGACACTAATGTGACCAAGGCAGCAGTGCCACAAGTATGTGGGACTATCATTATTAACCTTACATCTTTTTGCATCCACACTATGAATATGTGTAACATCATGTTTGAGATTCAACAAAAATAAACCATTGACCAGCAGGGCATGACCATAAAACATATCTCTCATATAAATAGAACAACCATTATTCTCGGATTTAAATGAGTAACCATCTCGCATCAAACGAGATCTAGATACAATGTTCATGCTCAAAGTTGGTACTAAATAATAATTATTGAGGTTTAAAACTAAACCCGAAGTTAGATGTAGAGGTAGCGTGCCGGCGGTGATCACATCAACCTTGGAACCATTCCCGAGGCACATTGTCACCTTGTCCTTTGCCAGTCTCCGCTTATTCCACAGCTCCTGGTTTGAGTTACAAATGTGAGCAACCGCACCGGTATCAAATACCCAGGAGCTACTATGAGCGCTGGTAAGGTACACATCAATAACATGTATATCATATATACCTTTGGCGTTGCTGCCCTTCTTATCCGCTAAGTACTTAGGGCAGTTCCGCTTCCAGTGACAAATTTCCTTGCAAGAAAAGCACTTAGTCTCAGGCTTGGGTCCATTCTTTGGCTTCTTCCTGGCAACTGACTTACCGGGCGCGGCAACTCCCTTGCCATCCTTCTTGAAGTTCTTCTTACCCTTCCCTTTCTTGAAACTAGTGGTCTTATTCACCATCAACACTTGATGTTCCTTTTTGATCTCCACCTCAGGTGATTTCAGCATCGAATATAACTCAGGAATGGTCTTCTCCATCCCTTGCATATTGAAGTTCATCACAAAGCTCTTGTAGCTAGGTGGAAGCGACTGGAGGATTCTGTCAATGACCGAGTCATCTGCAAGATTAACTTCTAGCTGAGACAAGCAGTTGTGCAACCCAGACATTTTGGGTATATGCTTGCTGACAGAACTATTTTCCTCCATCTTACAATTGTAGAACTTGTCGGAGACTTCATATCTGTCGACCCGGGCATGAGCTTGGAAAACCATTTTCAGCTCTTGGTTCATCTCATATGCTCCGTGTTGCTCAGAACGCCTTTGGAGCCCCGATTCTAAGCTGTAAAGCATGCCGCACTGAACCAGGGAGTAATCATCGCTATGCGACTGCCAGCATTCATAACGTCTTGAGTTGCTGGGAAAATGGGTGTGTCACCTAGCGGTGCTTCAAGGACATATGCTTTCTTGGCAGCTATGAGGATGATCCTCAAGTTACGGACCCAGTCCGTATAGTTGCTTCCATCATCTTTCAGCTTGGTTTTCTCTAGGAAGGAGTTGAAGTTGAGGGCAACATTAGCATGGGCCATTGGATCTACAGGATAGATTGTAAAGACAATTTTAGACTAAGTTCATGATAATTAAGTTCATCTAATCAAATTATTCAATGAACTCCCACTCAGATAGACATCCCTCTAGTCATCTAAGAGATACATGATCCGAATCGCCTAGGCCGTGTCCGATCATCACGTGAGACGGACTAGTCATCAATGGTGAACATCTCCATGATGATCGTACCTACCATATGACTCATGTTCTACCTTTCGGTCTCTCGTGTTTCGAGGCCATGTCTGTACATACTAGGCTCATCAAGTCAACCTAAGTGTTTTGCATGTGTAAATCTGGCTTACACCTGTTGTATGCGAACATTAGAATCTATCACACCCGATCATCATGTGGTGCTTCGAAACAACGAACCTTCGCAACTGTGCACAGTTAGGGGGAACATATTTCTTGAAATTTTAGTGAGGGATCATCTTATTTATGCTACCGTCGTTCTAAGAAAATAAGATGTAAACATGACAAACATCACATGCAAATCATAAATTGACATGATATGGCCAATATCATCTTGTGCTTTTGATCTCCATCTTCGAGGTGCGGCATGATCACCATCGTCACCTGCATGACACCATGATCTCCATCATTGTGTCTTCATGAAGTTGTCTAGCCAACTATTACTTCTACTACTATGGCTAACGGTTAGCAATAAAGTAAAGTAATTATGTGGCGCTTATATTGACTCACAGGTCATACAATAAATTAAGACAACTCCTCTGGCTCCTGTCGGTTGTCATACTCATCGACATGCAAGTCGTGATTCCTGTACAAGAACATGATCAATCTCATACATCACATATGTAATTCATCACATCCTTTTAGCCATATCACATCACATAGGATACCCTGCAAAAACAAGTAGACATCCTCTAATTGTTGGTGCATGTTTTACGTGGCTGCTATGGGTTTCTAGTTAGAACATTTCTTACCTACGCAAAAGCCACAACAGTGATATGCCAATTGCTATTTACCCTTCATAAGGACCCTCTTCATCGAATCTGATCCGACTAAAGTGGGAGAGACAGACACCCGCTAGCCACCTTATGCAACAAGTGTATGTCAGTCGGTGAAACCTGTCTCATGTAAGCGTACGTGTAAGGTCGTTCCGGGCTGCTTCATACCACAATGTCGTCGAATCAAGATATGACTAGTAAGGGTAAGCAAATTGACCAAATCACCGCCCACAACTACTTGTGTTCTACTCGTGCATAGAATCTATGCATAGACCTAGCTCATGATGCCACTGTAGGGTAACATAGTAATAATTCAAAAAAAATCATATGTGTCGCCAAGATCAATCTAGGAGATGCTAGCAATCAGAGAGAGATTGTGTGCATCTTCATACCCTTGAAGACCGCTAAGCGGAAGCGTTGCAAGGAACGTGGTTGATGGAGTCGTACTCGCGGCGATTCAAATCGCGGAAGATCCGATCTAGCGCCGAATAGACGGTGCCTCTGTGTTCAACACATGTACAGCCCAGGGATGTCTCCTCCTTCTTGATCCAGCAAGGGGAGAGGAGAAGTTGAGGGAGAACTCCGGCAGCACGACGGCGTGGTGGTGGAGCTCGTGGTTCTCCGGCAGAGCTTTGCCAACCTCAACAGAGGAGGAGGAGGTGTAGGAGGGGGGCGGGCTGCTCCAGGGGTTGAGGTGCAGCTGCCCTCCCACACCCCCCCTCTATTTATAGGGTGAAGGGGAGAGGGCGCCGGCGCCCCTAGATGAATCTAGAATGGGGCGGCAGCCAAGGGGGAGACTTGCCCCCCAAGTAGGTGGGAGGCGCCCCCACCCCCTAGGGTTTCCAACCCTAGGCACCTTGGGCCCTTGGGGGTGCACCATCCCACTAGGGGGCTGGTTCCCACCCATATTCAGCCCACTTGGCCCCCCGGGTAGGTGGTCCCACCCGGTGGACCCCCGGACACCTTTTGGTGGTCCCGGTACAATACCGATAACCCCGAAACCTTTTGGCGACTGAAACTCGACTTCTCATATATAAATCTTCACCTCCGGGCCATTCTGGAACTCCTCGTGACGTCTGAGATCTCATCCGAGACTCTGAACAACTTTCAGTAACCACATACATTTCCCATTACAAATCTAATGTCACTGAACCCTAAGTGTGTAGACCCTATGGGTTTGGGAACCATGCAGACATGACCGAGACACATCTCCGGCCAATAACCAATAGCGGTATCTGGATACCCACATTGGCTGCCACATGTTCCACGATGATCTCATCGGATGAACCACGATGTCGGGGATTCAATCAATCCCGTATACAATTCCCTTTGTCCATCGGTATGTTACTTGCCCGAGATTCGATCGTCGATATCCCCATACCTTGTTCAATCTTGTCACCGGCAAGTCTCTTTACTCGTTCCATAACACATGGTCCCGTGGCTAACTCCTTAGTCACATTGAGCTCATTATTATGATGCATTACTGAGTGGGCCCAGAGATACTTCTCTGTCATACGGAGTGACAAATCCCAGTCTCGGTTCGTGCCAACCGAACAAACACTTTTGGAGATACCTGTAGTGCACCTTTATGGTCACCAAGTTACGTTGTGACATTTAGTACACCCAAATAATTCCTATGACATGCTGGAGTTGCACAATCTCATGGTCTAAGGAAATGATACTTGACATTAGAAAATCCCTAGCAAACGAACTACACGACCTTGTGCTATGCTTAGGATTGGGTCTTGTCCATCACGTCATTCTCCTATTGATGTGATCTCGTTATCAATGACATCCAATGTGCATGGTCAGGAAACCATAACCATCTATTGATCAACGAGCTAGTCAACTAGAGGCTCACTAGGGACATGTTGTGGTCTATGTATTCACAGATGTATTATGGTTTCCGGTTAATATAATTATAGCAAAAACAATAGAGAATTATCATGAACAAGGAAATATAATAATAGCCATTTTATTATTGCCTCTAGGACATATTTCTAACAACAATCTGTGTGTGATAGGGCGTGTGGGCGGGTGTTGCTCTCACCACACGTGTGGGCGTTATTAGCATCCTATCAATCCCAACCTGTCATTGGATGGTTAGAGGGACTGTGGTATCTCAAATCCACCAGGGCTCAAATCTTGGTGCTTGCATTTATTTCTGGATTTATTTCATGATTTCCGGCGATGCGCATTCAGTGGGAGGAGAAGTTCTCGTTGACGACGAGGTGCCTACGGTGACTTCATAAATTTCAAGATGATATGCCGGCTCACTCTTTCGCAGATGCTCATAGGGGCAGGGTGTGCGTGTGTGCGTTGTAGGGGTGAGTGTATGCACATGTATATGTACAATTGCGTCTGTACTGTGTTAAAAAAATCTCTGAGGGGATCTGCCATCGTGGTTGTGATGGTAATGGTTCGCCCTCGCGCGAGATCCACGTCCCCTCGTACGACTCCTGCACACAGAAATTGCACGAAAAAAATTGTTGTCCAAGCCAGGAAAATAATCCCATGTCCCCACCTTCGCCAGACAATCTCTCCCGAATCCAAACCACCCCGGTGTCCTGCTCCTTCGAACACGCACAAGGGTTCATCCCGCCATACAACAGTGGGACTTCAGTGATCCTCCGCCAGGGTTCTGCGATGAGGAGAGAGGGGGGAAGACCGACGTGGTGATGCTCTCAAGGCGAACGCTGGAGAAGGTGGTGGTGCAGTGGTTGGTGCTGCTCACCATCACCCGCGACACCCAGAAGCACGTCGTCGGCATGCTCCTCGGTACCTCCTCCCCCAGTGTCGTCGACTATTGGATTCAGGGCTTCGCTGACCCAAGAGAGATTCGAACACTGGGGTGCATGCGAAGAACTCTCTCTCTCTCTCTCCAGCCTACGAACTCATCGCCCGCACATCCTAGCTCGATGGAAGGGAAAGGGAGGAGACACGGCAGTTTACCCAGGTTTGGGCCACCTTACAGTGTAAGACCCTACTCCTGCTTTATGGTGGATTAGCCTCGCAGTGGGTTGAGGATGAACTAGTACAGAGGAAGAACAACCTCGGGAGGTCAGTTCTTGTGTGGGTATGAACAGGTGAGGGGTCGGATGGATCGATCCCCCCTATGGTGGTGGCTAACCTATATTTATAGTGGCCTTGGTCCTCTTTCTCCAAAATAAGGCGGGAAGGGACTCCAAAATGGCCAATTCGAAAGGGGACAAGAACTGCATCTTATCCTGACGAGAGGTGGTCTTCGCCTGCAAAGCTTCTGGCCGTGACGCCGTGGTGGCTCGGCGATGACATCCGTCCTGCTGTCCTGGCAGTCTTGGTCTTGTTGCATAGGAATGGAAACCTTTGGCTAATTCCTTGGGACTCCGCGCATGTGCTTGCCTTCTTAGCACCGAACAGGAAACCTGCTGCTCTGCGCCCGCTGGGCCAGCCTGGCCTTGGTCATCATGGCTTGCATCACCTTAACCTCATGAGGTGAGTGCTTGCATAGGAATCTCCGCTCCTCGGGATCTAGCCTAGGGAGGCAGCTCCCCTCGGAGGTCTTTGCGTCGTCCGCCTCAAGAGGGTTGGCCCCTCGCAAGGGTCTTATTCTGTCGATATTGTAAGTGGTCCATACCAGCCGTCGATGAAGCCATGCTATGGGCCGCGGGCAGGCAAGTCTGGGTACGTACCCCGGTTCCTAGAATGCCGACAGTAGCCCCTGGGCCCAAGGCACGCTCGGACTTGGCTTCAAAGCAAAGCCAAGGGGCAAGGGCGAAGTGTCGCGGCCCCAATTGCTTGTGGACCAAGTTGACACGTGGTGCTTGATAGGACGTGGGCGTCTCCACTTCCCCATGCAGCCTCGGCAACCGTTCGACTTGACAACAGTCTGTTGCATGCAGGAAAACCATCATTACTCTGAATCGTGAGGGCCAATGTTCCCCCCCCCTCTGGATATAAATGGGGGGAAGGGCAGAGCCCCCTGCTCATCTTTGTCTTCTCGCTGCTTGCTCCTCCGTCTTCCTTGTGTAGGGAAACATAGCATGCAATTTCAAAAAAATTCCTACACTCATGCAAGATCTATCTAGGAGATGCATAGCAACGAGGGGAAGAGTGTGTCTACGTACCCTCATAGGTCGTAAGCAGAAGCGTTTGACAACATGGTTGATGTAGTCGAACTTCTTCTAGTTTGACCGAGAAAGTATCGAACGTACGGCACCTCCGAGTTCTGCACAAATTCAGCTCGATGACGTCCCTCATCCTCTTGATCCAGCAAGATGTCGAGGAAGTAGATGAGTTTTGTCAGCATGATGGCGTGTGACGGTGATGGTGAAGTGATCCACGCAGGGCTTCGCCTAAGCACCACGAGAATATGACCGGGGGTATGAACTGTGGAGGGGGCGCCGCACACGGCTAACAATTGATGTTGTGTTGTGCTAGGGGAGCCCCCCCCCCACATATATATATATATATATATATAGGTGGGAGGGGGAGGGGAGGAAGCCTGGAGCACCACATAGGTAGCCGGCCGGAACTAGGGCTCCTGCCCTTGCCGCCCCCTGCCATGTTTGGACAAAGGGGGAAAGGAAGGGAGGGGGGAGGGGAAGGAAGTAGGAGTCCTACTTCACACTTTCATTTCCCTCCTCTCCTTTCCTTTCCTCCCCATATGGCTGGCCCTATAGGGGGCGCACCAGCCCCTTGTGGGCTGGTGTGTTCCCTCACTTGGCCCATAAAGCCCATATCTTTGTCGGGGGTGCCCGAAACTCCTTTCCGGTGACCTAATAAGTACCCGGTACCCCTGAAACACTTCCGGTGTCCGAATACCATTGTCCTAACCATTTCGAGACTCCTCATCATGTACGTGATCTCATCCGGGACTCCAAACAACATTCGGTCACCAAATCACATAACTCATATAATACTAAATCGTCATCGAACGTTAAGCGTGCGGACCCTACGGGTTCGAGAACTATGTAGACAAGACCGAGAAACCTCTCCGGTCAATAACCAATAGTCGAACCTGGATGCTCGTATTGGCTCCTACATATTCTACGAAGATCTTTATCGGTCGAACCGTTATGACAACATACGTTATTCCCTTTGTCCATAGGTATGTTACTTCCTCGAGATTCGATCATCAGTATCTTCATACCTATTTCAATCTCATTACCGGCAAGTCTCTTTAATCGTTCTATAATACATCATCCTGCAATTAACTCATTAGTCACTTTGCTTGCAAGGCTTCTTATGATGTGTATTACCGAGAGGGCCGAGAGATACCTCTCCGAAACTCGGAGTGACAAATCCTAATCTCGATCTATACCAACCCAGCAAACACTTTCAGATATACCTGTAGAGCATCTTTATAATCACTCAGTTATGTTGTGACGTTCGATAGCACACAAGGCATTCCAACGGTATCCCGGAGTTGCATAATCTCATAGTCAAAGGAATTTGCATTTGACATGAAAAAAGCAATAGCAATAAAACTGAATGATCGTTATGCTAAGCTAATGGATGGGTCTTGTCCATCACATCATTCTCGTAATGATGTGATCCTGTTATCAAATGACAACTCATGTCCATGGTTAGGAAACCTTAACCATCTTCGATCAACGAGCTAGTCAAGTAGAGGCTCACTAGGGACATAGTATTTGTCTATGTATTAACACATGTATTTAGGTTTCCAATCAATACAATTCTAGCATGAATATTAAACATTTATCATGACTAAGGAAATATAAAATAGCAACTTTATTATTGTCTCTAGGGCATATTTCCTTCAGTCTCCCCGTTGCACTAGAGTCAATAATCTAGTTCACATCGCCATGTGATTTAACACCAATAGTTCACATCGTCATGTGATTAACACCCATAGTTCATATCGCCATGTGACCAATACCCAAAGGGTTTACTAGAGTCAATAATATAGTTCACATCTCCATATGATTAACACCCAAAGAGTACTAAGGTGTGATCATGTTTTGTTTGTGAGAGAAGTTTAGTCAACTGGTCTGCCACATTCAGATTCATATGTATTTCGCAAATTTCTATGTCTACAATGCTCTGCATGGAGCTACTCTTGCTAATGGCTCCCACTTTTAATACGTATCTAGATTGAGACTCAAAGTCATCTGGATCAGTGTAAAAGCTTGCATCGACATAACTCTTTACGATGAACTCTTTATCACCTCCATAACGAGAAATATATCCTTAGTTCTCTTTATGTACCTAAGGATAATTTTGACCACTGTCCAATGATCTACTCCTGGATCACTATTGTACCCCCTTGCCAAACTCATGGCAAGGCACACAACAGGTCTGGTACACAACATGGCATGTCCATTCGCCAGATTTCATAATCATAAAATGCGGCAATTGCTAACATGATTCGGATTGACTTAAGCATCGCTACGGGTAAGAAAGTCTCATCATAGTCAACCCCTTGAATTGTCGAAAACCTTTTGCGACAAGTCGAGCTTTCTAGACAGTAACATTACCATCAGTGCCAGTCTTCTTTTTGAAGATCCATTTATTATCTATGGCTTGCCGATCATCGGGCAAATCCACCAAAGTCCACACTTAGTTCTCATACATGGATCTTATCTCAGATTTCATGGCCTCAAGCCATCTGTCGGAATCTGGGCTCATCATAGCTTCTTCATAGTTCGTAGGTTCGCCTTGGTCTAGTAACATGACTACCAGGATAAGATTACCGTACCACTCCAGTGCGGATCATGCTCTGGTCGACCTATGAAGTTTAGTAGTAACTTGATCTGAAGTTTCATAATTGTCATCATTAGCTTCGTCTCTACTTGGTGTAGGCATCATGGGAACAGTTTTCTCTGATGTAATACTATCCAATTCGAGAGAAGGTACAATTACCTCATCAAGTTCTACTTTCCTCCCACTCACTTCTTTTGAGAGAAACTCCTTCTCTAGAAAGGACCCATTCTTAGCAACAAAGACTTTGCCTTCGGATCTGTGGTAGAAGGTGTACCCAATTGTTTCCTTAGGGTATTCTATGAACACGCAATTCTCCAATTTGGGTTTGAGCTTATCAGGCTGAAGCCTTTTGACATAAGTGTTGCAACCCCAAACTTTAAGAAACGACAACTTAGGTTTCTTGCCAAACCATAGTTCATGCAGTGCGTCTCAACGGATTTAGATGGTGCCCTATTTAACGTAAATGCAGTTGTCTCTAATGCATAACCCCAAAACGATAGTGGTAAATCTATAAGAGACATCATAGAATGCACCATATCCAATAAAGTACGGTTATGACGTTCGGACACACCATTATGTTGTGGTGTTCCAGGTGGCGTGAGTTGTGAAACTATTCCACATTGTTTTAAATGAAGGCCAAACTCGTGACTCAAATATTCACCTCCGCGATCAGATCGTAGAAACTTTATTTTCTTGTTAAGATGATTCTCCACTTCACTCTAAAATTCTTTGAAATTCTCAAATGTTCAGACTTTTGTTTCGTTAAGTACATATACCCATATGTGCTCAAATCATCTGTGAAGGTCAGAAAATAACGATACCCACCGCGTGCCTCAACACTCATCGGACCGTATACATCAGTATGTATTATTTCCAGTAAGTCATTGGCTCGCTCCATTGTTCTGGAGAACGAAGTTTTAGTCGTATAGCCCATGAGTCATGGTTCGCAAGTATCAAACGATTCATAATCAAGTGATTCCAAAAGTCCATCAACATGGAGTTTTTGTATGTGCTTTACACCAATATGACCTAAACGGTAGTGGCACAAATATGTTGCACTATCATTATCAACGTTGTATCTTTTGGCATCAATATTATGAATATGTGTATCACTACGATAGAGATTCAATAAACCATTTACATTGGGTGTATGACCATAGAAGGTTTTATTCATGTAAATAGAACAACAATTATTCTCTGACTTAAATGAATAACTGTATTGCAATGAACATGATGTAATCATATTCATGCTTAACGCAAACACCAAATAACATTTATTTAGGCCCAACACTAATCCCGAAGGTAGAGGGAGTGTGCGATGGTGATCATATCAATCTGGGAAACACTTCCAACACACATCGTCACCCCGCCCTTAACTAGTCTCGATTCATTTTGCAACTCCTGTTTCGAGTTACTAAATCTTATCAATTGAACCGGTATCAAATACCTAGGGGTTTACTATGAACACTAGTAAAGTTCACATCATTAACATGTATATCAAATATACCTTTGTTCACTTCTCCATCCTTCTTATTTGCCAAGTATCTGGGGTAGTTCCACTTCTAGTGACCATTCCCTTTGCAGTAGAAGCACTCAGTTTCAGGCTTAGGTCTAGCTTTGTGCTTCTTCACGGGAGTGCCAACTTGCTTGTCATTCTTCTTGAAGTTCCCTTTCTTTTCCTTTGCCCTTTTCTTGAAACTACTGGTCTTGTTAACCATCAACAATTGATGCACTTTCTTGATTTCTACCTTTGTCGATTTCAGCATCACGAAGAGCTCGGGAATCATTTTCGTCATACCTTGCATATTATAGTTCATCATGAAGTTCCAGTAACTTGGTGAATTGTGACTAGAGAACTTTGTCAATCAGTATCTTATCTGCAAGATTAACACCCACTTGATTCAAGCGATTGTAGTACTCAGACATTCTGAGCACATGCTTACTGGTTGAGCTATTCTCCTCCATCTTGTAGGAAAAGTACTTGCCAGATGTCTCATACCTCTCAACTCAGGCATGAGTTTGAAATACCAATTTCAGCTCTTGGAACATCTCATATGCTCCATGGCGTTCAAAAAGTTTTTGAAGTCCCGGTTCTAAGCCGTAAAGCATGGCACACTAAACTATCAAGTAGTCATCATATCGAGCTTGCCAAACGTTCATAACGTTTGCATATGCACCTGCAATAGGTTTGTCACCTATCGGTGCATCAAGGACATAATTTTTCCGTGCCGCTATGAGGATAATCCTCAGATCACAGACCTAGTCCGCTTCATTGCTACTATAATCTTTCAATTTATTTTTCTCTAGGAACATATCAAAAATAAATGGGGAGCTACATCACGATCTATTGATCTACAACATAGATATGAAAATACAATCAAGACTAAGTTCATGATAAATTAAGTTTAATTAATCAAATTACTTAAGAAATCCCACTCAAATAGACACCCCACAAGTCATATAAGTGATACGTGATCAAAAACAACTAACCCATGCCCGATCATCACGTGAGATGGGGTAGTCATCAATGGTGAACATCTCTATGTTGATCATATCTACTATATGATTCACGTTCGACCTTTTGGTCTCTAGTGTTCCGAGGCCATGTCTGTACATGTTAGGCTCGTCAAGTTTAACCCAAGTATTCTTGTAACGCCCAAGATGCAATTATATCCCAATCACATGATGAACTCATGATTGGGGCACAATCGCATTTCGGACGTGTAGCATGGTGATATACAAATTCATACAACCAAGTGAAAAGAGAGAATACGAGATCCAGGCAACACTTACCCCAGAGTAGCATAAATATGACAATCATCCATACATATAGTAGCGTCCGACTATAGACTAGAAAAAAAGAAAACACCACCCTGCTACTAAGCCCCGGATACTCCGACTAGGTGCTCTACTGATCGTCCGGATAAGTAACAGAGAAACGACCATGGCCTTCGTCAAACTCCCACTGGATCTCGGTGGCATCTCCTGCATCAGACTCAACGGTACCTGCAACTGTGCTTGTAGTATTCTGTGAGCCACGGGGACTCAACAATCATATCACCCACGTTATCAAGACTAACAAAGCTTACGTGGGTAAGCCATGGTTAAGTGGTGGAGTTGCAACAAGCTCTAAGCATATGTATAGTGGCTAACTTACGAATGTCAGATCAGGATGAGAAGCTACGCAACAGTCGCAAGCTAGTAATGATCAAGAAATGATCCTGGACTACTTACATTCAAACATAACCCCATCATGTTCTCTTCCTGAACCTCGTCGAAAAGAGACCGTCACGGTTACACACGCGGTTGGTGTATTTTAGAGAGTTTAGTGTCAAGTTCACTACAACCGGATATTAAAAACTCCCATCTGCCACATAACTATGAGCACGGCGCTCGAAAGTTTAAACGCTGCAGGGGTGTCCCAACTTAGCCCATGACAAGCTCACGATCCGCGGAGACAATCCTCCATCTCGAAACATGATACGTCTCCAACGTATCTACAATTTTTGATTGTTCCATGCTATTATATTATCTATTTTGGATGTTTAATGGGCTTATTATACACTTTTATATTATTTTTGGGACTAACCTATTAACCGGAGGCCCAGCCCAATTTGTTGTTTTTTTGCCTATTTCAGTGTTTCAAAGAAAAGGAATATCAAACGGAGTCCAAACGGAATGAAACCTTCGTGAGAGTTATTTTTGGAACGGAAGCAATTCAGGAGACTTGGAGTAGACGTCAAGGAAGCTTTGAGGTGGCCACGAGGGTCCAGGTTGTGCCCTACCCCCCTGGGCGCGCCCCCACCCTCGTTGGCCCCTCGTGGATCAGTACCGCTCATGGACGTACCTACAAGCAACCAGTAAATGTTAGAAGCTAAATGATATTGCACAAATGATGTAAAATAGAACTACCTACATTCCTAAGTACAAGTATTTTTAGAGATTTCAATATGAACTACATACGGATGTATATAGAATTATATATATAGTTTAGATTAGAATCTAGATTCACTCATTTTGCTCCTTATGTAGTCTATTTTGGAATCTCTAAAAATACTTAAATTTAGGTATAGATGGTGTATAAGACATGGGATGGAGCTAACCTCGACGGCAAACAACAGCATCCCCCATTGTAGCCCCGTGTAAGTACATGGAAAGCCAATGTTAACCACAACAGTGTTAGCATCCACCAAAAATAGCAAATGGTAATAAAACGGCAGCATCTGTAGTGATATCTTCATTGTGAAAGAGTAGCACAGTAGCAAAGGGACGGATTAAAAAACGGATACAACTGTTAATTGCAACAGGCTTAATAGCATCCTAATTCATGTTTTGTAAGTTTGTAGCCATTGAAATACAACTGTTTATAAATGGATACAACTGTTAATTGCAACAGGCTTAATGGCCAAAAATGCAATTAGCAGAGTTAAACATCACAAGGCAGGTGCTGCCAGAGCAGATAATGGCCCAATTGTCTATAAAAAGGTAGGGAAAATAGCTAAAATGTGTTAGTCATGTTTACTACAAGACGCTTAAGAGATCGACCGTACAAAACATAGCCATTAATTGCAACTAGTATTGGTAAGATTGAACTGGTGATTTCATACTTGGTAAGTCCTGAGAGGTAGTTGCTGGGGCACTTCATCTTGGCCAGAGCCCGCCCAAAGTCAGCGGAGGCAGAGGCAAGCTCTTCCTCTAGGTCGAAGCGTGGATCAGTGCCCCCGACATGTGTACCTACAAGAAGCAAGTAAATGTTAGAAGCCAAACTGCAATTGCACAAATGATGTAAAATACTGTAAGACATGGGATGCAGCTAACCTCGACGGCAAACAACAGCATTGCCCGTTATGGCCCTGCGTAAGTACATGGATGGGCATGTTAAGTACAACAGGGTTAGCATCCACCAAATAAAGCAAATGGGTAGCATCTCTAGTATATCTTCATTCGGAGAGTAACATGGTAGCAAAGTTTGTTGCTGGTATTGGTGAGATTGAACTGAACTGTTAATACTTGAACATCACACAGTGTGCAGTACTGAAATAAGCAAGGCACAAACATGCTTAATACATCAACCATACAAAACATAGCCATTGCAAGTGGTATTGGTAAGATTTAGCTGGTCAGATCATACATCTTAAGTCCTGGGGGTAGTCGCCGGGGCAGTTCTTCTGGGCCAAAGCCTGCACCATGTCAGCACGGAGGCAAGGTGTTCCTCCGGGTCAACACGCACAACAGCCATCGCGCCATGGACCGCCGTCAGCTCCTCGACCTCCACGTTATATGTGGTTGGGCTTGCGCGGCGATGCTCTGGAGGTAGGGATGGTGGGGATTTGGAGGCATGAGGATGTTTTGCAGGCGCCATTTAAGCAATCAGGTCGGGGCCGTGATAGAGATCGGTGGGCTACTTGACTGGATCCGAGCAGAACATAGATGTGGTTGAAGTTGTGGTTGCTGCAGCGGCGGTT
>NC_041391.1:261527871-261557789 GCF_002162155.2 Triticum dicoccoides
ATGGGTGAGGATGTGGTTGGAGGAATAAATTCTGAAATCGCGCACCTAATGAAAATTTTGCTGCGAAACTAGAAACTTGGGCGGGGGAACACACAATGGAGATGAAGCGCGTAAAATACTCGTGTGCGAGTAAACCGAGAAATGGCAGTTCCCCTCTCCAGAAAAATGCGCCTAATGAAAATTTCGCTGTGAAACTTGAAACTTGGGCGAGGGAAACACACAACGGAGACAAAGCGCGTTAAACACTCATGTGCGAGAAAACAAAAAATTGGCAGTTCCCATCTCCAAACAAATGTACACGTGTAGTCGATTTTTTTTGGTTAATGGTACGCCTGGTTTATTAGGAACCATCGCACAGATAATAGACTTATGGATCATTAACGCAATAAAACGCACACGGGTACGGCATAGAAAGTGTGTGTTTTTTATCTTCTAATGATTAACGTGAAAAAGCGCACACGGTCACACATGCTAATCAACACTCAGAGCCCTCAAAGGATGCTCTTACCGACATTGTACATTAATACTACAAACTTAAAGTACTACTGGAAATTTGCTCTAATACTACAAACTTAAACTACTTCTCACATGCTGCCATCAGGGCATGCTGGCCAGACACCGGCGTTCTCCTTCTCGGCCTTGTAGGCGGCAGCCAGCCGTGCTTCGATCTTTGCCAAGCTCTCCTCATCACAGCGTGCGGCCTCTTCTTTCTTGTGGTGGCAGGACTCTCTTCTCTTGACTGCTTTCTTCCTTTTCCGATCCTCCTGTGCAGCTTTGGCCGCCTCTAGATCCACCGCCCATTCGGCCATGGCAGCCTCAAAGTCCACCCACGTAACTGTGTGGCCGCCGGCAGCGATGAACTTGGCGCGGCGAGATGCCATCGCTTCCTTACAATGTGTGCGGTCGCGGCCGGCGAGGAATGCGGCGCCGCGGGATGCCATCGCTTCCTTACCAGTTACTGTGCGGTGCGGTGCCATGAACGAAGCTTGGAGAGAGCTTTGGGACGGAGGGGCCGGGCAGCCGTACAATGCGGTGGTTTTTAAGAGTTCAACCACAAACAACATAGGAAATTTGGCTTCCCGTACAATTTTGCTCATTCATTATCGCACACGGTTCATCTCGGTCCCTTATGGAAATAGTATGCGCTGAGGCTATTGTGTGTTGCGTTATGATTGGCCGGAACCCTAGCCACGCGGATCACGCATGTGCACCGTAGGATGCACCGTGATCGAATGGCAATCCAGGTCCCTCACATCACTTTCATGCAGCTATAGCTGGATTTATATGCGCCAAATGCCTAGAAAATGCACATAATCCCTTAAATATGGTAAATGAGCCCGAAAAAATGCCAAATTTGAACACAGTGATTTGCAGAGTGTATGTTCTCCGTAGAAAAAACTCCAGGGCAAAGAACAAAGAAAATTTGGATTCCCCTTCAATTTTGGTGATTTCCCTCTTGAAAGCATGGAACTTCCCCGGTGATGGTTCGATTTATGAAGGGTGTGCATGACGAAATAAGCCAAACCTTCTCAAAATTTTACCAGGGTATGGTGAGGTCATACCATGGCACCATGCCAGGCGTCATGTTTTTCAATCATTTATTTCATTTTTCAATAGTTGAAAACCCAATAAACAAATATTTGTGGTTGACTATTGCCACACATTTCATTGAAATATCTATCCTTTCCTTGTAAAAGGCATGAGAATTTACTAAATGGCACGAGCATCGTTTTCCATACCGTTCTTGTTAACCCTTTCATGCACCGATTGTTTGAACTTGAATTATGTGCATTAATGCCTAGAAAATGCACATAATCCCCTAAATATGGTAAATGAACCCGGAAAAGTGTCAAATTTGAACGTGGTGATTTGCAGGGTGTATGTTCATCTTAGAAAAAACTCATGGACAAAGGACAAAGGAAATTTGGATCCCCCTTCAATCTTGGTGATTTCCCTCTCAAAACCATGAAACTTCCTCAGTGATGGTTCGATTTACGAAAGGCGTGCATGACGACATAAGGATAACATTCTCAAATTTTGACCAGGGCATGGTGAGGCCATACAATGGCACCACGCCAAGCGTCATGTTTTTCAAGCATTTATTTCATTTTTTGTATAGTTGTTACCCAGTAAACGACACGTTTATGGTTGACTATTGCGACACATTTCCTTGAAATATCTGTCCATTCCTTGTAAAAGGCATGAGAATTTACTAAATGGCACGAGGATGGTTTTCCAGGCCGTTCTTGTGCACCTTTTCATGCACCGATTGTTCGAATTTAAATTATGTGCATTAATGCCAAGAGAATGCAAATAATCCCCTAAATATGGTAAATGAACACGGAAAAGTGTCAAATTTGAACGTGGTGATTTGCAGGGTGTATGTTCATCGTAGAAAAAAATGGACAAAGGACAAAGGAAATTTGGATCCCCCTTCAATCATGGTGATTTCCCCCTCGAAACCATGGAACTTCCTCGGTGATTGTTCGATTTATGAATGGTGTGCATGACGACATAAGGAAAACATTCTCAAATTTTTACGAAGGCACGGTGAGGCCATACCATGGCACCACGCCAGGCGTCATGTTTTCCAAGCATGTATTTCATTATTGTATACATTAATTCTGGGTTCGTTTGGCCTTTTTATACATTAATTGAATTTCTGGGCATTTAATGTGCATAATTCAAATTTGAACTACAAGCACATGCTCTAGTGCACCAAAGTTGGTTGAAAAATCACATGTGTGTCCTTGGGTGAATTTCTAGGTCCCATGCAAGAAATGGGAATGAAATTCAAACATCTAAGCATCGTGGCTCGGCCGGAAAGATTGAGAAACTTGGTTTTTTAATTCATGTAAATCCAAAACATGCCTGAAAATCATGAAACTTGGCATGGTGTCATGACATGGCACCAACATGCTGCGGTAAATTATTCGGCCGAATTGGGACAAGCTTTGGTATAAGCTGCTTGCAAAGCGGAGCTTCTCTCATGAAGGCACGTGGTTCCGAGAGGGAACGTGTCACCTCCATGTGCGAAAACAACATACATACACTGCCTTCTCCCGCCTTAATTTGTTTACATAGGTAGCTTAGACCAAATAGAAGTATCGTGCTAAATTGTGGAAATATTCCGGGTTCGTTTGGCCTTTTTTATACATTAATTGAATTTTTGGGCATTTAATGTGCATAATTCAAATTTGAACTACAAGCACTTGCTCCAGTGCACCAAAGCTGGTTGAAAAAACACATGTGTGTCCTTGGGTGAATTACTAGGTCCCATGCATGAAATGAGAATGAAATTCAAACATCTGGGTGTCATGGCTCGGCCGAAAAGATTGAGAAACTTCATTTTTAATTCCTATAAATCCAAAACACGCCTGAAAATCATGAAACTTGGCATGGTGTCATGACATGGCACCAACATGCTGTGGTAATTTTTCTGTCCGATTTGCGAAGGCGCACACATTAAAAAGCAACAAAGTCATTTTAGAACAAGTGTTATCATGTTACAAATCGGAAACACAACTATTATTGAAACCGTGGGTGTTCTACTTACCAATTACGTGCCGCCACACGCCCCTTTTTTTATTGGCTAGGAGGTGTTGTGAAGGGTAGCCATTTGAGTACGGGAGGCGTGCGATCAGACCCCTACGCATGCTCATCGGGAGGAGAGCCCTTTGACCTCTATCCGCCGTGCACCTCCCTCCCAACGTCTCCAATAATGGCGCTCGAGCCCCTGTTTCATGGCGTGGCTATGTCTCACTGGACTGAGATTTAAGAGAGAAAAGTGAAAATCTGAAAAGAAAGTTTTGCACGGATCTTGATGTAAGATCCAACGGACCTATATAGCACGACTGTGACTTATAGCAAGCATGATGATTATAAGGACGATGACAGTGGATAATAATTGTCTTACATATCTAGGAAGATTACTAAAAAGCCACATGCGGCTATGCCCGAAATACACAAGCGCAAAAGAAGAAGGAAGACGCATACAACGATTTGGCTCGCTGATCTCTACATTCTTGATGCCCTACAGGTCGTGGAGACTAGTTCTCGCGGCGAGCGGCGATGATCTCTTTCATCAGTTTCTTGTCCTTAATACGCTGCTCGAAAGCAACCGCGGATTCCTCCACCAGCCTTTCGCGCTCGATGCGGAGCATGGCATTCTCGTCCATAAGTTTCTTGACGATGACAGTCGTCCTCTTCAACAAGGCAGCGGTCTCCTCTGCCTGCTCTGCCCTTCCGGCGATGTTCACCTCAGCAGGTCGTGGTCAGCCCAGAGTTGGTCAAACGAGGCCTTCAACTCGTCCTACAGCTTCATCCAGCCGAAGATCTGATCCATATGGCTATGGACGATCGCATGCATGTGCCTGTAAAAGTCCTCGCCTGCCCGCGAGAGATTTTCCCAGGTCGCCGTGGTGCGGGAGGACATCTTTACTGCATTCACGACGCGGCAGGACATCTCTGCTGCTTCCACGGCGCGACCGGACCAGTCTGTTGCATCAACGGTGTGGCGGGACCTCCGTGCTGCTTCGGCGGTGCAGCGAGACCTCCGTTCTGCTTCGGCAGTGTGGCGGGACATTCGGCTTCTTTCACGGCTAAACGGGACATCTCTCGTGCTTCCGCTTCCATGCCCCGCCTCTTCGTGGTGGTAATCTCTCGACCGAGAACTCAATCTGGCCATAGCAGACGCAAGAGAAGGATGCTGACTGACTTGTTTTCTTTTGTGGATGAGGAGTTGAGGAAGGAATGTGCAGTCATCTTGGCATAGTATAGTATTTATAACCGAGTACTAATACGCTCCTAAGTGGGAAACCATTTAGGTTTTCATCGGTGTGAACAGGTTTGAAATTTGGAAGGTGACGGGACGCAGGCTCAAAATTTATTGACGGTTCAATAATTTCTAAGTGCGGCACTATTCCCGGACGGCGTAATGTGGGCACGCTTTCTTGGCCGCGTATGTGGTGTTTGGTGCACCGCAATAGGCAATGTCAGCACACGTCTTGTTCCAAGAACCGTGCGCGCTCGTCATTACCATCACGCACGCTTCTTTTAATTAGAATGTGTGCCCGTCTAGTGCAAACACGTTGATCTGTCTAATTGTTTCTGTTTGTTGTGGCTAATCGCAAACAATTCATCTGTGTGAAGTGTATGCCATCAATCGCACACACCTATAATCTAGCTGACCATTTATGTTCTGTTGCCTAACCGCAAACAGTTAATCCTTCTGAAGCATATGCCCTCAATCGCACACACCTTTATCTAGCTGTCCATTTCTGTTGTTCCGCCTCACCACAAACAGTTAATGAAAGGATAGAGAAGAGGTGTCTAGAGGGGGGTGATTAGACCCTCAACAAACAAAGTTGGCAATTTTTAAGTTTTTCAAGTTGAGGTGGTAGATTAACACAATTTCAAGCATACACAATACAATTCAATCAAGCATGCAAAAGAGTATATTGAAGGAAATATGCCCTAGAGGCAATAATAAAGTTGTTATTTATATTTCCTTATATCATGATAAATGTTTATTTTTTCATGCTAGAATTGTATTAACCGGAAACTTAGTACATGTGTGAATGCATAGACAAACAGAGTTTCACTAGTATGCCTCTACTTGACTAGCTCATTGAATCAAAGATGGTTAAGTTTCCTAGCCATAGACATGAGTTGTCATTTGATTAACATGATCACATCATTAGAGAGTGATGTGATTGACTTGACCCATTCCGTTAGCTTAGCACTCGATCGTTTAGTATGTTGCTATTGCTTTCTTCATGACTTCTACATGTTCCTATGACTATGAGATTATGCAACTCCCAAATACTGGAGGAACACTTTGTGTGCTACCAAACATCACAACGTAACTGGGTGATTATAAAGGTCCTCTACAGGTGTCTCCAATGGTGTTTGTTGGGTCGGCATAGATCGAGATTAGGATTTGTCACTCCTATTGTCGGAGAGATATCTCTGGGCCCTCTTGGTAATACACATCACTATAAGCCTTGCAAGCAATGTGACTAATGAGTTAGTTACGGGATGATGTATTACGGAACAAGTAAAGAGACTTGCCGGTAACGAGATTGAACTAGGTATTGAGATACCGACGATCGAATCTCGGACAAGTAACATACCGATGACAAAGGGAACAACGTATGTTGTTAAGCGGTTTGACCGATAAAGATCTTCATAGAATATGTGGGAGCCAATATGAGCATCCAGGTTCCACTATTGGTTATTGACCGGAGATATGTCTCAGTCATGTCTACATAGTTCTCGAACCCGTAGGGTCCACACGTGTAACGTTCGGTGACGATCGGTATTATGAGTTTATGTGTTTTGATGTACCGAAGTTAGTTCGGAGTCCCGGATATGATCACGGACATGACGAGGAGTCTTGAAATGGTCGATACATAAATATCGGTATATTGGATGGCTATGTTTGGACATCGGAATGGTTTCGGGTGAGTTCGGGCATTTACCGGAGTACCGGGAGGTTACCGGAACCCCCTGGGGAGTCAATGGGCCTTATTGGGCCTTAGTGGAAAAGAGGAGGAGGCGGCCAAGGTGCCCCCCCCAATCCCAATCTGAATTGGGAGGGGGACGACCCCCCTTTTCTTCTCTCCTTCTCCCCCTTCCTTCCCTCTCCTACTCCAACTAGGGAAGGGGGAATCCTACTCCCACCGGGAGTGGGACTCCCCCTTGGGCATGCCTAGGAGGTCGGCCCTCTCCCCCTCCTCCCCTCCTTTATATACGGGGGAAGGGGGCATCCCATAGACACAAAAGTTGATCTTTGATCTCTTAGCCGTGTGCGGTGCCCCCCTCCACCATAATCCACCTCGGTCATATCGTCGCGGTGCTTAGGTGAAGCCCTGCGTTGGTAGCTTCATCATCACCGTCATCACGCCGTCATGTTGAAGAAACTCTCCCTCGACCCTTTGCTGGATTGAAGTTTGTGGGACGTCACCGAGCTGAACGTTCGGTACTAGGATCGGTCGATCGTGAAGACGTACGACTACATCAACCACGTTGTCATAACGCTTCCTCTTTCGGTCTACGAGGGTACATGGACAACACTCTCCCCTCTTGTTTCTATGCATCATCTTGCGTGTGCGTAGGATTTTTTTTTGAAATTACTACGTTCCCCAACAGTGGCATCATAGCCAGGTTTATGCGTAGATGTTATATGCACGAGTAGAACACAACTGAGTTGTGGACGATAATAGTCATACTGCTTACCAACATGTCATACTTTGATTCGGCGGTATTGTTTGATGAAGCGGCCCGAACCGACATTACGCGTACGCTTACGCGAGACTGGTTCTACCGGCGTGTTTCACACACAGATGGTTGGCGGGTGTTAGTTTCTCCAACTTTAGTTGAATCGAATGTGGCTACGCCCGATCCTTGTTTAAGGTTAAAACAGCACATACTTGACGAAAAATCGTTGTGGTTTTGATGCGTGGGTAAGAACGGTTCTTGCTCAGCCCATAGCAGCCACATAAAACTTGCAACAACAAAGTAGAGGACGTCTAACTTGTTTTTGCAGGGCATGTTATGATGTGATATGGTCAAGACATGATGCTAAATTTCATTGTATGAGATGATCATGTTTTGTAACAGAGTTATCGGCAACTGGCAGGAGCCATATGGTTGTCACTTTATTATATACAATGCAATCGCCCTGTAATTGTTGTTACTTTATCACTAAGCGGTAGCGATAGTCGTATAAACAATAGTTGGTGAGACGACAATGATGCTACGATGGAGATCAAGGTGTCGCGCCGGTGACGATGGTGATCATGACGGTGCTTTGGAGATGGAGATCAAAGGCACAAGATGATGATGGCCATACATGTCACTTATATTGATTGCATGTGATGTTTATCCTTTATGCATCTTATTTTGCTTAGTTCGACGGTAGCATTATAAGATGATCACTTACTAGATTTCAAGGTACAAGTGTTCTCCCTGAGTATGCACCGTTGCTACAGTTCTTCTGTAGCGACCCGACCTCAAACGGTCAAGTCTCTGTGCTTAAGTATCATCCCTGGATCGGTATGCTGACACACACAGTACTCGAGGATTTATAATTGAGGTAAATCACATGTATAAAGTAACGTAAATACTATTACCTCAATCCATAAAGCGGAAGAAACAACAAGGTTGTGGATTCCCATCAACACCAACGGCAAAGTTGAGTGTAGAAATCGTAACCCTAAAGTATCACTTACTCGTAGTAGGAACCCTGCAACATGAGATGTTGCACCCACAAAGGGTCAGTACATTGAATGTACTAGCAAATTCACACCATAGGATAATGATGAATAATGGCTATCACTACATGCATATATGGTTGATGGAAAGCTCTAAGTTTTATTTTTGCATAAAGCCAATTTTTCCCTACAACAAAGGAATAAATTTTATTTAACTACAAAGTTTGTTGAAAACATTGAGAAGGTTCCTCCAACTCAATCCCAAATTAAATCATCAACCAAACAAATTATTTAAGTAACGTGATGAGATCAACATGATAATCCAAGAATCAGATACTCAAGATGTCCATAGCTGGGGACACGGCTAACCATGATTAGTTTATACACTCTGCAGAGGTTTGCGCACTTTCCCCACAAGACTCGATCGCCTCCGTTGGATTTCCCGCACTACAAGGTGTTTGGGAAACGGATGACTGAGACACAGTCTTTCAGAAGCATTAACTCTTTACTCTGGGTAGACAGTACCACCTACACCCCCTACATATGCTAGTCTACCTCTTCAAGAGCTCACGCAACATACTCAACTATGCCAGAGCCCATAATGGCTTGTGGCTGCACACAGAAGTTTCTACCATGAATAATCTTATGATCCCTTTGATCCTGGGTGGCATTCCATAGGGTAATCACACGGGTCCTCCGGGATTCCCTTGGGAAAGCACTGGGTCCTCTAGGTGCCCGGGCAAACCACTGGGTTCCACTCAGATGTGTATTAAAGTAGCCACCTTAAGTTAACCATTAATATTAACTCTCACATCTGTCATGAATCACTCAAACCAAACCACGTCTACGAGCATAGCAGAGGAGTATAAGCATAACGTAGAAGTAACTCCCAAGGTTTGAATGCAGGACAATAGGTTCCTACCTCATCAACTACTTCCCAATACCCACATGTTATCAATTCCTAACCATGCACTGTTTGAGGGTCAAACTATGCATAAAAACTGGGTATGGAAGGGATATGATCAAAGTGTGAACTTGCATGTACTGCTGATGAAGATGATTCGCACTCAACTCCTGATATTTCTACTCGTCACACTCCGATCAATCGCGGCGGCGGGGGTTGTCGGCGGTGAAGAAGATGGCGGTGGCGGCGGCTGCCAGTGGGGAGGCGGCTCCGGTCGCTCTCTAGCTTGGGCGAGACCACAGGAAGGCGCGACTCATCGAGGTGAAGGCGATGGCGGCATCAGCGGTGGTCGAGGGGGCGGAACGGAGTGGGGCGGCGGCGGTGGATCTCGCCGGCGGCGGTGGGATGCGGCGCAAGGGCGGTGGTGTGAGAGGAGAGAGAGAGGGGAGAGAGGAAGGCCGGGGTCACGGTTTTATAGGAGGAGAGGTGGCCTCAGGAGGCGTGGGGAAGGGGCCACGGGGAGGCGTGCCTGGCCGGGAGTCGGACGGCGGCGGCGGCGAACTCCCGAGCAGAGTCTCGCTCGGGGACAGTGGCGACGGGCGACGGGGGCTGGGCCGCGGCCTGGCTTGGGAGCTGGGCCGGCTCAGTCGGCGAGAGCAGAAGATTTTTTTAAAAAAACATTTATATTCTACAGAAAAAGAAATAAAACTAAATAAAATAAAATATACTATAGGCATATAATATATTTAAATTTTCAGAAAAAGATTTCCTACAGGATGAACATTATTCTTGCATCAAATAAAATCCTCAATAATTCAAATAAAACAAAGAGTGCTACTGCTCTAATAAAATCCAATAAAACTCATTTTAAAGATACCAAAATTTATTCAAATTTATTTCTCTCCAATTTTTCTGATGTAGAGAATCATTTTACCCTAATTTCCATATATTTTATTTTTGGAGAAAAATAATTTGAATAAAACCCGAATAACTCCCAATTGAAAAATAATAATTTCAAAAGGACATTAAATTGGATTTGTTTTAAACTCCCAACTCATATTTCGTATGTTTTGAAGAAGTCATTTTATCTTCTCTCATGAAAATCATTGAGTTGCTTAAAGTTTGTGAATTGGGAAATATTTCCAATAAAATTCAAATCTTTTCAAAACCCCTTTCATTTATTTAAATGGAAGAAGTCATGTCATCTTCTCTCCAGGGTTTTGTATTTGAAAAGAATTTGAATTCAAGGAGATCAGAAATGCAAAAATGAAAGTTTGGGAAAGTCCTTTTATTCCCTCTCATTTAACTTTCGAAAAGTTTCAACTTTCACTCAGTTTCACACAATCAATCAAACAATCAAACATAATTATCTATTTATTATAACATTCCAAAATTTAGAATTTTGGGATGTTACAAACCTACCACCCTTAAAATGAATCTCGTCCTCGAGATTTGGAGAGGCTAGCAAGAAATAGGTTAGGGTAGGGGGTCTTCTCAAAAATCTATCGATCGCCACAGGGGGTCTGGGGTGCTACCTGTTGGGGAACGTAGTAATTTCAAAAAAAATCCTACGCACACGCAAGATCATGGTGATGGCATAGCAACGTGAGGGGAGAGTATTCGTCCACGTACCCTCGTAGACCCTAAGCGGAAGCGTTAGCACAACGCGGTTGATGTAGTCGTACGTCTTCACGATCCGACTGATCCAAGCACCGAACGTACGCGGCCTCCGAGTTCAGCACACGTTCAGCTCGACGACGATCTCTGGCCTCCGATCCAGCAAAGCTCCGGAGATGAGTTCCGTTAGCAGGACGGCATGGTGACGATGATGATGTTCTACCGGCGTAGGGCTTCGCCTAAACTCCGCAACGATATGACCGAGGTGGAATATGGTGGAGGGGGGCACCGCACACGGCTAAGGAACGATCCGTAGATCAACTTGTGTGTCTATGCGGTGCCCCCTGCCCCCGTATATAAAGGAGCAAGGGGGGAGGCCGGCCGGCCCTTGGGGCGCGCCAAGGAGGGGGGAGTCCTCCTCCTAGTGGGAGTAGGACTCCCCTTTCCTAGTCCAACTAGGAAGGAGGAAGGGGGAAGGAAAGAGGGGGAGAGGGAGAGGGAAAGAGAGGCCGCGCCCCCTTCCCCTAGTCCAATTCGGACTCCCCTTGGGAGGGGGCGCGCCACCTCCTGGGCTACTGCCCTCTCTCTCCCCTGAGGCCCACTAAGGCCCAATACTTCCCTGGGGGGTTCCGGTAACCCCTCTAGCACTCCGGTTTTCTCCGAAATCATCCGAAACACTTCCGGTGTCCGAATATAGTCGTCCAATATATCAATCTTTATGTCTCGACCATTTCGAGACTCCTCGTCATGTCCGTGATCACATCCGGGACTCCGAACAAACTTCGGTACATCAAAACTTATAAACTCATAATAAAACTATCATCGTAACGTTAAGCGTGCGGACCCTACGGGTTCGAGAACTATGTAGACATGACCTAGAACCATTCTCGGTCAATAACCAATAGCGGGACCTGGATGCCCATATTGGTTCCTACATATTCTACGAAGATCTTTATCGGTCAAACCGCATAACAACATACGTTGTTCCTTTTGTCATCGGTATGTTACTTGCCCGAGATTTGATCGTCGGTATCCAATACCTAGTTCAATCTCGTTACCGGCAAGTCCCTTTACTCGTTCTGTAATGCATCATCTCGTAACCAACTCATTGGTCACATTTCTTGCAAGGCTTATAATGATGTGCATTACCGAGAGGGCCCAGAGATACCTCTCCGACGATCGGAGTGACAAAACCTAATCTCGAAATACGCCAACTCAACATGTACCTTCGGAGACACCTGTAGTACTCCTTTATAATCACCCAGTTACGTTGTGACGTTTGGTAGTACCCAAAGTGTTCCGCCGGTAAATGGGAGTTGCATAATTCTCATAGTTACAGGAACATGTATAAGTCATGAAGAAAGCAATAGCAGTATACTAAACGATCAAGTGCTAGGCTAACGGAATGGGTCATGTCAATCACATCATCCTTCTAATGATGTGATACCACTAATCAAATGACAACACATGTCTATGGTTAGGAAACATAACCATCTTTGATTAATGAGCTAGTCAAGTAGAGGCATACTAGTGACTATAGTTTTGTCTATGTATTCACACATGTATCATGTTTCCGGTTAATACAATTCTAGCATGAATAATAAACATTTATCATGATATAAAGAAATAAATAATAACTTTATTATTGCCTCTAGGGCATATTTCCTTCAGTCTCCCACTTGCACTAGAGTCAATAATCTAGATTACATAGTAAATGATTCTAACACCCATGGAGTCTTGGTGCTGATCATGTTTTGCTCGTGAGAGGGGCTTAGTCAACGGGTCTGCAACATTCAGATCCGTATGTATCTTGCAAATCTCTATGTCTCCCACTTGAACTTGGTCCCGAATGGAATTGAAGCGTCTCTTGATGTGCTTGGTCCTCTTGTGAAATCTGGATTCCTTTGCCAAGGCAATTGCACTAGTATTGTCACAGAAGATCTTCATTGGTCCCGATGCACTAGGTATGACACCTAGATCGGAAATGAACTCCTTCATCCAGACTCCTTCATTTGCTGCTTCAGAAGCAGCTATGTACTCCGCTTCACATGTAGATCCCGCCACGACGCTTTGTTTAGAACTGCACCAACTTACAGCTCCACCGTTTAGTAAAAACACGTATCCGGTTTGCGATTTAGAATCGTCCGAATCAGTGTCAAATCTTGCATCGACGTAACCATTTACGACTAGCTCTTTGTCACCTCCATATACGAGAAGCATATCCTTAGTCCTTTTCAGGTATTTCAGGATGTTCTTGACCGCTGTCCAGTGATCCACTCCTGGATTACTTTGGTACCTTCCTGCCAAACTTATTGCTAAGCATATGTCAGGTCTGGTACACAGCATTGCATACATGATAGAGCCTATGGCTGAAGCATAGGGAACATCTTTCATTTTCTCTCTATCTTCTGCTGTGGTCGGGCATTGAGTTTGACTCAACTTCTGTCAGGACCCCGACTCAATGCCACATCGATCTAGCATGTAACACCTCATATCACTTTGCGGCCTCACGCACGGTATTCCCACGGGTGTCGCCTTACCTTAGCCCGGGACCGTTTGCGCCTTTTGGCACACGTATATGACAGTGTCGCTAGCATCCATATGATAAGGAGCCCGGGCTGACATGGCTAGTCGTAAACCCAAAGTGGCACAGACTTACAGGGACAGGCATCCATGACCCAGCATCGAACGTGTCGGTCATCAGCGAGTGAATCCAGGCTGTAGCACTGGGCTAGTAGGACTCCGGTGAACCGGGCTGTAGCGGGCTAACAGGACTCCGGTATTCATCGCGTGACATTTCCCCGAAGGGACAGACACAGGAACGAAGAAGGACACATGCCGGCCAGCCTAAGTGTTCCGGAGCAGTAGCAAGCTACCAAGGCTCAATGGAAACACTAGGAGACATTTCCCGGTAAGAGAGGCTACTAAAGATAAACAACTAGATGGTCAGATCCCACACATACCAAGCATTTCAATAGCATACACACAATATGCTCGATATGTGCAGATACAACATGGCATCACAACATGACTCTACGACTCAAGTAATTTATTCAATAGGCTCCGAGGAGCGAGATATTACAAACCTGGGTCTCATGACCCAACATTCAGAGCATACAAATCAAGCACAAGCGGAAGCTATCATGTCTGAGTACAGACATCTATAAATGAAAAAGGCTGAGAAGCCTGACTATCTACCAAATCCTGCCGAGGCACAAGATCGTAGCTGAGGTAACAAGCTAAACATCGAAGACCACGCGGAAATACTAGTGAGACTGAAGTCTCTCTGCAAAAACATAAAATAGGCAAACGTGAGTACAAATGTACCCAGCAAGACTTACATCAGATCTATCTACACATGCATCATTATCAACAAAGGGATGGTGGGGTTTAACTGCAGCAAGCCAGCTTTGACTCGGTGGCTATCCTGAACTACGACTGCGAGTAACTTTTGAGGTGGCGCACACGAGTCCACATATTCACCATATCAATACACCACTATGGATCCGCTCCCGTCTCCCTACGAGAACGCCATCCATAGCACTCACGCTTATCTTGCGTATTTTAGAGTATCCACTTTCACTTGTCTATGAACTGATATAAGCAACCCAGAAGTCCTTTTCCGCGGACACGGCTATTCGAATAGATCATATTAACCCTGCAGGGGTGTACTTCTTCACACACGCTCTCACCACTTACCGCCGTTTACACGACATGTACTCGGCAACCTTCAAGCGGAAGCCCAACGTGGGTGTCGGCCACGGCCTGCCTAAACACTCAAGTTTCTAGTCCAGGTTTATCGCCTATTCGGGTTCCATCCATGAGGAGATCCGGCCGGAGTTTCGCTCACAGCCCCAAACGATGTGAACAGGGTTCCGTGACACCAAACGGGCGCCCGGTTTACCCGGCCACGTGCCTACCGCATCACAGCCCACCCCTACGGTCAGCGCTGTCCACGGCCTCCAGCATACTACAAACACCAGAAACTACTTGCAACTCCTGGACAGAGGACAAGGGTGATCAAGAAGCCGAGAGGGTCCATTGGTTTCGGGCCCAATGCGTGGTAGTAGCTGAATCATGGATCACAAACACAGAACTCAGTTCCTGAGGACGGCTGCAATGAGACAACCCACCATGTACTCCTACATGGCCTCTCACTGCTACCTTTACCAAATCGTGTTCACACACTTAGCTCACACACAGTAGGACATGTTCACACGCCTCTGATTCATCCCCGATGAATCAGACCTGACTCAACTCTAAGCAGTAGCAGGCATGACAAACAAGCATGAATGAGTAGGCACAACAGGGCTCAAACAACTCCTACTCATGCTAGTGGGTTTCATCTATTTACTGTGGCAATGACAGGTCATGCAAAGGATAAAGGGGTTCAACTACCGCAGCATGTAACAGTTGAATCGGTGTTGTCCTAATGCAGTAAAAGAGAGCAGGAGCGAGAGGGTAGGATTGTATCGGAATGAACAAGGGGGTTTTGCTTGCCTGGCACTTCTGAAGATAACATTGAGTCTTCATCAGTGTCAACGATCACATCCTCGGTATCACGTCTATCGAGAGGGGACAAATACCGGCAACACAGAAGGAAACACAATCAATGCAATGCACAATATGATGCATGATCATGACATAGCAAAATGAATGTGTTTTGGGCTAATGCATCTAGCAACAAGTTAAATGAAGTTGGTTTGAATACAAGATTCAAATTCAAACTCCATATGTGATTATTTAAATGCCCTTTAATTGATTTGTGCTAAACAGCAGCTATAAGTTGTTCTAACATGCATGAAAATGGTACAGATGGATTCCTTGAATTTTTCTGATAATTTTTCATATATAATTTATTTCATTTGGAGTTACGGTTAATTTTCTATGATTTATTGAAGTTTTAGCTATTTTCTGAAATTATTAAATCATTTAAGATTATTTAAATTCCAGAAAATACTTATTGCGTCAGCCTGACATCATCATGACGTCAGCAGGTCAACAGGGCGCCTCCAGGTCAAACCTGACCAGTGGGGTCCACTGGTCAGTGACCCAGAGCTGTTTAGTGTCAATGGCAGGTGGGGCCGGGTCAAAGGCCACGTCAGCAGAGTCAATGCTGACGGGTGGGGCCACTGGATTAGTTTAAAACTAAACAGAAACTAATCTATGATTAATTAGCAGGTGGGGCCCTGCTGTCAGTGTCTATTAAACTAACTAATATTTAGTTAATACTAATCCTAGCCTAATTAGCCGGGCGGGGCCCGCAGGTCAGTGAGAGAGAGGGGGGGGGTCAAACCCGGGTCAACTCGCCGGAGTTGACCCGCGGCTCGTCGCCGGCGAGGCCAGGGACGGCGGAGGGGGGTCGGAATTCCTCCTCCGGCGACCAAATGGCCGGCGGAGGGCAGCTACGTGACGCTGAAGATCCCGCGCGTCGAGTGGTGCGGTCAGTTAGACCGGGGGCGACCTATATCGACGGCGGCGAGCTCAAAGGCGGCGGCCGGAGTTCGGGCAACCGCGGAGATGGCATTATAGGGCATGGCAGGGAGCACTCGTGGGTGTTTCGGGTTCGCAGGAGCGCGGTGAGCACGCTGGTGATGCTCGGGCGAGCGGACGAGCTCAGGAGCATGGAGCTCGTCGGCCGTGGCGGCGGCGAGCTTCGGCGGAGGTGGGGAACGGGGCTAGAGCAAGAACGCGAGCAGGAGAGGAGGGGGAATCGATCCAAGAGCTCACTGTGGTTGCAGAGTGCGTCTCAGCGGGCTCGGGGGCGACCTGTCGGCGGTGAATCGAACGGCGACGACCTCCGGTGGCCGAGGAGGGGAACGGCGACGTGGCGGCGATGCAGGGCGTCCGGGGCCTCGTGGCTTGGTGGAGAGGAAGAGGAGGTCGAGGCGGAGCCTCTGGGCTAGTCGGGGGGAGCGAGGGAGGCCCGGTGGCCACGAGAGAGCTCGTCGGCGGCGACGGCTGCGCTCGGTACGAGAGGGAGAGAGAAACAGAGGAGGGGGAGAGCTCGGGAGAGAGTGAGGGACGGTCGGGGAGGCGCGTGGCGTCGTCCGGGGCGTCGCTGGGGAGGCCAAGGAGGAAGCAGGAGGTGGCTAGGGGGGGGAAGCAGGAGGTGGCCGAGGCGGCGTCGGCGAGCGCCACGCCTCGCCTCTGCTCGTCCTCCTGGCAGAGGAGGAAGAGGACAAAGGAGGAGGAGGTGGGCTGGGCCGGCTCTGGTGGCTGCGCGGGTAAGGCCAGGTAAGTGGCCCAGGTGGCCTCTCTCCCCTTTATTTTTGTTCTGTTTTATTTTTTTCTATTTCTGCAATTTGTTTTTGATTTGTTTTAAATAACAAATCATTTTATAAAATCCTGGAAATAAATATGGGTGCTTTCTGAATTATTCCAGTGACCCTTATCAATTTTCAGAATTGTTGGAGCATTTAAAAATATTAATAGTATTTAAATGCCCCAATTCAAATACAATATGGATTATTCAAAAATCCATAATGGCCCAAAATATTGGCATCATTTTTGGTAGAGGTTTTTCACCTTTGTCAAAAATCATGAACATTTTTGAAAGCCATTTGGACTTGCTTGAAAGTATTTTAGGTGAACCTAGTGAATTCCTTTAATGCTAGGGTTTGAGCAATCCCCATTTCAAGTTCATTCAAAAGTTAAACATGATGCACACATGAAGCTAGCCTAGAGCATTACCAGAAGCTAGGGATGTGACAACTTCACACCTTGTAGCACGGGCAAGAACCCTTTCTTTGCCTGATCAATTTTGAACTTTTTCAAAATTTTGTCAAGGTATGTGCTTTGTGAAAGTCCTATTAAGCGTCTTGATCTATCTCTATAGATCTTGATGCCCAATATGTAAGCATCTTCACCAAGGTCTTTCATTGAAAAACTTTTATTCAAGTATCCTTTTATGCTATCCAGAAATTCTATATCATTTCCAATTAACAATATGTCATCTACATATAAAATTAGAAATGCTACAGAGCTCCCACTCACTTTCTTGTAAATACAGGCTTCTCCAAAAGTCTGGATAAAACCATATGCTTTGATCACACTATCAAAGCGTTTATTCCAACTCCGAGAGGCATGCACCAGACCATAGATTGGTCGCTGTAGCTTGCACACTTTGTTAGCTCCTTTAGGATCGACAAAACCTTCTGGTTGCATCATATACAACTCTTCTTCTAGAAATCCATTCAGGAATGCAGTTTTGACATCCATCTGCCAAATTTCATAATCATAAAATGCGGCAATCGCTAACATGATTCGGACAGACTTAAGCATCGCTACGGGTGAGAAAGTCTCATCGTAGCCAACCCCTTGAACTTGTCAAAAACCTTTCGCAACAAGTCGAGCTTTATAGACAGTTACATTACCGTCAGCATCGGTCTTCTTCTTAAAGATCCATTTATTCTCAATGGCTTGCCGATCATCGGGCAAGTCAACCAAAGTCCATACTTTGTTCTCAAATATGGATCCCATCTCAGATTTCATGGCCTCTAGCCATTTTGCGGAATCTGGGCTCATCATCGCTTCCTCATAGTTCGTAGGTTCATCATGGTCAAGTAACATGACTTCCAGAACAGGATTACCGTACCACTCTGGTGCGGATCTTACTCTGGAAGGCCTACGAGGTTCAGTAGACACTTGATCTGAAGTTTCATGATCAATATCATTAGCTTCCTCACCAATTGGTGCATTTATCACAGGAACTGATTTCTGTAATGAACTACTTTCCAATAAGGGAGCAGGTACAGTTACCTCATCAAGTTCTACTTTCCTCCCACTCACTTCTTTCGAGAGAAACTCCTTCTCTAGAAAGGATCCATTCTTAGCAATGAATGTATTGCCTTCGGATCTGTGATAGAAGGTGTACCCAACAGTCTCTTTTGGGTATCCTATGAAGACACATTTCTCCGATTTGGGTTCGAGCTTATCTGGTTGAAGTTTCTTCACATAAGCATCGCAGCCCCAAACTTTAAGAAACGACAACTTTGGTTTCTTGCCAAACCACAGTTCATAAGGCGTCGTCTCAACGGATTTTGATGGTGCCCTATTTAACGTGAATGCGGCCGTCTCTAAAGCATAACCCCAAAACGATAGCGATAAATCAGTAAGAGATATCATAGATCGCACCATATCTAGTAAAGTACGATTACGACGTTCAGACACACCATTTCTTTGTGGTGTTCCAGGTGGCATGAGTTGCGAAACTATTACGCATTGTTTCATATGTAAACCAAACTCGTAACTCAAATATTCTCCTCCACGATCAGATCGTAGAAACTTTATTTTCTTGTTACGATGATTTTTCACTTAACTCTGAAATTCTTTGAACTTTTCAAATGTTTCAGACTTATGCTTCATTAAGTAGATATACCCATATCTTCTTAAATCATCTGTGAAGGTGAGAAAATAACGATATCCGCCACGAGCTTCAACATTCATCGGACCACATACATCTGTATGTATGATTTCCAACAAATCTGTTGCTCTCTCCATAGTACCGGAGAACGGTGTTTTAGTCATCTTGCCCATGAGGCACGGTTTGCAAGTACCAAGTGATTCATAATCAAGTGATTCCAAAAGTCCATCAGTATGGAGTTTCTTCATGCGTTTTACACCGATATGACCTAAACGGCAGTGCCACAAATAAGTTGCACTATCATTATCAAATCTGCATCTTTTGGCTTCAACATTATGAATATGTGTATCACTACTATCGAGATTCAATAAAAATAGACCACTCTTCAAGGGTGCATGACCATAAAAGATATTACTCATATAAATAGAACAACCATTATTCTCTAATTTAAATGAATAACCGTCTCGCATCAAACAAGATCCAGATATAATGTTCATGCTCAACGCTGGCACCAAATAACAATTTTTCAGGTCTAAAACTAATCCCGAAGGTAGATGTAGAGGTAGCGTGCCGACCGCGATCACATCGACTTTGGAACCGTTTCCCACGCGCATCGTCACCTCGTCCTTGGCCAGTCCTCGCTTATTCCGTAGTCCCTGTTTCGAGTTGCAAATATTAGCAACAGAACCAGTATCAAATAGCCAGGTGCTACTACGAGCTCTATTTAGGTACACATCAATAACATGTATATCACATATACCTTTGTTCACTTTGCCATCCTTCTTATCCGTCAAATACTTGGGGCAGTTCCGCTTCCAGTGACCAGTCTGCTTGCAATAGAAGCACTCAGTTTCAGGCTTAGGTCCAGACTTGGGTTTCTTCTCTTGAGCAGCAACTTGCTTGCTGTTCTTCTTGAAGTTCCCCTTCTTCTTCCCTTTGCCCTTTTTCTTGAAACTAGTGGTCTTGTTGACCATCAACACTTGATGCTCCTTCTTGATTTCTACCTCCGCAGCTTTTAGCATTGCGAAGAGCTCGGGAATAGTCTTGTTCATCCCTTGCATATTATAGTTCATCACAAAGCTCTTGTAGCTTGGTGGCAGTGATTGGAGAATTCTGTCAATGACGCTATCATCCGGAAGATTAACTCCCAGTTGAATCAAGTGATTATTATACCAAGACATTTTGAGTATATGCTCACTGACAGAACTATTCTCCTCCATCTTGCAGCTGTAGAACTTATTGGAGACTTCATATCTCTCAATCCGGGAATTTGCTTGAAATATTAACTTCAACTCCTGGAACATCTCATATGCTCCATGACGTTCAAAACGTCGTTGAAGACCCGGTTCTAAGCCGTAAAGCATGGCACACTGAACTATAGAGTAGTCATCAGCTTTGCTCTGCCAGACGTTCTTAACGTCGTCAGTTGCATCAGCAGCAGGCCTGGCACCCAACGGTGCTTCCAGGACGTAACTTTTCTGTGCAGCAATGAGGATAATCCTCAGTTACGGACCATGTCCATGTAGTTGCTACCATCATCTTTCAACTTTGCTTTCTCAAGGAACGCATTAAAATTCAACGGAACAACAGCACGAGCCATCTATCTACAAACAAACATAGACAAGCAAAATACTATCAGGTACTAAGTTCATGATAAATTTAAGTTCAATTAATCATATTACTCAAGAACTCCCACTTAGATAGACATCTCTCTAGTCATCTAAGTGATCACGTGATCCAAATCAATTAAACCATAACCGATCATCACGTGAGATGGAGTAGTTTTCAATGGTGAACATGTTTATGTTGATCATATCTACTATATGATTCATGCTCGACATTTCGGTCTCCGTGTTCCGAGGCCATATCTGCATATGCTAGGCTCGTCAAGCTTAACCTGAGTATTCTGCGTGTGCAAAAACAGGCTTGCACTCGTTGTAGATGGACGTAGAGCTTATCACACCCGATCATCATGTGGTGTCTGGGCACGACGAACTTTGGCAACGGTGCATACTCAGGGAGAACACTTCTTGATAATTTTAGTGAGAGATCATCTTAAAATGCTACCGTCAAACAAAGCAAGATAAGATGCATAAAGGATAAACATCACATGCAATCAATATAAGTGATATGATATGGCCATCATCATCTTGTGTTTGTGATCTCCATCTTCGAAGCACCGTCGTGATCACCATCGTCACCGGCGCGACACCTTGATCTCCATCGTAGCGTCGTTGTCGTTTACGCCATCTATTGCTTCTACGACTATCGCTACTGCTTAGTGATAAAGTAAAGCAATTACAGGGCGTTTGCATTTCATACAACAAAGCGACAACCATGTGGCTCCTGCCAGTTGCCAATAACTTCGGTTACAAAACATGATCATCTCATACAATAAAATATAGCATCACGTCTTGACCATATCACATCACAACATGCCCTGCAAAAACAAGTTAGACGTCCTCTACTTTGTTGTTGCAAGTTTTACGTGGCTGCTATGGGCTTAGCAAGAACCGTTCTTACCTACGCATCAAAAACCAAAACGATAGTTCGTCAAGTTGGTGTTGTTTTAACCTTCGCAAGGACCGGGCGTAGCCACACTCGATTCAGCTAAAGTGAGAGAGACAGACACCCGCCATCCACCTTTAAGCACGAGTGCTCGTAACGGTGAAACCAGTCTCCCGTAAGCATACGCGTAATGTCGGTCTGGGCCGCTTCATCTCACAATACCGCCGAACCAAAGTATGACATGCTGGTAAGCAGTATGACTTGTATCGCCCACAACTCACTTGTGTTCTACTCATGCATATAACATCAACGCATAAAACCTAGGCTCGGATGCCACTGTTGGGGAACGTAGTAATTTCAAAAAATTTCCTACGCACACGCAAAATCATGGTGATGGCATAGCAACAAGAGGGGAGAGTATTCGTCCACGTACCCTCGTAGACCGTAAGTGGAAGCGTTAGCACAACGCGGTTGATGTAGTCGTACGTCTTCACGATCCGACCGATCCAAGCACCGAACGTACGGGGCCTCCGAGGTCAGCACACGTTCAGCTCGATGACGATCTCCGGCCTCCGATCCAGCAAAGCTCCGGAGATGAGTTTCGTTAGCACGACGGCGTGGTGATGATGATGATGTTCTACCGGCGCAGGGCTTCGCCTAAACTCCGCGATGATATGACCGAGGTGGAATATGGTGGAGGGGGGCACCGCACACGGCTAAGGAACGATCCGTAGATCAACTTGTGTGTCTATGGGGTGCCCCCCTGCCCCCGTATATAAAGGAGCAAGGGGGGAGGCCGGCCAGCCCTTGGGGCGCGCCAAGGAGGGGGGAGTCCTCCTCCTAGTGGGAGTAGGACTCCCCTTTCCTAGTCCAACTAGGAAGGAGGAAGGGGGAAGGCAAGAGGGGGAGAGGGAGAGGGAAAGAGGGGCCGCGCCCCCTTCCCCTAGTCCAATTCGGACTCCCCTTGGGAGGGGGCGCGCCACCTCCTGGGCTGCTGCCCTCTCTCTCCCCTCAGGCCCACTAAGGCCCAATACTTCCCCGGGGGATTCCGGTAACCCCTCCAACACTCCGGTTTTCTCCGAAATCATCCGGAACACTTCCGGTGTCCGAATATAGTCGTCCAATATATCAATGTTTATGTCTCGACCATTTCGAGATTCCTCGTCATGTCTGTGATCACATCCGGGACTCTGAACAAACTTCGGTACAACAAAACTTATAAAATCATAATAAAACTGTCATCGTAACGTTAAGCGTGCGAACCCTACGGGTTCGAGAACTATGTAGACATGACCTAGAACCATTCTCGGTCAATAACCAATAGCGGGACCTGGATGCCCATATTGGTTCCTACATATTCTACTAAGATCTTTATTGGTCAAATCGCATAACAACATACGTTGTTCCTTTTGTCATCGGTATGTTACTTGCCCGAGATTTGATCGTCGGTATCCAATACCTAGTTCAATCTCGTTACCAGCAAGTCTCTTTACTCGTTCTGTAATGCATCATCTCGTAACCAACTCATTGGTCACATTGCTTGCAAGGCTTATAATGATGTGCATTACCGAGAGGGCCCAGAGATACCTCTCCGACGATCGGAGTGACAAAACCTAATCTCGAAATACGCCAACTCAACATGTACCTTCGGAGACACCTGTAGTACTCCTTTATAATCACCCAGTTACGTTGTGACGTTTGGTAGTACCCAAAGTGTTCCTCCGGTAAACGGGAGTTGCATAATTCTCATAGTTACAGGAACATGTATAAGTCATGAAGAAAGCAATAGCAGTATACTAAACGATCAAGTTCTAGGCTGACGGAATGGGTCATGTCAATCACATCATTCTTCTAATGATGTGATCCCACTAATCAAATGACAACACATGTCTATGGTTAGGAAACATAACCGTCTTTGATTAATGAGCTAGTCAAGTAGAGGCATACTAGTGACTATAGTTTTGTCTATGTATTCACACATGTATCATGTTTCCGGTTAATACAATTCTAGCATGAATAATAAACATTTATCATGATATAAGGAAATAAATAATAACTTTATTATTGCCTCTAGGGCATATTTCCTTCACTACCACCCTTAGAAGCATTGATACAGTTCCTTCAAAACTCACATACCCCATGCTTATTGTCGATCTTCTTAGATCTTCCGGATAATTCCTTCTCTGGGCTCTTCCGGTGGTGGCATAACCTTTTCCTCAATTTCTGTATCCATTTCATCTTGGTAATGTTATTCCAGGACTGGGTCTTCTTAGCTAACGGGTCTGGCACCAATACTAATCAACTATTAATGTCTCATGGTGGTCAACAATTTATGGTTTCTCCTGCAGAAAACGGGTCTGGGCTTTATTCTCACTGTACATCCTATGGGTGGCAAAGACTGCCTTGTACAAGGGAAAAAATGTCATGCCATTCTAGGGTTCAAACAAGGTTTAATATCGTCATCTCTCTACTATAGGTAAGTCACTCAGATTTACCATCCCATATAGCAAGGCAAATAATAAGAGTAAGTCGGTATGGTGATCAATCCATCCCGCACCCAAATCATTACCTTGTATACGGTTTAGCGAATCTCGCATTCTAACACTCGGTCATCCTCACAAGCATTGCAGAATTTCTCTTGTCGACGAACCAAGTTCGGATAATCCATTGATTCTGCGAGCCAGACAAAACATCTATCATTCCTTCACAACTCTCAGGTTTTGCGTAAACTCCTATAGAATCGTCGGTTGATAAAGTCGTATCTCCTTCCAGGGTTTTTCCTTCAGCAACAGTGTGCTTTCTTCTTGGCAAGTCCTGGAGCTTGTGGGTTATGGCCCATCTCATCACTTGTAAACCTTGAACTCATCATCGGGGCAACTGATCATTATTCCAACATTCAGCTTCCTAGCATTCTTAAATCCATCCAATTGTTCTGTCTTTCTTCCTTCTATTGGTACCAGACTAAGAGTGATTCCTCAGACTCATCAGTGAGTTACCATTGCTCCATATTACCAAAATCATACCTCCTTTATATCCAATAGTACTTCATCTCTCCATACTCTAGGGATATCCCACATATCGCGACAAAACTCGTACTTATTTTGTCCGAAGTCCACTTCGTGGAATATCATTTTCTTTACCAGGGCTCAAGGGTTCTCACAATTGCTACCACCCTTGAAATGATCAAACTCATCCATAGACCATATTTCTCATATCCTCGAAATTGGTCAAAATCCTTCTTCATAGAGTAACAACTCATAAAATCCAAATCAGTACCAACGATGCTAACTTTATTGATTCTCAAAGTATTACAATCTCCTGCATTTCCATTACATGCCTCAACTCAACACCTCAATGTAAAAGAATTGTTCCCACTACTACTACTACATTTCTTTTGTTGCTAACTCAGCTATTTAGCACAAGTCTCCTTCTCCTTGGGACAATTTCTGGCAAAGTGCATGTTTCATTAGAAAAGAAACATATTACTTCTGACAAGTCTCTTGGTTTCCTTGTGATTATATAGCCTCCTTGGGTCCTCGACTTCCTTTTTGGGCAACTGCTGAAGTAGTGCCCTGACTCCTTGCACCTGAAATAGGTGATATGACTCAGGTCCTTCCTGGAATCCAATCTACTTCTCTTCCTGGACTTTTCCGTTCCAATCAGGGATTCTATTTCCAGTGGGTCATACTCTACTTCCTTTGTCGGGAATTCTACTAGATCCCCATTCAGACAATCCTGGGAGATGTGTCCTTCTTGTCCACATGAATAGCACGACTTGGTGCAGGGTTTAAATGGTTCTTCTTTGGGTGTGTCCTCCACCTCTTCCTTCATCACAGGTTCTTCCAAAATTTCCATGAGGGCTCCTTTCATTACTTCTTTCTTCCATTGGATGGTTCTTTGTACCATGGGGTAAATGCGACACTGAGCAGGGTAGTGGGTAGTTCCTTCACACAAGAAACAAGTAATCTGCCTAGTTGGGCATTCTTCAGCTGGGTGACTTCCTTCACAATAAGGGCGTTCATCCTTGTGTTCTTTATGGTTGTGTCCTATTTCTCCACAAAGCTTGCACAAGATTTCTTCATATCATTTCCATAAGACTCCAATCTCTGGGACACAAACCGAGACTTTAGCAGAGTCAACTTAAGTTCTTCCCAAGTGGCCACTCCTTGCCATCCGTTGAGGGTTTGGTACATCCTGCACCAAGTAGCAGCACCTCTTCCAAAGCATTGAATAGCATGACGGGTTATATCCTTTCCGGCTATAGTGTTATTCTCCATGTGACCCTCCATGTTCTGAATCCATCGGTCCATCTCCAATTGACTCATCGGTCCAGATAATATGAGCTCATCACCATTCATCCTCTATTGGGTCCAGGGTTTTTGGGGGTGAGATAAGAAAGATGGATAGGGATACACACAATACAAACAATAGTTTTTTAAAAGGCATTTTATTTTGTGGCTGTCGGAAAAACATCAAACAAATGACAGCTCACAATCGTCGCACCTAACGTAAGTATATAACAGGGGTTTAGTCTTCTAATGGTCAATAATTCTTCATAGTCACCAAACTCTTCTTGTTCATGTCTCCGATGGCTTCTTCCGATCATGCTTGTCCTTCTCAAGTTCTTTTGCCAGATCATCTCTGTTGACGCAAAGTCTTCTCGTGACGTCCTTTAATATTTCTAGAGTTGCATTCCAAATTTCTGGGTTTCAACATCCTTTGCATGAGCCATGGTTCTACTGTCCTTTAGTTCCTGACAAATCTCCAGTATCTCGAGGTTTTAGCTCCTCCTGCTTGCCTACTTTCAGCATCTGGTTTCTGAGTTCTTCATGAATTGCCTCCTTATCAAATATGACTTCCTAAAGGTCCCACTTAAAATTTTCATGTAATACTCCAGATCCTGGCGATGCACCAGCTAAGGTTAAAACTGCATCCTTTGTTGACGGATGCTCCATCAGCCTTCTACCATCCAATCCTTCCATGCATCTGCATGCTTAACTCCGCACGGTGACAAAAGCATAAGCGGGCAATAACACCATGGTTAGCCATGTCTAGGCCCATGTTACTGCCATGAGCTTTCATTCCATAGTTGATATCTCATGTCTTGGGGCTTTCTTGACAAAACCTTAAGTTTTTACGCTCCATGTTCCGGTATTTCTCCAACACTTTGATCTCGGGTATTGACAGCTTCAATAGTCTGACAAGTTCCATAAGGGGTGCCTTCCTAGGTCATACAAATCTGGAAATTCTTCAAAGCCTTCAAATTCTCCTAGTCTTCGGGGTCTTCATCGTTGTAGTTTCCATCATTGTAATGCACGGTAAAAATTCTCTTTATTCCAAAGTAGTCTTAGTTGTCTGATATCTTGTACTCCTTGAAGTGGTCTCATCAGCCGAATCTTCATGTGGTCAAAAGGGGAAAAGGATATAGTCTCACTAAAAGGGAATATTTGAATAAGCTCAGAAGAGAAGAGAGGTAAAAGATGTTTTTGAAAATAAAGTTGTAGAGAATAAATCTTCGTATGGGCTTGCAAATTTCTAGGGTCACGTCCTACAGTCAACATGTGCTCTGATACCATCTTGTAGCGACCCGACCTCAAACGGTCAAGTCTCTGTGCTTAAGTGTCATCCTTGGATCGGTATGCTGACACACATAGTACTCGAGGATTTATAACAGAGGTAAATCACATGTATAAAGTAACATAAATACTATTACCTCAATCCATAAAGCGGAAGAAACAACAAGGTTGTGGATTCCCATCAACACCAATGGCAAAGTTGAGTGTAGAAATCGTAACCCTAACGTATCACTTACTCGTAGTAGGAATCCTGCAACATGAGACGTTGAAGCCACAAAGGGTCAGTACATAGAATGTACTGGCAAATTCACACCATAGGATAATGATGAATAATGGCTATCACTACATGCATATATGGTTGGTGGAAAGCTCTAAGTTTTATTTTTGCATAAAGCCAATTTTTACCTACAACAAAGGAATAAGTTTTATTTAACTACAAAGTTTGTTGAAAACATTGAGAAGGTTCCTCCAACTAAATCCCAAATTAAATCATAAACCCAACAAATTATTTAAGTAACATGATGAGATCAACATGATAATCCAAGAACCAGATACTCAAGATGTCCATAACTGGGGACACGGCTAACCATGATTAGTTTATACACTCTGCAGAGGTTTGCGCACTTTCCCCACAAGACTCGATCGCCTCCGTTGGATTTCTCGCACTACAAGGTGTTTAAGAAACGGATGACCGACACATAGTCTTTCAGAAGCATTAACTCTTTACTATGGGTAGACAGTACCACCTACACCCCCTACATCTGCTAGTCTACCTCTTCAAGAGCTGACGCAACATACTCAACTATGCTAGAGCCCATAATAGCTTGTGGCTGCACACGGAAGTTTCTACCATGAATAATCTTATGATCCCTTTGAGCCTGGGTGGCATTCCATAGGGTAATCACACGGGTCTCTGGGATTCCCTTGGGCAAGCACTGGGTTCTCCAGGTGCCCGGGCAAACCACTGGGTAATCCAGGGTGCCCCTACCATTCCACCCAGATGTGTATTAAAGTAGACACCTTAAGTTAACCATTAATATTAACTCTCACATTTGTCATGAATCACTCAAATCAAACCACGTCTACGAGCATAGCATAGCAGTATAAGCATAACGTAGAAGTAACTCCCAAGGTTTGAATGCAGGATAATAGGTTCCTACCTCATCAACTACTTCCCAATACCCACATGTTATCAATTACTAACCATGCAATGTTTGAGGGTGAAACTATGCATAAAAACTGGGTACAAAAGGGATATGATCAAAGTGTGAACTTGCCTATACTGTTGATGAAGATGATTCGCACTCAACTCCTGATATATCTACACGTCACACTCCGGTCAATCGCGGCGGCTGCAGTTGTCGGCGGCGAAGAAGACGGCGGCGGTGGCGGCGGCTGCAAGTGGGGAGGTGGCTCCGGTCGCTCTCTAGCTCGGGTGAGACCACAGGAAGGCGCGGCTCATCGAGGTGAACACTACAAAAAAAGACACATCCATGACATTTTGGGCCAAACGAAAGAAATTTCTGTCATACATATGACACTTCAATGACGATAATTGTGACAAAACCCGGTATCATCATAGATGTGGTGGGCTCCTACTTCTATGACAAAAAATCATGACAGAAAATGGGCTTTTCGTCCTGGGCGGGCCGGAGACACAGCTGCATGACATTCTTTGGGCTGTCCATGATGGAAAAAACCGTGGTAGAAGCGAGGGGGAGGAAAATTTCTGGGAGTTGCCAGTTATGGTGGGAGGTCGGGGGCGGAGCGATGCGCGTTTCTCTCATACGTACGCACGTGTGTGCGAGGCGTTGGCTCTAACTGAAGCCGAGCGAGGCATTGGGCTCTAACTGAACCCGAGCAATTGCACTTCAGGCTACGCGTTACTGAACCCGAGCGATCGATTGATGGCTGTTACCTGAACCCAATGGAGCGATTCCTTCGCTACTGCTGCTAACTGAAGCCGATCGATTGGATGAACAGTGAGCGTTGTGGGGGGTTTGGATGAACAGTGAGCGGTGGCGTTGCCTCTGGATGAACAGGAACCCGTGGTGTGGAGGGCTGGATGAACAGTAGACGGTGGAGGGGTGGCCGTGGAGGGGCGGTTGAACAGGACCCCGTGGTGTGGAGGGCTGGATGAACAGTAGACGGTGGAGGGGTGCCCGTGGAGGGGTGGTTAAACAGTAGCCGGTGGAGTAGCGCGCGGTGGAGGCTGGATGAACAGGAGCCCGTGGAGGCTGGAGGAGGTCGACGGTAGCCCGTGGAGACTGGAGGAGGTCGACGGTGGAGATGAACAGTATCCCATGGAGTCCCGTTTTGCGGTACGCCACACCCCTCCCCCTGTTTTGACCGTAGCGCTCCAACACAAGTCCGTTTCGTCCGTTTTGTGGTACGCCACACCCCTCCCAATCAACAGGACCCCCCGTTTCGACCGTAGGAGGTCCATTTCGTCCGTTTTGCGGTACGCCACACCCCTCCCGATCAACAGGACCCCCGTTTCAACCGTAGGAGGTCCGTTTCCTCCGTTTTGCGGTACGCCACACCCCTCCCGATCAACAGGACCCCTGTTTCGACCTTAGGAGGTCCGTTTCCTCCGTTCTGCGGTACCCAGGCCTCGTTTCCATCGCCTGTTCCATCCAAGCCGGTTGGCTCCCACGCGTTCCATTGCCTCCCGATCAACACGACGCATTCCATTGCCTCCCCATGAACATGACGCATTCCGTTTCCTCCCC